>NC_134816.1:22390158-22430158 GCF_046742065.1 Oratosquilla oratoria | reverse complement strand
ATATGTGTGTGTGTGTGTGGTCGACTTACGAGTGTGAATCATGGACATTAAGTGCCGAAATTAAAAACATATCTTAGACTCAAAGGGTAACAAATGAAATTTTAAGAAGAACCGGGTCAAAAAAAGATAACTAGTACGAACTATCAGAAGTAGACTTCCTTTCCTTGGTCATATAATCAACGCAGAACTGGAAAAAAATTAACCCACTAAGAATCATTGATTGGTAGACAGCGACAGACATTAAGGTGGTTTACTAGTACGTTGGAGGGGAATGCAAGTTCAAAACCTAATGAGATTGGCTCACGATAGGAAAAGATGAAATTCCATGGTCGTCGACGTCATAGACTGACCTATTTCCCTAAACGCATTACTGATGCCCGTACACGCAAGTCCGGTAGAGACGAATCATTGGTAAAATTTCAATATCACGCAAGCACGGGTACAATATGAATTTTACATAGCTCCTAATATAAGCTAACTTTACCTAACATAATTCCAGAGAAAACTATTTGAAAAGCAAAATAGAATGACGTGAAAATGTGTTTGCGTGCAACTGGAATAGAATCCACCCTTCCTCATGTCTACAGAAAGCTAAACTAAACATGTATTCGAAGGGAAGTTTCGGTTATTGGAGGGAGTCGAGCGCTTTGATGCAAGTCACAACCATTCCTGCGACACGAAATTAGCAGAATGATGCGTTCAAACTAAAACGCATAACGGAACAAACTATCAAACATAAACAGATGATGTAAGAATTCTCCACACAATATTTACCGCATATAATAATTTATTGTCAAAGAACACAAATAAAAGGATACAGAGGCCTCTGGACATGTAACAACAATAGTAACCCGGCCTTAGATTCAGTTTACCAAACGGCTGCGACGACAAAATTCAATTTCGTTACGTTTACAATCATTAAGTCATATTACCTTCTTTAAGTTAACACGCTCATTATGCTTAAACAAAAAACAGCACTATATTTCAAACGTAATAGCAACAATTCCCTTAATTACCGAATTGTCAATACACCAACGGAGGAATTCATCCTCACTGCGCTGGACAGCTTGCCATCGCAAGTTGCAATCTCGTTTCACGCACGAACACAAGACGACTCGGCAAACCTTGACGCATAGATAAGATTATGTCGATCCTTTCATCGTCTCTACGTGTAAACATATAATATTTACTCTTACGTCGGACAAGATAGCCTTGGTCCTAAATTTAGCAAATTATCTAGGTTAAGCAATCAACAGAGCCTTGCGAATGTCAAAAGTTAAATGTATTCGTTATCTACATGTATACGCACTGGCGGATTCAGGGGGGGGCTGAAGGCCCCCCCCCAATTTTTTTTTGCCTCTAACATCCCATTGTCAGAGAACTATTTGCTCGATTTTGTTTTTAAACCGACCCTCCTTTTAATTTATATCTAACGTATTTCGGATTTAATTGACACTCCGAAGGCCGAACCGGACCTGTAAGTATTCATATGAAAGCGTCATGGTGGTGTTGGAGCGCAGTTGGCTTCCGTAGGTTTCAGTTAGAAAGAGCATCGTACGATGGCAATGAATGCTGATTGATGTTTGTGTGAACTATTATCACCAATGTTACAGTATATGAAATATATGAAATGCGGTTAACACTTTCATAAAAAGAGCATCGTACGATGGCAATGAATGCTGATTGATGTTTGTATGAACTATCATCACCAATGTTACAGTATAAGAAATGCGGTTAACACTTTCATAAAAGTTTTGTTCATATTTATTTTATTTTGTTTTATTTTTGCCATACTTGTATTCTACATTTCAGGAAGAGCCACGTATGTGCGTGTGTATAATTTTTTTTACCATTGCAATCTAATATATTGACCATTTCCTCAATATACCTTTGCAAATAGCTTCAAAATGCTTCTAAAATTGTTCACATTTCAAACCCCCCAGCTGATTCAGGTCGCTTCTCACTATCGCTCGCTTCCCATTCACTCAAAAAAAAGTATATTTTTTCTGGATCCGCCACTGTGTATACGTGATGTGCTAATCAGGAAACTGCTACACGAGACTGCTTGCAAGACGTGAGACTAATTTAAAGACTCATTCCATTCACTAGAATGTACGACTTAATTTTTTAATCCCGTATTTAACACTTTAATATGTAGAATGCAGGGGACACTATTAAATTTTTCACTGGCTGCCGTCAAGTGACTTTTTAAACCTTAACCCCCGGACCAATGACACTTTCATACCCAGCATTCTAAAAACAATAACTGTCGTCTCGAATCACTGAGCAACTGAGATACAGTGCTGAGAAAAAATGGATGTACCGATGGCGGGCTGTGTTTTACTAAGGCTTCTAACCTTTTACGGGATAATTAGGGGAATCTGAGGGTGGGGACGGCGTAGCTTATAACACGTGTGATTTGCAGAGCAAATTGAGGTCACGTCGCTTGAATATTGTAGACAACGCGGGACATTTTTTTTCTAAATGTCATGTATTCCTAATGAAGTATGTGAAACAATTTCTAATTTAGCATGCACAGCCTTACCATCCGTTCAGTTCGGGCCTAAATTTCGTTTTTTTTTTAACTAAATATGTAATACATATAACCTATAAATCTGCACCTTCTGCCATGAAAATTGTGTCCTGTTCAGCATGGCTGACTACTGCAGGCGTCGCTTGTGACGCGTCCAAAGTGGCGGGATGAATTTCCCGCCCTTCGATCGATGCGACAGGCGACATCGCGTGCGGGCCTGAAAACGAGGAAGTTCAACTTGGGGTCATGTCCACACGCAAGCCACATTATGGCTTGGGAACCTGGGGCGTTGAGTATGGCATCATACAGATGAAGTGGTCATGGACAGACTCGGTAGTAGCTTGATTAGTCATCACCAACGACCTTTTCCTCAACATTTTGTCGGGTGCATGGAAGAGGTCTTGCTGTGAAGAAAGCATGTGGCCTTGCATCTAGCTTGAGTCAGACCTTTACAGGTTCCCCACTCATTGTCTAGAAGTCTGTACCTGATTGAGATTGTTCCAGGGGCGGTTGTGTACACATCCTAAACACTTCTGACATATATACTTAGGAGAGGCATGTGGAAATGCTGTAGGCAACTCCTGTGGAAGGGTGACTAGTCTTGCTGTGGAGAACATGGGATGTCAACTTAGCAGCTTCAAGAGAGCAAACAACATTCAAGAAGTCAAAATGTGTTGGGTTTGAGGTGCAAAAGTTGAGGAATGGTATCATGGAGGCCTACAATGCTCAGATATTTCAGCTGCATTGTCTGGCATTTAACACTTGTACAAAGGTAGACGCTGTGTGAGGAGGGAAACGGTTATCAACTCTCCAAGAGTGAAAAGGTGTACGTAATTCATATAAGGTTGATAAAGAGATCTTGGGGCCGGTCCAGAAAATGGGCAGAAGCCCTTCAGGGCTGCATTTCCTAATAGAGGTAATGGAGTAGGCAGGTTTTGATAATGAGGAACTCCAGTCAAGAGCAACAATGACTAAGAGAAAAAAAAAAAAAAAAAAAATATATATATATATATATATATATATATATAAATAAATATATATATATATACACACACACATATGCATGCATAAAAATGAGGTGGGATAAACAGTATTGAATGACAGATCAGACAATGATGAGATTGAGGAAGTCTATAGGATTGGCAGATATGAAGTTGGTGGGGGTAAGGCCAATAAAATTAATTAAAATCACAATTTATGAAAAATGAGATAAGAAGAATTTAAAAGTTGGCAGATGCAGTGAAGTTTAATAATACTCGAAAAAGAATTGTGAACAAAAATTATGGGACTCAAAGCAACAATTACTATTATCTATAGTTTTAAAAACAATCACATTGAGTTTTTTTCATTCTTCCTTGCAAGATATTTCAACTACGTTGGGTCTATTTCCACTAGTGATTTGTTATCTTTGCTTCTGTGAAAGGACCAAACTACGGCTGTATTCCAATTTTAGAAAGATAAGATTTTCAATGAATGTTTTCCACCATTCCTTCACTTGTCAACAAGTTGTTAACCTTTCCCATGATCCTGGGGACCACTGACAAATACCTGTATGTGGAGGGTCTGTGAAATCGACATCAATCACCTTTCTGTTGTGTCAGATAACAATGATAGTTACGATGTTATTTACCTTGACTTTGGCAAATTGTTCGACAAGATGCCCCGCCAGAGAATACTAAACAAGTCAAAGCCTATGCCATAGGAAGAAAAGTGTTTGAATGGATTAGAGCTTGGATCAGTGATAGAAAATTGCGGATCACCATCACCATAAACTGTGTAAAATCCAAATAAGGGAGTGCTTCTAGTGGAGTTTCCCAGGGCTTGGTTTTGGGTCCTTTATTGTTCATTATGTATATAAACGATTTGGACAATGGGATTAATAGTGATGTTAGCAAGTTTGCAGACAACACAAAAACAGAATGCCTGATTTGGTCAGGGGAAGACACAGATTCTGCAGGAAGATCTTAACAAACTGTTCACATGGTCTGTAAAATGACAATTGGACTTCAATATCTCAAAGTACATTGTATTAAATGTTGGGTTACACAACCCCAAAAGCAGATATAGTTTAGATAACACATTTTTAGAGAAAACTGTGTGCGAGGGAGACTTGGAAGTTCTAGTGAGTCCTGACCTTAAATCCAGGAAACAGTGCATTAGCACCAGGATCAGAGCTAACAGAGCATTAGGTTTCATTGCTAGGATAGTTATGAACAGGAGTGCAGAGGTGGTTATTAAACTCTATTTGGCATTAGTTAGACTCCTCCTTGACTATGTGGTACATTTTTGGTCTCCGTGCTATAGAATGGACATCAATTCACTAGAATCAGTAGAGGAGAATGCCCAAAATGACACATAGGCTCAGAAATTTACCTTATTAAGAAAGGCTTAGGCACCTGAACATACACTCTCTGGAAAGACACAGAGTGCAGGGTGATCTAATAGTGTGTTCAAATGGACTGAAGTCTTTAACAATGGTGATACAAACAAGGTCATCATATTAAGACAGGACTCACAGTAATGGACTTAATTTGGACAAATTTAGATTTAAGAAGAAAATGGGGAAGGACTGGTTTATTAATAGTGTGGTTAATGAATGGAATAGACTTAGTAACCATGTAGTGAACGCTGAAACTATTGGTTGTTTTAAGAAATGGTTAGACAAATTTATGGATGGGGATGACAGATGGAAATGGACATGGAACTGCCTAGTGTAGGCCTTATGGTTTCTTGCAGTCTCCTTCATTCTTATGCTCTTATCTTTACAACCCATCTGTAGATGCAACCCTGAAAGGTTAACACAATCTTTAGAGGCCCAAGATATCTATTGACTTTGGGTGTATTTCCTCCATCTTTTCACAAAAGGTGAGATGACAGACTACTTACTCCTATCACTGCAACCCAGTGACAAAGAAGGTCCCATTCGTATACAACATGGAGTTCACTCCAAAGTTTCTTATCCGAGATTTCTATGGTAAGGCTGCTATGGGGATGTAGGTTTCCGGTCAGTAAAATTGAGCCAACAACAATTTCCATCTCACACAAATTGGCTATCATGCTATTCATAGACCTACTCATTTCCATCTTTGTGAATTGGGACATTTTACCTTTTCTAGTCTTGGGGCACTCTCCCTTCCGGTGAACAATCAGTTCATAAATCATACCTCATTATCATCTGTATTTCTGTGCATCAAATTTGGGATCTAATCATGTCATGGGCCTTTCTGTCAACTATGGTCTCTAGTAATCTATATAATTCTTGTACTTTCATGTTTACATAATTCAACACAATGTCTTCAGTTGTCTCTTTCCTCTTATCAGCTCACTTTTCTTGATGAACAATGATTACGAACTTATTATTATATATATATTTATTCATCATATGCAATTCCATCTTTAAGTCTGTAGATTCCTTCCATGTCTCTGCTACTTACAAATCTATCAAACATTTTAGGTTTGTCTTTATGTTTATCAATTACAATATACTTTTTATAAGTTTCCCTCTTTTCTAATTCTTATATTCATTCTTGGTTCTCTTATATATTTCTTTCATTTCATTGGTCTTTCTCTTTCCACTTGCTAGTTCGATGTTGCAATGTTACAATTTTCAAAATACATTCAATTTGGCACTTGTTGTCTTATTAAAAGAAGTGGATTGGCCCTATGTACACATGGGTGAATTAATTAATTAGACTATATCCTACAGCAATTACATATTTGTATACTGTAGTACTGTACTGCTCACCACACTGACTAGAGAATCTGTTTTTGACATTTCTGGGTCAATACTTCCCGAACCCTGGCTGGTCACCAGTTGGAGCAGCCCTACCAGGTAAGAAAACCAAGGAAGGCTTGTGCATGTTACGACCCATATGTGTTTCGACTAGTCAATGGGAATATACGATATAGCAATAGAAAATTAAATATTAGTTTTGTATGTTATAATACATCAACATAATATAAATTTTTCTTGGCAGATAAACAGAAAAAGTTGCTAGAAGTGATACACTACTGAACAGTCGTGATGAGTGATTTGATTTGATTTGATTTGATTTGGATTCAATCATATATACAATAAAATACAATACATGTAAGACTCATATTATACATAGTAAATACAATTGAACATCCGAGGATGGCACAGAAAGTCAAAAGACTTATTTCCACTGTGGTGCTTGAGACCACTTTTGTTTTGATAGATGCGGAAGTTGAAGAAATTAAATTACGATAAATTGGTATGTCCTAGCTTACATTTAGTAGTGTTATCTGTAATGCCAGAGGTCATCAGGTTGTCGTTGGCAGGGATGTTGACAGCTGGGACTGGACAGATAATGACATGGTATCCCTAGAGTCGCAGCTCCGTTTGGTAATGTATCTGCTTTTATCAAGGTTTTCTATTATTAATTTCTGCCAAGAAAAACATATTACATTGACGTACTTCAATTTATATAATCAATATTTAATTCTTATTTATATATCACTTAGGTGTGCACTTCTAAAGATAAACTGAATATACACCTATCACTGGTACTATGAAGATAGATATTTATTAATATATTTTCTATATTCTAGCATGCATAAACTGATTACCCTCTATCACTATTTTGTTTGCAGCTATCTTGACTTATGAGTTATATTGAGAATGTTTGAAAAAAAGCAAAAACAAGTGGAAAAACTTCTGCATGCACACTACTGAATTAAATTCTACAGCTGATTTTCTACACAATTCTTAATATTTCACAAGTTCCCAAGGAAAATATTCTAAAGACTTTATTCTTTAAGGAATTTTAATTTTCTCAAAACCTGGAAAACTTCTTGAAGTGTAAACACAGACATCAGTTATAGAACTGTCAAAATAGGAAATAAACTTTAAAAAAAACAACAACATAAATTTGATCCAAATCATATGATATAGATTATAGACATAGTGACAGTCATGGACAAGTTATACATTTATAACTCAAATTAAACACACATGTCAGTCTATATATCTATAGTATATACCAAGAGCTTCTTTCACCTTGCAAGGGAGGTAGCTAAGTCAATGACACATACCTACTCCCGACCGCTCCATTCTCAATGTCAAAACCAAAAACAAATAACATGCATCTCGTTACCTAGTACCGGTACACCATAGTAGTGCTTCTGTCGAAATCGATATTGGTCACCTTCAACTACTGATTTGACAATATCTAACCTTAAATATCATTACCATATATACTATCGTACGTACTATAACTTACTTTATCTGGCTACGTAAGTTCCATGTCTGGATAGTTGAGTAATTTCCTAGGACACGTCAATTAAATGACACATTGCGGTTTCGCTTTGCCTTTACGGCTTATAGGTCTGATGTTCTCTAAATGCTCTTCGTTAGTCGCACAGGTTGTAACTTGTGCATTTCAAAGACGAATTGGCTGACCACGATTAACACAATATATCTTTAGGAGTGCATATTAAATCACTCCTCAAAATATCTTACACAAATGGATACAAGATTCATAACACTCCTGTAAAACAAACCACTTTTAGGAGTATAAGCACTTTTGTTACACGGATGTAAACAATGGGTATGTTTCAATTAGCTATATACAAGTGTAATTTAAGATATCCTTCATCGTATTAAAATTATTCTATTATTTTTTAGAATTTGTTTTAAATACACAAGAAAATTAAACGGCACATATTTAGTGGGCAATAGCATATTGATTTTACACTTCAGACCACTCACGAAATATTGTCAGATATTCTAAAACATATCATTGTACTAAGTGACATTATAGACCTTGCGGGGGACTACGGTAGTTGTGAATATGTCGATCTGTAGAAATTACAGGTACATGGTAATGATTCTTCTTCGGGAAACAGTCGCGGATCCAGGGTGGTGAAGTCCCCCCCCCCCAATTCTGTTTTTTCATTACCTCATTGTAGAGGTCGAGAAACCTGGCACGTGTACACCGGTACGTGGCAGATAGCAGTACTACAATGGAAGAAGTATATTCAACACATCATTTAGGGTAGATTTTTAAAATGTAAGATTAAATATTACTTGTGCCCAATATTCTGAAAAAGTGAAAACATATACTTCAATTTATATTCAGAATCATCGCATTTGTGTTACAGTACATCTCGTACATCTCTTAAAAGTGTCACCTATATTTACAAAATTCAGGTTAGTCCTCCCCCTCAGAGTCATCTACATTTCCAAAATTCATTTCTACTCCCACCATGACATCAGAGTCAAGAAAGGAGTGGTGATAGGCTTCTTCCCTAGGGCACTCGGAGTAAGTTAAGAATATTTAGAGGAAGAGTGGTGTTATATCAGGGAAACTTTTTTAATTAAGCTTCCCATATTTCCTTTTAGATAAATGCAGAAAACAGGCCATTAAGATTCTGGAAGGCTGTAGCCAGCCCGATGGGACAACCAAACGTCTCGTGTTACCAATCAGCGACGTCGCCACTATCCTGACTCGTATTTTGAAAACCAACAATTTGAAAATAATGTGCCAGACCAGTAGGGCAATTAAAGACATCACGAGGACGGGGCAAAACGCTTGACAATAAAGTCGGTGTTTATCGGATTCCGTGCTCGGGATATGGAAAATCCTACATCGGGGAAACATCACGCGATCTAAAAACCCGGATACGAGAACATGGATACGATGTCCGCTATGATGTCACCACCAACGCGTGTGTTGCACACAGGAACAGTAGCAACCACCTGATGGACTGGGAGAATGCAGAACTTCCGGTACGTGAGCCCGACAGATCCGTAGAAAGTGTTTGGATTCAGCCATCATACAAGGGACCGACACAACTGAACAAAATGGGGGCATGTTCAATATCTCACCCCACCTTTAATACCCATTAACAATAAAATCTTAAGCTATACCTAGTTGCCCTCCCAAACCCCCTTTTTCCTCTCAAGGTCGTTGTCCACCCTCAGTAGACAATTGCTCACCCTTATTTTCTTCCTTTTATTCCTCAGATGCAAGCTTATCCTTCACTCAATCAATTGTTCCATCTTATCCTTAACCTTTCCTGTTCCCAGACATTTGGTCCACCTTCTCCTTAACCTTTACTATTATTCAGTGACCCCCTTTCTTCTTATTTAACCTAAGTAATGTGTATTTGAACTATGTACTTCAAAAAGTAAAATATACTAATGTACAAGTAAAATGTACTAATGTACAGGTAAAATGTACTAATGTACAAGTAAAATGTACTAATAAAGGCTCCATCCTCACATGGTGTATATTTCTATAGACCTGTTGGCAACTGCTATACTTTCATACAAACATGTGTGTTGTCTTACTGCCTTGTTGTTGTTCCTTAGACTGGCCGACCAGTTTGGTCTCTCTGAGGAACGCCATGGCTGGAACAGGGTTCCCACAAATCCTTTGTAGAGTATATATTGTGGTGTTGGCGTACATGATTGTACACAACACAGTCTTCCATAATATGTTGTACAGTATGGACTGAAGTCATGCTGAGCAAATGTTTGCAATACTGTACTGTCATTCAGCCTCTTCTGGTAGCTTAAACAGGCTGGATGTTGGCTGCATCGCAGTTTAGCCATGTGGACTGTTCTTCCAGGGGAGAGAGGATTCTGAGGGATGGATATCAGGGGGTCTGGCATGCAACAATGTATTGTCTTTCAGTTTGTTGATGGAGCAGTGAGTGATATGATTATGGATATGCTTCTGAAGGATGGTGTCTAGTGGTTGTGGAGGAAAAGAAGAGAGTATTTGTATATGAATTAGATATTTGGGTGTTGTTTTGATGTTTCTTGGCATGTGGGTGTTCTGCTATGTAGTGTATTGGGTGTGCTGTGTTTGTGGAGGCTGTGATCCTGTTGATGATGTCAACATGAAGTCAGGGTGTTGCAGAGGGTAAGGGGTTCTTGAGATTGGGAGGGTTGCTGTTCCTTACCTTCAATATCTTATGTTGTTTTTTACATACATATACCAAGATATTTCCCCCCTTACAAGAGAGGTAGCCAAAAAGGAAAAGGCATAAAATCATTCCCATCCATTCCATCCCTGAATACACTCCACCCTCCCTTCTATCTTAGCACCTCCTGGATGACGAGTCATCCCTGCACCTTGTCCACTGCCCTGGGTCAGAAGCAGTGTCGCAAGACACAGCACATCCACAGCAAGGCCGCTTCATTAAATCGGCGACCCCCCATTGCATAATAGGAGAAGACGGGGAGAAATCCCTTCGGGCTGTGTCAAATTTTGCTCACACATACTACCTCACCCACCATCCCCCCCGCCCATTCCACCTCATGCATCACAACATCATCCATATACAACCATTCTCCATTCACCCCTGTCTCCTGTCCTCTCCCGTCCTTCCTCAACAGACATTCCCCTCTTCCCCAAAGCCCCCTTCACCCCATCCATCCACCTCATCCTAGGACGTCCCCTCATGTTCACTCCCTCCACATCTGCCTTCCATACCTCTTTTACTAGTCTTTCTTCACTCATTCTTTCCATGTGTCCAAACCATCCTAATACTCTTTCATCAACCCTATCTCCCAGCTCCCTTTCCACCCATTCTCCTCACCTCCTCATTTCTCACTCTAGCCTAGTAACCCCCATCATACTTCTCAGACACCTCGTCTCAAACACATTCAAACTCCTTCTCTCTTACTCTCTTATGTTCCATGTTTCTATCCCATACAGTGCTGTTGGCACAATCACTCCTTCATACAGTCTCCTCTTAGCATCCATTCCCAAATGTCTATTCCTCATTACACTCTTCAATCCACCAAGGCATTTACTCGCTTCTCTCAATCTACATTCTACCTCCACCTTCACTCCACCTTTTCCTGCCACATTTGCACCCAAGTATCTAAAACTATCCACTTCCTCCAGTCGCTCTCCCTTAATGCTCACTTCCAGTCTACTGCCACTTTCACCACTTGTACATCTCATCACCTTACTTTTACCCACATTTATCTTTAGCTTTCTTCTATCACATACTCTCCCAAACTCAGTCACCAACTTCTTCAATCCCTCCTCCGATCCTGCCACAAGCGCAGTGTCGTCAGCAAACAACAGCTGGCTCACCTCCCACTTTTCTCAAATCCCTGACCCACTACCCTTGCATTTACCTCTCGCACTACCCCATCCATGTATAAGTTGAACAGCCAGGGCGACATAACACATCCCTGACAAAGTCCCACCCTTACCTTGAACCACTCACTCTCTACGTTTCTAATCCTGACACAAGCTCTACTACTCTCATAAAAACTCTTGACAGCTCCGAGAAGCTTTCCTCCTATCCCATATATCTGCATAACCTCCCACAGTGCCTTTCTGTCTGCCCTGTCGTAAGCCTTTTCCAGATCCATAAAAGCCCAAAAAACATCCTTCCCCTTTCCTATAGCTTTCTCACATATCTGTCTTACTACAAAGATCTGATCTACACAACCTCTACCTGTCCTAAATCCACACTGTTCCTCACCAATTACTCCCTCTGTTCCTCTCCTAATCCTCTCAATCAAGATCCTCCCATAAGCCTTCCCAACTACACTTAACAAGCTAATCCCTCTGAAACTACTTCATTCACACTTGTCCCCTTTTCCCTTGTAAAGTGGAACTATACAGGCACTCCTCCAGTCCTCCGGCACTCTACCCTCTCTCCAGCAAACATTAAATAACCTCACCAGCCAGTCCACCATCACTGTACCTCCCTTTTTCAGACATTCTACATGGCATCCATCCAGACCAGGTGCCTTACCTGCTTTCATCATCTTAACAACTGCCTTCACTTCATCCTTCCTTATTTCTCCTCCATTTTCTTAGCATTTCCCACTACAGCTATCTTTCCCTCCCTATCCTCCTTCACATTTAGCAACTCCCTAAAATATTCTGCCCATCTTCCCCTTACTGCCTTCTCTTCCATTATCATCTCTCCATCTGCACCTTTTACCTTTTCTTCTCTACTTGATTTGCCTCCTCTTCCTCTCTTAATTTCTTTCCAAAACATCTTTTTATTACTTTCAAAATGTTCTGTCATACTCTTACCCCATTTCACATCTGCTCTCCTCTTTGCCTCCTTTACCTTTTGCTTTACTTCTCTTTTCTTTTCTTTGTACCTCTCATATGACTCCCTCGTCCTATTTTGTAACCAATCTGTGAAAGCTCACTTCTTCTCTTCTACAACCTTCTTTGTTTCCTCATCCCACCATTCACTACCCTTTCTTCTATTTCCTCCTGTCTTTCTTGTTCCACACACCATCCTTGCACACTTTACGACTCCCTCCTTGAACCATCCCCATTCCTCCTCCACACCTAGCTCTACTCTATCCTTCAGCTTCTTTTTGTACTCCTTTTCATTTAAAGAGTTCACTCAAAGAACCTCCCTACCTTTTGTCCCTTTCCTCTTTCTCCATCTATCCTCCACTCTCAACTTACCTTCCACCAAAAAATGATCTGATATTCTCCCACCCTCTCCCCTTAGCACACGTACATCCTTAACTCTTCCTATCATAATCCTATTTACCACTACATAATCCATTAATGCTCTATCTACCACCCTCTCCCATGTGTACTTATGCTTGACTTTCTTCCGAAACACTGTATTTGCTATCAACTCTCTTTCTAGACACATTTCCACCATCAACTCTCCACTATGATTCTTTCCTGGAACTCCACATTTCCCAACCACTCCATTGATTGGACCATTTCCTACCCTAGCATTAAGGTCTCCCAATACTATTACATTGACATTTCTCCCTAAATTCTCTATGCACCCATTTAAATCTATCCAAAAGGCCTCCCATTCTTCTACACTCTTCTCACTGCCAGGCCCATATGCACTTACAAAGACCCACATCTCCTTCATCCACATTATCCTTGAGGAAAGCTTCCACTCCACTACACGTTTGCCTATCTCTTCACTCACTAGAATAGCCACCCCTTCCCTCCCTCGCCCTCTCTTCACTCCTGATAACCTCCCACTTACACTCGCCCTTCCCTTTCAACTTAGTTTCACTCAAAGCCAACACATCCATCTTTCTTCTCACAAACATACTACCTATCTCTTCCCTTTTACTCTCATCTGTACCACATCCACGCACATTAAAAGACCCAAACCTTAGGGTGCTGGTTGGAAAACTCCCAGACCCTCTTATGCCTTTACTTTTTCTTTTAGGAATGTCCCCTGTGGGGCTACAAGGAGAAGGATGCCTAGTCCCAATCCCCGTCCCTTACTTCTCGCCTCTTACAATCCAAGTGGAAATACTTGGTGGCAGTATTCTTTTCCCTCACCACAAATTGGATGACTTTTCCTGAGACAGCCTTCCAGCCAGGTATGATTGAGGAAGACTATAATTAAGGCACTTTTTTTTAGCCCCTTCCCCATGTGGGGAAAGCAGAAGATAGATCCTAAAGAGGTCTGCTTAGTTATGTGGGTTGTTGTCAAGCTGTAATATTCATTGTTCCAATAGATGAAGACTACTGGGCCTGCATCTTGCGAGCTGTGACTAGGGGTTTCCATAGATCATTATATCCTGCTCCAATCATTTGGCACCATTGCCAGTGGACTGGGTCAAGAGTGGGAAGGATGAAGGTATTGTTAAATAATATGATGAAAATTGTAACAGGGACTGAATATAATGTCAGTTTCAGCCACTACTTCACCCTTAACATCAACTTCCCTGATGGGAGTTGACTCCAAGGGGGACAGCGAGGAGGTGACAAGGCAGCAGTTACCTTCTTCTTCCACATTAGAATAATTGGGTAATACAAAATCAAACTGCATAAAAGAAAATCTCAAAAATCATCTTTACAAAGAAAACATTACAAACTGAACAACAAAAATACATTGCAATCATGGAAACGGGTTTATAAGTACAAAACTAAGAGCCTCATTTGGCCTTAGTCTGATTTTCAATACTTCCTTCCCCTCTTCACCTATAAACATGAATGATGATTTAATGCCTTTACATTCCAAAAGATGTGCTCATTAATGACCTCTTCAGCATGGCATTTTTTTATTTATTTATTTTATTTTTTTTACTTTATTCTATAGATGTCATTGGCTTATTCTTCTGAAAGGCACACTCCAAACTGAAAGGTGTTTTGACCAATTGGATTCTCCTCAACCAAGTCCAACCTTCAATTATTTGAAATGATTATACAAGCATATCACCTAGCCAAAATGGTTAACTTCATCATAAGTTACCATGGTGATCAATAAAGAAAAAAGGATCATTATGAAGACAATGTATATCCCCTCGAATTTTAGCACATGGGGAATATATTATGCAAATAACATTTCAAGTGGGTGAAAGCCTTTATTCACCATGCCCATGTTTACCTGTTTGCTTCCCTGCACTCGTGATCATTACCTTCAATTTTGTTTTATGTTGACTAGCTAGTTTGACTAACATCTGATAATTTTGTTCAGGAAAAATAACAGGAATGAATGGAATGATATATTATCAAACTGATGAAATATTTTACCTAGTTTGGTCTTAAACTTCCTATGAAACTAAATAAAATTGGCAACCATTTGCCTGCAGGAGATTTATGAAACGGTCATTAGGTATTATGAACGATAAAAAGGTACTTCTCAAGTTAGGCTTTATGTTTTAAAAAGCGTTCTCACCTTCTGGCAATGCATCTAATACATTTATTGAAAGACATTGGAATCATTGCTAACAAATACTGCATACACCTTCACACAAAATATTTTACATCTCATCAACCTTTTATACAAAGACTGTGGAAGGAACACCTTGAGCACCTTTTGAATGGAAGTGATGATAAGCAGCTGATAAACTGTGGAGAGGATTGAAAAAGAACAAGGGAACAAGAATACTGAGGATTTAGAAAATTCATCTTCACTGAAGATAGGTAAAGCACCATAATTAGTTAGTTTTATAGGGAGAAACTGCCTGTGAACCACTTCCAGTTTATGAGGGGTGGATAAGATAGTAATATAAAAAGTGGTTACATATAAATGCTGGAAAAATATTAAATATTTGTTGAAGAAGACAAAAAGCAAAAAGATACAAATAGTTTAAAAATTGAGACATCCAGTGTAGCTAATATCACACATGGAAGAAGGGAGAGTAGAAAGAGAGAGAGAAAGAGGGAGGGGGAGGGGGAGGGGGAGAGGGAGGGAGGGAGGGAGGGAGAGAGAGAGAGAGAGAATGATAATGCATGGGTTATGTGTACATCATGAAGTCACCTACAATTATGGATGTAATATCACTCAAGTTTTGATCTGTGGGAGGCAGAGTACAGGCAAGTCACTATGTGGTGGAAGGAGTGTCAATTTCTTTGATTTCATTACAGTTAATGAAGTGAATTAAGTTGGAACAAATTAAGAAATAATTCTGTCAAGTTTCGTATCACCAAAAAGGTTGTGGCTTGTACATACAATGGAATAATTTATTACTAATAATAGTATCACACATTTCATCAAAATATTACAACCAAAAGTAATTAACATGTTTATGCAAACAAATTATTTAACTAACTGTGACATCTGTATATCTCCAATCTGACAAATCTTACTAAAAATTGCAACCTGATCCATAACAGGCAGGAGTGAGACTACGTTTTGCGATTGCAACATCTCCTCAACTTCCTTAGCATCTTCATCTGTCAGCTCTCCATTCTCCAACTTACATCTTACTGTGTCAAACATTTTGTTCCATTCCTCAAGATTTGCAGGTAGCATGTATATATCTTCATCTTCTTCTCCTTCCACTTCAGTCTCCACTTTATCAATTAAAGGATCTGTTGTGCTTATGTCATCACCCCCTTGATCAATAAGGATGTAATTTGAATCTACCATGGCTAAGTTTTCTTTATCCATTACTACATAGGCCTTATCACCTATTATTATCTTATTATCACAACTAGCATCACCACCTCTGCTCACAGAGGCTCTATTGATATCAGTATCAACCTCACAAGGTACAGCTTCTTCTATCCAAAACTGTTGTTTCTGCTGAATAGATTCCTGGAGAATATAGTTAGGGACTTCTTCGTTGGATACTAGATTCGCGTTACTCTGGTCCTGCTGTCCGTCTACCACAGTCTCTTCGATCACATGTTCTAGATTTCCTTCTTGATAATCAACAAGATCTAGTTCTGATCCTTTGTTACCTGATGAAAAGAAACAAGGAGCTGTCAGTTTAAATAAACGAAGACAGAAAGACTTCACCATCAATTAAACCTTTTGATAATGTGGCACAATTTATATATTTTGTACAGAGTTAAACTCTTCATTACAATGATGCCTACATAGGCGTCATGAGGCATGAGTGAGTACATGAGGATGCCAGCATTGGCATCTTGATTGTATATATATTTTTGTAGTTGTACACGAGTTACCCCCGGATTCTGTGAACTGGCTGGATCATGATTTCTGTGTTTATTATTACTCAGAGTAAAAGAGAATGAGTAATACAGCAGTGACTTCATATTTTATAATGCGAGTACTGTGATGCATCCTACATATGGCAGCCAATGCTGCATGCGAGAATTTGACTCATACTGAAGTGGTTAAAGGGGGTGGCTGGTTTGGAGAAGAAAGTTATTATTTACAAGACATTTTGATGTAAGAAATGACAAATAGTTGAAGAGTTACGTGGAGGAAACCTCGTATGAAACCACTTTCCCTCAATATCCATGGACATTGTTCTGCTTTCACGAGGAATGATTTCCCAGCTTTAACTTTTTCAAAACAAGTTGAATATTTGTGCACAAACATTAGGCTGCCTGATGTACAATGATTTGATGATGCATCATATTTTGCATGTGCACACACTCTTTCAGAAAGGGAGAGAGATGCACACACTTATAAAGCTACACCTGTAATATTTTCCTTTTGCTCATTCTCTTTCACAAGTTGTGGCTGACAAACCACAGAAAATGCGTTCAAGCCTGCTCATGGTGATCTTTCTCTCTACATGAAAAAAGCATTAGTACACAAAATGAGAGTGGGGCATAATAGAGCCAGTCCATGTGATCAATTATTTCTCCACCCTCCTCTTCCTACAGAAAAAAAAAAAAAAAAAAAAATAATAATAATAATAATAATAATAATAATAATACACATATGTCCACCATCTGTTATCACCAACTGCCTGATGTATGTTAATTCCAACACACAGTGAGGGTGGGACATGATCTAGCTAATTTCTGTGATTGGTGGGAACAAGAATGGTAGGTAAAGCAATATATACATATATATAAAGGACACAAACACAGAATAGATCTGGCCAAGGACACTATAGAGCAGTGGTTCTCAAACTTTTTCGTGAACGACCGTATTTGGAACATTTCAATCCTTCGCGACCCAGAATAAAGTAAAGAGAAACAAAATGGACAGTGATATATATACCCTTTACCTTGGAAAAAATAATGTATACAGCCTTTCTTTAGCAAAATTAAATTAACATAATCCATGGCACTGCATTTCCTTCAGAAAACTAAATTAATTAGTCAATTATTTGAAATACTCTGAAAACATGAGAATTTTCCGTGTCCCTGCGACCCATCAATATTGAACTCGCGACCCAACTTTGGGTCGCAACCCATAGTTTGAGAACCACTGCTATAGAGAATCTAAAATCTCCAGGGGGAGCCAACACAGAGTATGGGATCACTCAGCTACAACAACAAACAGCATACAGGCACACCTCGACTTACGTCGTTTTCGAAGATACGTCGGTTTTCAAAAATAATATGGAAAAAAATTCAAGTTGTCGTTTTACTTGACTTTACGTCGGTCAGCCAATAATGGAATCGCATAAACACCAAAAAACGTTTCAAGCGTTTCAAGCAATTCATGTTACAATAAATAAGAATAAAAGCATGTAAAATTATATAAAGATTCAGTAACTGCTAAAATATATACCATAAAGTAGTATGGCCTAGTCCACTAGAACATGAAATCGCAACGGTACTTCCAATACGTATTTACCGTAAGCGGCGTCTCGACTCCCGCAATTCTTTTGGATTATTATCTGTTTACTGAAGTTTTGTAAATTTTCTCATTAACATTCACTTGTAACTGTAATATTTGCCCCCATGCCTCCTAAGAAAAGTTCTAGTGAAAGTGCTAAGCGTCATGCTATTTCGCTGGAGGAGAAAATGGCGATGATAAAACGTCATTGTAATGGTGAAAAAGTTGTATCGATTGCACGATGTTTTGGAGTAAGTCGGACAACTGTATCAACGATTGTGCATAATAAAGACAAGATTTTAACACATGTCACATCTGAAGCCCCATTGATGAAGAACACGATCATCAACAAGAAAAGAGGTAAGATATTTGAAGAAATGGAAAATCTTCTTTCGATTTGGGTTGATAGGAGGAATCGTCAGAATGCGAATCTTAGTCAAGAGCTCATTCAGGAAAAAGCGTTGTCTTTGTTTGAGGACCTAAAGGAAAAATATCCAGATGAGAAAGATGTAGATTTCAAAGCAAGTCCTGGATGGTTTATGAGATATAAAAACAGGAGAAATTATCACTTCCTTAAAAGACAAGGTGAAATCGCATCAGCTGATGAACAAGCAGCAGCGGAATTTCCTGCTACACTGAAGAAAATCATCGAAGAAAACGGGTTTCTTCCTGAGCAAATTTTCAACGTAGACGAAACAGGATTATATTGGAAGAAATTACCAGATCGTTCATTTGTTTCCAAGGAAGAGAAAACGATTCCAGGTTACAAGGTCTCAAAAGAACGTGTGACCATAATGTTGGGAGGTAACTGTGCAGGAGATTTTAAATTAAAGCCTCTGTTTGTTTATCATGCACACAACCCCCGTGCCCTGAAGAATATACCCAAAGCATCTCTCCCTGTTATATGGATGGCTAACTCAAAAGCTTGGGTCACTGTTGTTATTTTCGAAGATTGGTTTTTCAATAATTTTGTCCCAGCAGCAGAGAAGTATTGTAAGGAGAAGGGGATTCCTTTTAAGGTTTTACTTATCTTAGATAATGCTCCTGGCCACCCACAAAACATCGCAGATTTTCACCCCAACATTACCGCTTCTCGCTCTCCCTTTTCAACTACCAATTTTGTAAAAAAAAATGTATATATGTATGTCTAATTGTATTTAATATTGTTGAATAAACCTATAATAATAAAAATATACCTCCCCCCAAACACTACGTCTATTCTCCAGATCAGGGGATAATTGCTATCTTCAAACATTATTATATGAAGCGTACGCTACGGCAAGCAATAGCTGCAATTGAAATGGATGAGTCTATCACACTTCGCGACTTTTGGAAGGGATATGACATCTACAAAGCTTTACAGAATGTAGCAGCAGCATGGAATGATGTTCAGAGCACTGCTATGAATGGTGTATGGAAAAAGCTATGCCCGCAATTTGTGCACGAGTTTAAGGGCTTCGATACTGTTGTTGTCAACAAAGATTTGGTTACAATGAGCAAAGAGCTGGATATGAATTTGGAGGAAGAGGATTTCACAGATTTATTTGAAAAAGACAAGGAGTTACTGACGAACAAGGATTTGATGGAACTTCAGGAGCAACAAAAGAAAGAAGAAGAGGATGATGAATCTGAGCCACGCCACTTCACCATTAAGAAAATGCAGGAAGCATTTGCACACAGGTCTAGCTATGTTTGAGGATATGAATCCAAATGCTCAACGCTTTTCCAAGATAATGGGGGCTTATCACGAAGCTTTTGCTCCTTATAATTCAATCCTTGAAGAAAAGAACAAGAAGACGGTTCAAGGCACTCTTGACCAGTTTTTACGCGTCGAACGACGAGAATCAGCTGATGTTGATGTCGACAATCCTCAGCCATCTACGTCTACAACGTAAACATCAACATATTGTATCTACTGTTTTGGTAAACTGAAAATACATTAAAGTTTTTCACTTATTACAATATGATTATATGTAAGCTTGAAATAGTTTTTATTTCTTTGTTTTTTGTTTTGTTTTACCGTATGTTATTGACAATGCATTCATAGAGTACAGCACCGCGAAATAGCAATGTGTAAACATCGACATAATGTATGTACTGCATTGGTAAATTAAAAATACTTTATTCAATTTTTCACTTATTACTAGTTTTTATTTATTTGTTTTTTGTTTTGTTTCACCGTATGTAATTGACAATGCATTCATAAAGTACAGCAAATTGTACGTATTGATGAATAAGTACAGGTACTTTTTTATACTTTATTACAAAATGATAAATAAATGTTCTGTTTGGAAACTTAAAATAGATTTTTATTAACCTTGTTTAATAAAAAATGCAATCAAAAGTAAAATAAAGTACTGAAAAATGGCTATTGGCAGTTTAGCCTAGGCTACACCAGGCCTACCTAGCCTACTTGTAAGCAAATTCGACTTACGTCGTTTTTCGACTTACGTCGTTTTTCGACTTACGTCGTGTCTCCTGGAACCAATTAACGACGTAAGGTGAGGTGTACCTGTATAATATACCCACTCACACCTTACGACACTGACATTGGTATCCTTGTATAAAAAAAAAACCTGAATGATACATATAGAATCTACTTATAAGATCAAAATCACATATTTTAGATTTTCTGAAGTCTCACATACACACACACACATGCACACACATGCACATATATATATATATATATATATATATATATATATATATATATATATATATATATATATATATATATATATATATATATATATATATATATATAAAGGACACAAACACAGAATAGATCTGGCCAAGGAATTGTCCCAGATGCAATCAACATACAGATGACACAAAACATCCTACACTTTCCTATCCTGGCCCTACCAAGAAAACAACAAAATATATCCTCCTGGACTGGGCCAATCTAGTGACTGTTGCCAATTGCCTGGGAACTATGGGTCTTCCATAAGAGAGACCTAGGGCAACAGACACTCATCGATAATGACACATAATTTTATGATTAGCTAAGAAAACATTTTGAGTACAAATGCTTTGATATCAATCTATATACCAAGGGCTTTTTACCCCGTACCAGGGAGGTAGCCAAAAATGGTTAGACAACTTTATGGATGGGGATGACAGTTGGTAATGGACATGGAACTGCCTAGTGGCCTTATGGTCTCTTGAAGTATCCTTCATTCTTATGTTTTTATGTCAAAAGGCATATACCCACCCCCACTCCTTCCACTCCCATCCGCCACCCTCTCCTCCCTGTATCCCGCCCACTGCCCTGGGTCAGAAGCAATGCAGCAGCGCACAGCAAGGCTGCTTCATTTAATCAGCAACCCCCCTCTCCACCCCATCATGCAGAAAAATAGCTCACAGACTAATGGCAACAGCCAGTTTCTTAAGAGTCTGTGGGTCTTCTGTAAAAGAGTACCAGAATAATGGAATGATTTATTCTGGTTACTGCTAGATTAAAAAATTTTTTTGGGACTGACCCAGGGCAATGGACAGGATGCAGGGATGACCCGTCATCCAGGAGGTGCTAAGATAAGAAGGAGGGTGGAGGGGAGTGGAATATATAGGAAATGGAATGGGTGGGAGTGGTTTCTATGCCTTATTATTTTTGGCTACCCCCCATGTAGGGGGAAAAAGCCTTTGGTGTATGTATGTACTGCTAGATTATTTTTATTCAGCGGTGAGAAACACATCCACTCCTCAAAGAGTTTGATGAAAAATATACTCGATATTCTTACTAACCTGTATTTGCATTCTTCGATTCTTTTGTAGTCTCTTGAGCAGCTGTAACTGATGGAAGGTGTGGACCAAATGGACGCTGGTATTTTCTAGGAACTCCCTTTACAAAGAAAACCTGTTTCATGCAAAACATAACTAAATTAATAAATCTATACATATAAATATCTAAAAATGTCCTGGGTGAAAACAGTTATATGACCTTAAGTAATTAATGTCTTTGTTATAGTAATACATACATATTTGTATCAAGGCAGATTCACACAAAGTTTGGACAAGAATGACACAACTAACCTAGTTTTGCAAATAACAGAGTAAAAGTTAAAGGGAAAAAAAAAGAAAAAAAAGAAAAGAAAAAAGAAAGAAAGAAAAAAAGAAAGAAAGAAAGAAATCCAGTAAACACGACAATTACCTTCTTGTCTCTTGCATGTCTCTCTAACACTCTTGAGGCAATTTCAGGAGGATGATCCACTTCTGTATGGCTATGTTGATGAAAATATGTCACTGCAGTTTGTCCATCATACCTGGAAAAGAATATACATAAATGAGTTTTAATTGGTTAATAAAGTAATATGGCCTATGTTGGAACCATACATGCATTTTAAGCTATGTATAATAAACAAGGGTGGTAGTTTGGAGTGGAATGGGTGGGAGTGAAATGGCTGGTAGTGGGAACATGCCTTTGACTTGGCTACCTCCCTTATGAGGGGGAAAAAAGCCCTTGGTGTATACATACATACATATACCAAGGCTTTTTCACCCTTACAAGGGAGGTAGCCAAAAAGAAAAAGGCATAAAATCATTCCCACCCATTCCATCCCTAAATACACTTCACTCCCCTCCACCCTCCCTCTTATCTTAGCACCTCCTGGATGACAGGTCATCCCTGCACCTTGTCCACTGCCCTGGGTCAGAGGCAGTGTCACAAGGCACAGCACATCCACAGCAAGGCCGCTTCATTAAATTGGTGACCCCCCTCTCCGTCCCCCCATGCATAAAAGGAGAAGACTGGGAGAAATCCCTTCGGGCTACGTCAAATTCTGCTCACACATACTACCTCACCCCCCATCCCCCCACCCATTCCACTTCATGCATCACAACATCATCCACATTCAACCATTCTCCATTCACCCGTCTTCTGTCCTCTCCTGTCCTTCCTCAACAGACATTTCCCTCTTCCCCAAAGCCCCCTTCACCCCATCCATCTATCTCATCCTAGGACGTCCCCTCATGTTCACTCCCTCCACATCTGCCTTCCATACCTCTTTTACTAGTCTTTCTTCACTTATTCCTTCCATGTGTCCAAACCATCCTAATACTCTTTCATCAACCCTATCTCCCAGCTCCCTTTCCACCCCTGTTCTCCTCCTCACCTTATTTCTCACTCTATCCAGCCTAGTAACCTTCATCATACTTCTCAGACACCTCGTCTCAAACACATTCAAACTCCTTCTCTCTTCCTCTCTTATGTTCCATGTTTCTGCCCCATACAGTGCTGTTGGCACAATCACTCCTTCATACAGTCTCCTCTTAGCATCCATTCCCAAATGTCTATTCCTCATTACACTTTTTAATCCACCAAGGCATTTACTTGCTTCTCTCAATCTACATTCTACCTCCACCTCCAATCCAACTTTTCCTGCCACATTTGCACCCAAGTATCTAAAACTATCCACTTCCTCCAGTCGCTCTCCCTTAATGCTCACTTCCAGTTTGCTGCCACTTTCACCCCTTGTACATCTCATCACCTTACTTTTACCCACATTTATCTTCAGCTTTCTTCTTTCACACACTCTCCCAAACTCTGTCACCAACTTCCTCAATACCTCCTCTGATCCTGCCACAAGTGCAGTGTCGTCCACAAACAACAGCTGGCTCACCTCCCACTTTTCTCCATTTTCTTTAGCCATCTCCAATCCCTGACCCACCATCCTTGCATTTCCCTCTCGCACCACCCCATCCATGTACAAGTTGAACAGCCAGGGCGACACAACGCATCCCTGACGAAGTCCCACCTTTATCTCGAACCACTCACTCTTTCCATTTCTAGTCATGACACATGCTCTACTACTCTCGTAAAAACTCTTGACAGCTCCTAGAAGCTTTCCTCCTATCCCGTATATCCACAAAACCTCCCACAGTGCCTTCCTGTCTACCCTGTTGTAAGCCTTTAGATTGATAAATAAGAGAGACTATTCAAGTATTTTTCCTTTCCTGTACATTACAATTAAGTAAATATTTACATACATTGGAAATTAGGAGACAGGACTATTTTCCTGTATACTATAACTTGGTAAATACACACACACATTGTTGTGAATGGACATCTTCACTCCAGGGATTTGATAGCAGGAAGAGCCATTTGGGAGACCGAAAAATGGATATGGTGAAGAGGGGGTTAACATGGGGGTCAATCATGTGAAGAAATTGTGGAACACTGTAAAGTGGAAAGACAGGAAACCAAAGTTTCAAGGCTATGGGTCAAAAGGCCATGACTGGAGCTAGAAGAAATATCAGAACCAGTTCTGAATAAGAGCAGAAAAAAAAAAAATCAGAACCTCAAATAACTAAAATGAATGAATCTCTGATGACAATAATGGAAGATATAAAGACAGAAAAAAGAGAGAGAGAGAGAGAGACTTGAGCAAGGTGAAAGGTGATTACGACAGCGTTTCTATAGGTATGTTAGATTTCAGGCCATGTCTCACTGGCATGTCTTTGACCTGAATAGAATCATGGGAGACATGGATGATCTATGTGGTGGTAAGATGGGAGGAGAAATGAATGTGTTCTGGATGGGTCTCAACTAGCTGTATACTTATAACACTTTGGTATGATGACACCTACATAGGCGTCATGAGTGACAAGAGGGTACATGAGTATGCTGGTGTCGGCATCTTGATTATATATTTTTGTAGTTGTACATGAGTTACCCCTAGATTCCGTGAACTGGTTTGATCACATTTTCTGTGTTTTCTATTACTCTGAGTAAAAGAGAATGAGTACTACAGCATTGACTTTATATTTTATAATACAAGTAGTGTGATGCATACTACATATGGCAGCCGATGCGGCATGTGAGAATTTGAGTCATATTGAAGTGGATAAAAGAGGGCCCCTTTGATATGAATATACATTTTGGTGAAGAGAAGTAAGGTGGAGGACATGGAGAATAAAGCGAGTGAAAATAGAAAAATCTATGTACTCACTTTTTGGTTGAGCGATTGTAGGATACAGTCATAATGAGTCGGGCTAAGCAATTGGAGGAACGTTGAATTTTGACGTACCACCGTCGGCTTGGAGGTTCATCTCGCTTCTCTTGGCGGCGGTCAAACTGTAATTAAAACACCGCTAGTTAAACATATATTGCATCACTTCTATTACTAAATTAATGTCAGGAGTGCATAGTTGGTATCCTTGGGTATCAATTTCTTTTTAAGTAAAATTATATTCTCCTCATATGATTCTGCTGCTTTTTCCATGATCACAAAACAGTGGATTCTCTCTGCAGTAGGGAGGTCATACTTCTCACATCTACTGAAGATGAAAAAGAGGAAGAGGAAGAAGATGATGAAGAAGAGGAAGAAGAAGCGAGAGATGAAAAAGAGGAATAGGAAGAAGATGAAGAGGAAGAAGATGAGAAAGAGGAAGATAAAGATAAAGAAGAGGAAGAAAAAGAAGATGATGTTGAAGATGAAGAACATACCAGAGCCATATGTCATTCATCCATGTTAGAGTAAATATCTCTACTCATACAGGAATAATGGAATATTTTTACAGTACACTGTTGTCCCTCCTTTCTATGACTTCTTGAATCTATTCTTTACCTCATCTATGAATCTACCTCTTTCTTGTCTGATCCCCCTATGGAGGTGGTGGGAGAGAAGAATACCAACACTGTTCCCATGTGTATCATAAAAGGCGATTAAATGGGATGGAATGTGGGGACTAGGGATACCTGACTTCTACAATATGGAATCCACCTCCCAGAGCCTTTTATGTCTCAACTTTTCAGAGTTTATATACATCCCTTTTGAGTGTGCGTTTTTAAGATACATACATACATATACTGAAGTTTCCCCCCCCCCCTTCCTTTCAAGGGAGGTAGCCAAAAAATAATGGCATAAAATCCATTCCCACCCATTCCATCCCCTACATACTCCACTCCCATTTGCCCCCACCCCCCTCCCTCCCCCTTATCTTGGCTCCTCTTGGATGAAGGGATGACCATCCCTGCATCTTGCCTACTGCCCTTGGTCAGAAGCAGTGTTGTAAGACACAGCACATCCACAGCAAGACTGCTTCATTTAATCAGTGACCCCTGCTCTCTGTCCCCTCATGCAGAAAAAGAGAAGAAAGAAAAAAAATTTAAGATACAAGAACAAACAAATTCCTGACCTGTGCAGAGTGGAAACGATGACACACCCATGTGGAGGAGAGTTTCCCTTTAGTGATGCGTTTGTATGTACTTATGTATCGTACATTGTATTTTTTTTCCTCGGAAGACATCCATTCCATGCAGTCGTCAAGGCTGTCAAATGTCAGCTTACGGCATGGAATCTTTTGGCCATGTACCTGGGGAATTCCAAAGTAGTAACAACAAATATATAGTATTCATATATTCAAATAAATGATGAAACAAAAATTATATATAAGTAAAGTCACTAAAAATAAATTATCAATGTGAAGATGATGAAAATGAACTTTGCAAACAGTTGGCATAACCCAAGGGAAAAGGTTTTTGTTTTGTTATCATTTGTCTGTTTTGATTTTCATTTATTATTAGTTATATGTCAATTCATTATTATTTACTTTCTACCTGTTTGTTTATTATCTAACTATACCTATGCATTTATTCATGTATTTTATTTGTTATTTACATTATTATAGTTTTTATATATTAATTTATTATTATTATGATTTTTTTTCGCATCCAACCTAGATATGGACCAAAAGGTCTCCTGTCGGCATGCTCTGCCTTTGTAATCCTTTGAGAGGGAGAAAGAATACGGAGGGGAAGAGAGAAAAAATGGAAAATGAAATTTACACTGTTGCACGACTAAAAATGGTTGATTGGATTATGTATACTTGTAAGTGAATGTGTAACTATAATCAGTGTTTCTCTTACCTCAGCTTGATGTGAAAAGAGATGAACAACCTTGTAGAATGCTCTTCCATTACAACCAGGTTCATTACAGTGAAAGCTCTTAGTTGTTTGATTGTTTAAAGCTCGTTCACATGCTCCCATAGCTTTATGTCGCACTAAAAAATTAATCTTCTGAAATTTGGCATCACAATCAGGACATGTGACTTCTTCGTCTTTGTTGTGTTTCCGTTTGAGGAGGAATACATTGTGAGGAGTTTGCCGTCTCATCTTTGTTCGACCCTTTTTCGTTTTCTTTTTCACATATGGGCTTTGATTTTCATCAGAAGAAAAATTGAATTCTTCTCCCTTCCTTTTCCTTATGTTATTATTTTCTGTGGTGTCAATCTTTTCGTTACTGTCATCCATATTTTCGCTTGGAGAGATCTTTTGTAGGTGGTTCAATGCAAGATGTTCCAAAAGAAATTCTCTGGCATGAGCTATATACTTACACCATGGGCAAGGTAAAGCTTCATCCTGAGCTTCAGCTGTCTTATACGCTTGTTGTAGTCTGTCTTTATGTGCGATGACAAGATGTAGTAGGAGAAGGTCCGGTGTACAATAGAACTGTGGACACAAGGGACAGGATGAGGAAGTCAAAGACGTCTTTCCTTTCACTAGGTTGTACATGTTGCATACATCCTGAGAGTGAACTTCTTTTAAGTGATCTACCATTCCTTCACTTGTTTCAAACTTCAGTGGACACAAACTACATTTATAGCCTGCAACTTCCAACCCTTCACTTACTTCTACTTTAACATCAACTATTTCAGTTTCCTTTTTGTGTGAATTGTCTTGGTTACTATTTCCACTACTGTCTATAATACTATCTCCCTCAGTATCAGGTTCCTTAACTTCAGACATATCCGTAATTTGCTGTTCCTGGAGTGTTTCTGCATTGTTCTCCTGAACAGTACCTACAGCTTCCCCTTCAGGTGTTCCTGCATTTTCCTCCATACTTGTCTCTGAATTTTTCTCAACACGTGTACCTGATTCTTTCTCCTGGGGTACATCTTCTGCTTGTTTTTCTTTACATGTGTCTATAACTTCTTCCTGTGGTGTATCTCCATTTTCCTCCTGAAGTGAGTCGGCGGTGTTCTCTGTTAATTCCTCTACTTCATTCTCCTGCAGGGTTGTTTTATTTTTCTCTTGGAACACTTCTGTGTTTTCCTCTTGGAGTGTCTCTGCATTCTTCTTGAGTGTCTCTGTATTCTTCCCGAGTGTGTCTGTATTCTTTTGATGAGTGTCTCCATCTTTATTTTGAAGGCTATCTGAATCTTTCTTCTGAAGTGGTTTTGTGATTTTCTTTTGAGACGTCTCTATATATTTCTTAGGTTGTACTACAACTGACTCAGATGGGAGAGGATTTTTCCTTGGTCTTCCTCTTTTTTTTTTCTCTTTCACAATTAATTCAGGTTTTGAATGTGCCTTTGAAACCTCACTAGGAGTAAGGAAGTCCATATCAATTCTTGCAGCATTAAGTGGTGCGTTAGTACAAGCATTTATGTGTCTTTTGTACTGGGACTCTTTAGAAAATGTCCTATCACAGTCACGGCACTTGAATTTCCCTCCTACAAGAACTGGTCCAAGGTGTTTGTTTGTTTTCCTTTCCACGTCAATCTCATATTCATCATCACCACTGTCAACATTCTGATGCATATCTCTATACAAGATATCATCGTCATCGTCGTCATCATATTGCACTTGCTCATTCTCCAAGGCTTCTTCATCAGTCTCAGAGTGGAAATCCTCTTCATCCTCCTCATCTTCACTATCATTGTGTTTACTTGAAGTCTTTCTTGGGACAACTTTCTCTGTTTTTGTGAATGAGTTCCCACTATCACTCCTTTCAATTCTGGCCTTTTTCTGTATGGCCTCAGTATCACGACCTGAGGAAACACTTGTCCTAACGATAATATTTGATGCCTTTTTACACAACAACTGATGCTGGATCACAGCTTTCTTTGAAGGGAATGTATTCTGGCAATGGATACATCTGAAAGACTCCTTTACATTACCATTACAGGAAGACACATGTGCTAGGTATACATCTTGCTGAATAAAACATATATGACAATTTTTACACTCCATAAGTGAGGAACTCTTTTTAGTAGAGAGTATTTCGTCATTGCTCTTTTCTTCCCAGTCTTGAATGTTTTCATTAATGAGTGCCTGTTGAAGAATGTTCCCATGCAACAGGTTAGTATTGGTTTCTTCACTTTGACGAGGATCGTTTCCACTGCATTCCCTTGATGGTGGGTCTACGCGAGTTTCTTTCTGATTGGAATATTCTTGTACTTTTGGGCGAGTAAATATCTTAATAGAGACTGGTGGTACAGCTGTTGCAACTTCCTGTTGTTGATTTATTGTATGAGGTTCTCGTAGAATTTCTTCAAACTCATCTACGGCCTCCATCTGACCTTCCATATTTGAGAATACAAACCTAGGATTTGAGCTCTCATCCTGTACGTCATTTCCTTCCACCTGAAACATTACTTTATATTAGTAATAACTTCTTACATATCTACATCTATCTCATCAAATATTATGGAGTAGAAAGAAGTAGAGCACTAGTGTATTGGAAAATGTGTATATAACTCCACAGGGTGTTTAGTTTTGGAGAGTATCTGGATATGAAAGGTAAAATTATCACTCCCTCCTCACACACATACAGTCTCTACTCTACCACCTTGAACAACTGCCTAACATGTCTCAGGGATCAAACCAACACCTTACATGTTCAGGGCAAGACTGCTATTCACTTGCCCATGGGGGTTCCTTTATATGATATACCATAAATAAGAAACTCACCTGCATTCTTTCTTCTGTAGGTTGTGCATCCACTCCATCCTCGATGCCTTCAATGTGGTCACCAAAGTGTAAAAATTGAGCAACTTGGGCTAAGCTGTCCTCGTTAAGAACAGAATTTTGTGATTCCTCTGTGCTTACACCAATTCGTACCACTATGCGTTCAGACTGGAAAAAATGTTGTTAGTGAAATATCACTGACAAAACTAAAAGTTCTTAAATATTACTAACCAGTCTCTGACACAAAAGTCTCTCACAGCAGAAGACTAAAATGGGTATACAAACTGTCAAAAGCCCTAATTAATCAACCAGCAATCATGTCACTTGTAAAAGGATTAATTTGTTATTTTTGCTAAGTTAGATCAGGAAAATGACTTGAACAATTATAAACAGTGAAATGCTCTGAAAAGGAAAACTAGCTGCCACTACTGTTCATAGGATATATCAATGATAATGACTGTGGACTTATATCTAGCATTTCTAAACTTGCTGATGATATCAAGTACTCAACCTTGTTATGGATCAAAAGGTCTCCTTTTGGCATGCTCCGCCTTTGTAATCCTTTATTTGTAAGTGCAGAATAGCAAATAATCGCTTAAATCATCTGGATATTCAAGGAGATATAATCAGACTAGAGTAAAGGTCTCAAATGTGGGTAATAGATTTTAACCCAAGTGTTCACACTTAATTCTTAGTTAACTGTTGCCTTGAATTTCATAAAGTGGATTACTTGCATACCCACAATGGCTGGTAACAGTTCTCATAATGTCCCACAGGTCTCTCTGGGAAGAAACTTGGGGCTACTTTCCGTGTTGCATTAAAGTATTTACCTACCTAGTTTTACCTAGTTGTATCTTACAGGAAGAGGAGCTATGCTTGTGGTGTTCCATCTCTTTATCTCACCATATCTAATTTGCTCTTAAATTCGTGTATTGTTTTTGCACACACTATATTTTCATCTAGTGTATTCCATACATCCACCAATCTGTGGGGAAAGCTGTTCATATTCATGTCTCTTCTATAACTATCCTGTCATTGGTTGAAAGTTGTAGGGAAAGGAAAGTGGTTGCTAGTCGTCAGCTATGTATGAAAAAGTGTAGGAAATATAACTTGCATCGACACAGTGAGATCTTGGGTCCAGACGCTCATGACTGCACCTCCCTATGGAGATTTGTGTGTGGTAACCAGACATCCCGTATTATGTGGGATTGTCCCATATTTAAAGCATTTGTCCTGCATCCCATATTGACCCTCCCCAGGATGCGTTTTGTCTCGTATTTTCAAGATTTTAAACACTTTGCATGAAAATTTGAGTATTTTATATTTAACAGGTATATTAATTTGAAAGCAACAATATCAGAGTGAAATTTTATATATGTGAGTACCAAGTAGATCTGGCAACATGGTGGAGGTTGGGCTTGGTCACTTGAGTCAGTCTCAGTCATGATCGCACTCTCACCATAGATGCACGTGAGGAGTGAAGACAAACATATATAATACATTGCTGCATGAAACAAAATATACAATGGACACACCCTTTTAAAGCAAGTGAAAAAAAATCTATACTAGTCAATAAAGCAGGTCCTGGAGCTACAAGCTTGTTTTGTGTGCTTCACATTGCTGGTACACAATGTTGCTATACCTCTCCAATTTAGTTGTCCTGTATTCCAATTTTCAAAATTTGGTTACCTTGGTGTGTGGGAAGTTGATGGGCTTTGAATATAGGCTTTTTAACTGTCCATATTATTGGATCACCACATGCAAGTACCCATCATTTGTCCCATGGTACTGTTTCATTATAGGATGGACTTAAATATGGATGGCTTCTCCAATTTTATTTTACTTTTTAAATGGTTTTTCAGGGTCATGGATGCAAGTGTGAGAGACAAACGCTCCCACCAAGAGCCCCATAGAGGCTTAAGACCTTACTGGCATCCAGCCTAGGTCACAAGGGTCTAAAAATTTTCAACGCCCTCCCAAAACAAGTGAGAGAGAGAACCAAATGCTTGGTGGACAGCTTCAAGCATGTACTGGACAGGTTTCTATGGAAGGTGTCAGTTGAGCCCCCAGTGCCAGGCTACACCGCCATCGGTAGTTTGTCATCAAACATAATACCAGACCAACTGGCCCTTGTGAGGAGGGACAGTAGGACTGGCAGCAGCGGTAGATCACTACGGCTGTGAGGACTGACCTCGGAACCTTTCCAAGTAAACCAAGTGAGTACAGATTTTGATGATTTATTGTGATGTTCTTGTCTTGTAACCTGGATGTGAATGGGTTTTTGTATAGATGTATTGTACAGTATTGAGAGCAGGTTATTGTATAATCTGAAGTAGAATACTGCTGGGGTTGTTTAACTTTATATGTTGTTCACTGGACTGTGTGACACAGTGTCAGGGGTGGGCTGGAGCCTGGATTGAGGGCTCCATCTTTCTCATGTATTGCTCTATGGAAAATTATTTTGTTTTGAGTGTGTAATGTTCTATTGGTGTTGTTTACGAACTGATAGTTGTTATTCACATTTTGTTTTGTGCTGTCATTACATTAGATTAGTATTTTCTTAATCAATGGATACCATCAGTAAACTAACAGACCAGTTGTAGGACTGTGCTACCGTTCAAAATTGTATAAAAAACGTAAAACAACCCTAATATAAGTGTTACTGTCCCTGGTCCTAAAATATATACACATAAATAATGCTAGTATTCTGTCGCCACCATCCAACTCCAGTTCCATAGACCAAAAATGAAAATCATCATCATGGGTTTAGCATTGGAGGGTAAATTAACACACATCAACCGTGTTTTACACAAGTTATTCTTAATTTACCCTAACCTAACCTATGTTATTCGATAAGTTCAGCATTAAACTTCACCAGAATCATAATAGTGTAATTAGTCATTTATTTCCATATATCTATTGCCGTGTGCCCTCCTCGATTTCGTCATCATACCCTAAGAATACATTGTAAGATCACATTCAAATATCGAAGTAGAAACTATACAATAAAAAAGTTTATTGAAAAACTGACGAGATAATCAAAATATTTATGGAAATACCTTCTGCAAGTGACTATTCCGGTCCATATCTGATGGAAATGAAAATATTTACTACCATTTTCTTCTTTACACGATGCAACGTTAAGTATTCTCAACAAAGATGGATGAAAAAAACTAATGGTATGTAATATAATTAGGGATATGAAAGTAAAAGATAAGTATAGAAATAATGATATTATATATTTTTGAAGAAAGTTTAAACGTACTATGATTGTTTTATTTGATATATGAAAAATAATGCATTTTTAATGGCAATATTTAACGACGATCAATTTTGCGGGGAATATAAATTGTTTGAAGATGCAGTCTCTCATGATTTTATGTTAACCTTTTCATTGCTGAATGAGTAATATCTAGATGATTAAAATAGTCTGGAGGAAACCATAATTAAATAAAACTATCATCAGATACGAAGGTTTTATTTGAAGTAGGGAATGGAAAATTGGGTTACCTTTTAGAATATGGGTAGAAAACTTCTTGGACACCTGTGCCAATTTCTTTGATTTGAAATACCCTACGTGCCGACAATTTTTTTTGACACAGAAGTTATTTTCACACAATTCAAATATAGTCATTGTCTTACTAAAATGCCTATATTTGAATGTAAATCCATTCCTGATCTCTTTATCTCATTTTCATTATTTGAAGTGGTAACTTTATCTTCTTACTATATATATATATTTTTTTCAAATAAGCTGGCGTGCTAGGATCAACCCTATCACTTGCCAAGTTTGGCTCCTGCTGTGACTGCCAATTGCCAGGCTATCCGAACACTGGCTGCGGCTTCGGCTGCTGTTAAACACCTTCAGCTCCCAGTAGTAAGCGTTACGCCTGTCAGCGTTACCAGTATGTTTCTCCATCTGGCGTAAATTCCTCATCTCACATTAAGGAAAGAGTATGTAAGCAAAACGAATTGTGTCTGCGGAGGACTGGAAGCAATGGAATGATAAAGTTATGTCCTTTTTTAGATAAAAGGACATAGGGCGACTGGCAAAGAACTCGGAAATGGGCTATAAATATTGTCCTCTTTGGTTCAGAACGACCTTTTATGGAAGTAGAATATAAATTTTGATATAAAAAGGACATCAAACAAAATTGTATAGAACTTTGTAATTTCATTGCCTGCTGCCGGGCAACTTTTCAGGTCATATATTTAAGTTTGTCCTTTTTTAACCAGTAAAGTTCCTGTTTGGTATCGTTTCTATCATGAATGTCCTATTTCTTTTAGTTCATCTGTCCTGGTTGTTGGCGCGTTTGTCCGTCCACTATTAGTTCAGAGAAGGAAGAGGAAGGGGAACGGGGCAAGCGGTCGACTTTTCTGGGCTTCGTACGAGCTGTAAATTTCAAGATGAATTATAAAAAAAAACAAGAAATCGTGATAATTTCAACATTTTATTCAGTGTAAGAAGAGCTTTAGGAGCTACGTGCCTGCCACCTAGCGACAAACAGAACAAAATGTATTCATTGTCGATTGTAGATAAAAGGATCCTAAGGACATAAGAATTAAAAGAGACTGCAGGGGACCATAGAGCCTACACTAGTCAGTTCCATGTCCATTACCATATACCATCCTTATCTATGAATTTATCTAATTGAGGTTTAATCATTTCAATGTGCAGGGACATCCCTGTAGCTATTTCATATTGCCTAGTGACATTCAGAACAAGTGTGAAAATGGTTCATTGATAAGAATGGTAACATGACGTGATAGGCAAATTTAATTGTGAGAAGGTGAATTGGGAGGACTGAAGAACAATCGGAGGTGAAGATTCACAAGGAAATATATTTTTGAATACAACAGTGGGTAACATAATGACCCAATGGATGAAAGAATTGATACGATCTAGAGGAGACGATACACCAGGAAGTTATGATTTACTGTTGATTAATCTTTGAACATAAGAATGAAGGAGACTGCAAGAGACCATAAGGCCTACACTGGGCAGTTCCATATCCATTACCACTTGTCATCCCCATCCATAAAGTCTTCTATGAAAAGAACCGAATCTGCCTCGCGGGGGACCTGATCCTCCCCCACCCACCCACCCGAGAGGATGGCTGCGTCACGTGACCCACCTGTCCGCTTCTGGCATGTCATAAGTGACACTTTCTACGTGTTCTCCCGTGACACAACGATCGCAGGCATTTCACATGTAGCAAGGTAAGATACAGACACACACACACACACACACACACACACATTATATATATATATATATATATATATATATATATATATATATATATATATATATATGCACAACACTGATATCGCAATTCGTTAAGTCACTGTCACTTGTTACGTGCTATCGGAGGTTCGAGTCCTTAGCTGTACCACGTATCAAATTCTGCATATGTGCCTCCTCGAGGTTCTCGATGTTGATGGCTTAGAATTAAAATTATTTGTAGTTGATAAATGTATATATGTATATATATATATATATATATATATATATATATATATATATATATATATATACATACATATACCAAGGCTTTTTCCCCCTTCCAAGGGAGGTAGCCAAAAAGGGAAAGGCATAAAACACTCCCACCCATTTCATCCCTAAATACACTCCACACCCCTCCCACCCTTCCTCTCATCTGAGCACCTCCTGGATGACGGGTCATCCCTGCACCCTGCCCACCGCCCTGGGTCAGAAGCAGTGTCGCAAGACACAGTACATCCACAGCAAGGCCGCTTCATTTAATCGGCGACCCCCCCTCTCCGTCCCCCTTTGCATATAAGGAGAGGATGGGGAGAAATCCCTTCGGGCTGCGTCAAAATTTACTCACACGTACTAACCCCCCCCCACCCCCCCGCCCATTCCTCCTCATGCAGTCACAACATCATCCATATACAACCATTCTCCACTCACCTCTGTCTTCCGTCCTCTCCCTTCCTTCCTCAACAGACATTCCCCTCTTCCCCAAAGCCCCCTTCACCCCATCCATCCACCTCATCCTAGGACGTCCCCTCATGTTCACTCCCTCCACATCTGCCTTCCATACCTCTTTTACTAGTCTTTCTTCACTCATTCTTTCCATGTGTCCAAACCATCCTAATATTCTTTCATCAACCCTCTCTCCCAAATCCTTTTTCACCCCTGTTCTCCTCCTCACCTCCTCATTTCTCACTCTATCTAGCCTAGTAACCCCCATCATACTTCTCAGACACCTCATCTCAAACACATTCAAACTCCTTCTCTCTTCTTCTCTTATGTTCCACGTTTCTGCCCCATACAGTGCTGTTGGCACAATCACTCCTTCATACAGTCTCCTCTTCGCATCCATTCCCAAATGTCTATTTCTCATTACACTCTTTAAACCACCAAGGCATTTACTCGCTTCTCTCAATCTACATTCTACCTCCACCTTCACTCCACCTTTTCCTGCTACACTTGCACCCAAGTATCTAAAACTATCCACTTCCTCCAGTCGCTCTCCCTTAATGTTCACTTCCAGTCTACTGCCACTTTCACCCCTTGTACATCTCATCACCTTACTTTTACCCACATTTATCTTTAGCTTTCTTCTATCACATACTCTCCCAAACTCTGCCACCAGTTTCCTCAATCCCTCCTCTGACCCTGCCACAAGCGCAGTGTCGTCCGCAAACAACAGCTGGCTCACCTCCCACTTTTCTCCATTTTCTTTAACCATCTCCAATCCCTGACTCACTACCCTAGCATTTACCTCTCGCACCACCCCATCCATGTATAAGTTGAACAGCCAGGGCGACATAACGCATCCTTGACGAAGTCCCACCTTTACTTCAAACCACTCACTCTCTCCATTTCCAATCCTAGCACATGCTCTACTACTCACATAAAAACTCTTGACAGCTCCCAAAAGCTTTCCTCCTATCCCATAAATCTGCATAACCTCCCACAGTGCCTTTCTGTCTACCCTATCATAAGCCTTTTCCAGATCCATAAAAGCCCAAAAAACATCCTTCCCCTTTCCTATAGCTTTCTCACATATCTGTCTTACCACAAAGATCTGATCTACACAACCTCTACCCGTCCTAAATCCACACTGTTCCTCACCAATTACTCCTTCTGTTCCTCTCCTAATCCTCTCAATTAAGATTCTCCCATAAGCCTTCCCTACTACACTCAACAGGCTAATCCCTCTGAAATTACTACATTCACACTTGTCCCCTTTTCCCTTGTAAAGAGGAACTATACAGGCACTACTCCAGTCCTCCGGCACTCCACCCTCTCTCCAGCAAACATTAAATAATCTCACCAACCAGTCCACCATCACTGAACCTCCCTTTTTCAGACATTCTGCATGACATCCATCCAGACCAGGTGCCTTACCTGCTTTCATCATCTTTACAACTGCCTTCACCTCATCCTTCCTTATTTCTCCTCCATTCTCCTCACTCATCACTCTCATTTTCTTCGTATTTCCCACTGCAGCTATCTTTCCTTCCCTATCCTCCTTCACATTCAGCAACTCCCTAAAATATTCTGCCCATCTTCCCCTCACTGCCATCTCTTCCATTATCAACTCTCCATCTGTACCTTTTACCTTTTCTTCCCTACTTGATTCGCCTCCTCTTCCTCTCTTAATTTCTTTCCAAAACATCTTTTTATTACTTTCAAAATTTTCTGTCATACTCCTACCCCATTTCACATCTGCTCTCCTCTTTGCCTCCTTTACCTTTTGCTTTACTTCTCTTTTCTTTTCTTTGTACGTCTCATATGACTCCCCTGTCCTCTTTTGTAACCAATCTGTGAATGCTCGCTTCTTCTCTTCTACAATCTTCTTTGTTTCCTCATCCCACCATTCACTACCCTTTCTTCTATTTCTCCCTGTCCTTCTTGTTCCACACACCATCCTTGCACACTTTAAGACTCCCTCCTTGAACCATCCCCATTCCTCCTCCACACCCATCTCTGCTCTATCCTTTACTCCCTCCCACTCCTCCTTCAGCTTCTTTTCGTACTCCTTCTCCTTTTCCTTTTCATTCAAGGAGTTCACTCTAAGAACCTCCCTACCTTTTGTCCCTTTCCTCCTTCTCCATCTATCCTCCACTCTCAACTTACCTTCCACCAAAAAATGATCTGATATTCCCCCACCCTCTCCCCTTAGCACATGTACATCCTTAACTCTTCCTATCATAATCCTATTTACCACTACATAATCCATTAGCGCTCTATCTACCACCCTTCCCTCCACCACCCTCTCCCATGTGTACTTATGCTTGACTTTCTTCCGAAACACTGTATTTGCTATCATCAACTCTCTTTCTAGACACATTTCCACCATCAACTCTCCACTACGATTATTTCCTGGAACTCCACACTTCCCAACCACTCCATCGATTGGACCATCTCCCACTCTAGCATTAAGGTCTCCCAGTACTATTACATTGACATTTCTTCCCAAACCCTCTATGCACTCATTTAAATCTATCCAAAAGGCCTCCCTTTCTTCCATGCTCTTCTCACTGCCCGGCCCATATGCACTTACCAAGACCCACATCTCCTTTCCCAGTTTCACCTTCATCCACATTATCCTTGAGGAAACCTCCTTCCACTCCACTACCCCTTTACCTATCTCCTCACTTACTAGAATAGCCACCCCTTCCCTCCCTCGCCCTCTCTTCACTCCTGATAACCTCCCACTTACACTCCCAAACATACACTCACCCTTCCCTTTCAACTTAGTTTCACTCAAAGCCAACACTTTCTGATTGGGGGAATTCCTTGGTGGCAGTATTCTTTTCCCCCACCACAGGGAATTCCCCCAATCAGAAAGAGAATACTCAGAGAAATGGTACAGGACAGCAACAAGGGGTTGGGGGACAGCATAACGGAGGGACAGTCGTAGTATAAAAGTGTCGTCATTTCTCTATGAACAGAATTTCTTCTATCATAGACAAAATGATGTGTGGCTCTGGTCCGTAGGGGCGCCCCATATAGACCCTAAAGTATCGACTGCATGCTACTTTGCCACAATAACAAGCAGCCAATACCCCAGACGGGTATATATATATATATATATATATATATATATATATATATATATGCAGAAAGATCACTATTAACAACACGTGATCCACAAATTTTGCTGGTAACCACTAAGGAAATCGGAAGAAAACAGTATATCCCAAGCGCTTTCGTGTAATTCACATCTTCAGGGGAATACAGAAAAAGTTGTATTACAAAGAGGTTTAAAAATAACAAGATTATACACTAGGAAAGGAACAGGCAAGGTGTGAGATGTCACAAAATTAAACACTAGGAAAGGAACTGGCTGAGCACAAGATGACACGAAATATTACACTAGGAAAGGAACCGGTGAAGGACAAAAAGTCACACATGAAAAAAGAATAAGTCTTGGTACAAAAAGTCATATACTGTTTTCTTCCGATTTCCTTAGTGGTTACCAGCAAAAAAAATATATATATATATATATTGTAGCGTTTTATCTTCGTCCTTAACACAAACTGTTTCACTACATGTACTGAGAGAATTATATTGTAAATAAGTGTATTTGACCTTTCACCTTTACCCTAAGATGTCACGCGCTGCATGGCAATGGTCTGATGTCAGAGATATCTTGTTACTTTCTCCAATAGATTATTTATCAATCGTCACAGAATTATTATTCTATACATTGGTTATATATATATATATATATATATATATATATATATATATATATATATATGTATATATATACATATATATATATATATATATATATATATATATATATATATATATATATATATATATATATATATATATTGTAGCGTTTTAT
>NC_134816.1:22345158-22385158 GCF_046742065.1 Oratosquilla oratoria | reverse complement strand
AGGCTGTTTGGTGTGAGAGCCAAAAACATCACCTGGGTAGGGACCCAAGTCTTGACAGCATTAGCGCCTTGGTCGCTGGTCCCCTCCTTCACAGCCCACTTCACTCCTCGCAGTGTCGGCGTCATGAGCGTCATCTGTCCTGGCAACACTCAGGTGAACAAGTGCACAGCGACATGCGCAGGAAAGAATGATCTCATTCGCAAATACAGTACATTATATACAATCACCAATAGAATTATGTTTGTAATACATAAATTCAGAAACTGCAGCACATTAAATAGATATCCAAATACTTTAATCAATGCACGAATACACAAATATACAAAATGTACCAAGTCATCCGGTACAATTTAAACAAACAACTCAGTTACCAGTATCATCGTTCTAGTGATGAAACAGTGCATATTTTTCAATATATACATATATATATATATGTATATGTATATATATATGTATATATATATATATATATATATATATATATATATATATATATATATATATATATATATATGCGTCCGTGCATATGTTTGTATAGGGACTGGATCCTTTATCCATGAAAACTGACTTCGTCGTAAGCATCTAGTCCGTTGTTGGCCCGGTTGACATCATCTTGATATTTTCATAAATCTCTTGGACATCTCTGTCGGGGCCTTACGCCTTGGTGCTTGACTCTGGTTCGAGTCCCTTGAAAGGAAAGGGTCCGCGGCGAGTCGGAAGGGACGCGTCCTTGGCAGGATCGTCCTTCTGTGTCGTGGCCGGAAGGAAGGGGTTCTTTCTTTCATTCTTGGGCAGGAAGTATATGGGTTGGCTGGTGGGAGGCTCTGGCGGTGTCCCAAGCTCCAAGGGTGGTAGGTCAGGACGTGGAGGGGTCGATGGTAACGGTCGCTGGACGAGGCGCGGGAGACAATTGTCGTTGTCGAAGTCGCCTTCGTTCGTGGGTGGTGGGAGGTACAGCGTGATGTCGTGGTCGAAGGTGTTCCTCGTGGTGCCGCAGGGTTCTCGTCTCCGCCTCAGGCTCATCAGGATCATGAAGACTCCGAGGGCCACCAGGAGGGACATCGGTGGTGCCACGACCATCGAACCGGTCGAGAAACCATCGAACTGCTCAAACAAGGAAAAGGGGTAGACCTCTGTCTTGCCTCTTACATGAAAATCGAGTTGTTCTCCGTTGAGTGATGTTGTCGTCAAGGAAACACTTCCTCCATCGTGCAAGGAGACAGAATCGACAACAGCTTCACTTATGGAGCAATTCTTAAAGAACACTTTGCCGCCGTCGGTGGCCACAATGGCCTCTTTCTCAAGGGACCCGATGCTGACGTCACTCAGCACCAGACTACGGTTGCCTCTCACCACTAGCCCTCCCTTCGCGATGTGGTGGATCGCCCCGCCTTCTATTTTGGAATTGCCGTTTCCAGAGTGGACCATTTTCTTCAAGACTTCGATGTGGCAGTTGACAATCTGGAAGTCTTTATCACCAGACACCTCTAGACGGTCCAGCGACTTGATGGAGGTGTTCGACAGCAAGCATTTACGATCATTATTCAAAACGGAGTAGAAACTCTCAACAACGGAGTCCACGATATCGAGGTCAGTAACGAGGGAAACATTGAAGGATGCTACGTTGCTTTTGATGATGTCCAGGCGTCCTACAACACCCTCTAGGCTGAGGACATTGCTATCCATGATGCGCAAGGGCCTTGAAGGGATTTCATCGTCCTCCCCCGTTTGTACAGTCACACTCAGCTCGTTGGAGGAGGACACGATGATCTGGCCGGAGCACGACACGGTGACGTTGAGACGCTTGACCCCAATCAGCTTCAGGGTCTTCCACTTGTCGCAGCCGGTCTGGCGCGCTTTGAGGATGACCTGCCAATGGAAAGCACGTTTGAACAACAGCGTTGGACATTGGCGGCAGTGCTTTAGGTCGCAGTGTCACGGCAGGCTCTTATGTCTGAATCGATAAAAGAAAAAAAAAAAAAAAGCGAGAAGATGAGAGAAGACTTACCTCGTCTGTGGCGTTGGTGTAATTGCAGACCATACTTTTGTGGGTGTCGCTATGGCAGTACGGGGGTTTGAGGTCGACGTCAATGGAGTTGGCGTGGAGGAGATGCCAAACCCCAAGGACCACCCCAAGCAGGAGGAGGAGCAGTGCCCTGCCCGCCGCGGTCCTCATCGGGTTCTCAGACTTCATCCTCGTTTGAACAAACATCGGTTTTCGATTCAAGATCTAAGGGACCGTGGAGTGACACTCTCGGAGGATACCAAGTGACACTGGTGGGAAACCGGAGGCACCTCTCGACTGGCGCCAGCCGAGTTCGCAGCCACTCAGGACAAGAACAAAGATCCGACTGGTGCCGTCAGCGCCTCGGCGTTCGCACAGAACCCTCATCCTTATCACAGCTGAAGAGGGACAAGAATCCGTTCAGGAAAATCTACGAAATGAAAGGAATTTTCCGTACACACACGAACTCCATTGTTGAATACTCCGTTTTGAATACTGGTCGTAAATGCTTGTTGTCGAACACCTCAATCAAATCGCTGGACCGTCTAGAGGTGTCTGGTGATCAATACTTGAAGATTGTCAACTGCCACATCGAAGTCTTGAAGAAAATGGTCCACTCTGGAATCGGCAATTCCAAAATAGAAGGCGGGGCGATCCACCACATTGCAAAGGGAGGGCTAGTGGTGAGAGGCGGACGTCGTCTGGTGCTGAGTGACGTCAGCATCGGGTCCCTTGAGAAAGAGGCCATTGTGGCCACCGACGACGGCAAAGTAGTCTTTAAGAATTGCTCCATAAGTGAAGCTGTTGTCGATTCTGTCTCCTTGCACGATGGAGGAAGTGTTTCCTTGACGACAACATCACTCAACGGAGAACAACTCGATTTTCATGTAAGAGGCAAGACAAAGATCTACCCCTTTTCCTTGTTTGAGCAGTTCGATGATTTCTCGACCGGTTCGATGGTCGTGGCACCGATGTCCCTCCTGGTGGCCCTCGGAGTCTTCATGATCCTGATGAGCCTGAGGCGGAGACGAGGACCCTGCGGCACCACGAGGAACACCCCCAAGGCAACCCGACGACATTCGACCACGACATCACGCTGTACCTCCCACCACTTACGAACGAAGGCGACTTCGACGACGACGATCGTTTCCCGCGCTTCGTCCAGCGACCGTTACCATCGACCCCTCCACGTCCTGACCTACCACCCTTGGAGCTTGGGACGCCGCCCAAGCCTCCCACCAGCCAACCCACATACTTCCTGCCCAAGAATGAGAGGAAGAAGAACCCCTTCCTTCCGGCCACGACACAGAAGGACGATCCTGCCAAGGACGCGTCCCTTCCGACTCGCCGCGGTCCCTTTCCTTTCAAGGGACTCGAACCAGAGTCAAGCACCAAGGCGCAAGGCCCCGACAGAGTTATCCAAGAGAATCACTAGAATATCAAGATGATGTCAACCGGGCCGACAACGGACTAGATGCTTACGACGAAGTCAGTTTTCATGGATAAAGGATCCAGTCCCTATACAAACATATGCACGGACGCATATATATGTATATATATATATATATATATATATATATATATATATATATATACATATATGTATATATTGAAAGATATGCACTGTTTCATCACTAGAACGATGATACTGGTAACTGAATTGTTTGTTTAAATCGTACCGGATGACTTGGTACATTTTGTATATTTGTGTATTTGTGCATTGAGTAAAGTATTTGGATATCTATTTAATGTGCTGTAGTTTCTGAATTTATGTATTACAAATATGTTTATTCTATTGGTGATTGTATATAATGTACTGTATTTGCGAATGAGGTAATTCTTTCCTGCGCATGTCGCTGTGTACTTGTTCACCTGAGCGTTGCCAGGCCAGTTGACGCTCATTACGCCGACACTGCGAGGAGAGAAGTGGGCTGCGAAGGACGGGAACAGCGACCAAGGCGATAATGTTGTCAAGACTTGGGTCCCTACCCAGGTGATGTTTTTGGCTCTCACACCAAACAGCCTGGAGCATTGATGTGGGTTAGGATTTCTAGTTTTATGTAATAGTTATGATAGGAGCGTTGTGATATGGTGAACAGTTTACGTGAAATAATACAGGGTGCAATACAATGCTAGTACTGTATAGAGGATTATATGACAGAAGGGAATACTTCCTTACAATAGCTCAAGTTGCGAACGAAATTACAAGCATATAATAACACAGTAAGTCATAGAAGAACAAAGTTGAACTCGTTAATTTATTACTCATGTCTGCACACTACACGATGTCATAATTATACTTGTAGTTGCGATTGCTCGAAAGGTATTTTATTATATAGGAGTTCAGGATAGGATTATGTTCATTCTCGTTTCAATGTAGGTTGTTTAGTCATTCTTGTTACTCTTTGATGTATTTATTTGGTTTTGACAAATTTCACATTGTGACGATTAGGGCAGTCCGCGAATTTTTAGTGTGGAACATGCGCAATGTCATTTTTTATTTTTAACCATCAGATCAATGGTATACAATTAAGTAGGCTACTGCAGGCAGGAAATTATCGATGTAGACTAATGATGTTTGGTAATAAGTAGTGATAAAGTAATTAATAAAAAATGTGTAGTATCATTGATGGCATATCTATCCCCCGAAAAAAAAACCCGGAAACTTACTGACTGACTTTCATAATTTTGCCTTCATCCTTTTGAAGCTAAGAAGGTGGCTGAATAAAATCGTCTGCCGCTGACTGGAGTACAAGACAAAGGGGACACCGTCTCCTCCCTGCAGTGACTGACCCGAGGCGTGTGGCGGGAGTGGAGGGGTGGCCCCGTTCATCCACGGGGTGCTGAGATGGGAGAGGGGAGGTGGAGGGGTGCACTCGGCCACCCCTCCTGTGAGGGGGGGAGGGTTAACAGTATGTGTATTGGTATGAATCCACCCCCCATCCCCACCCCATGGTGGAAGCAGGTCATCGTCGTCATCGTCATTGTCGTCGTCATCGTCGTCGTTATCGTCGTCGTCGTCATCGTCATCGTCATCATCATCATCATCATCATCATCATCATCATCATCATCATCATCATCATCATCATCATCATCATCATCATCATCATCATCATCATCATCATCACCATCATCACCATCACCATCACCATCACCATCACCATCACCATCACCATCACCATCACCATCATCATCACCATCACCATCACCATCACCATCACCATCACCACCACCACGACCACCACCACCATCATCATCATCATCATCATCATCATCATCATCATCATCATCATCACCATCACCACAATCACCTTCATCATCTTCATCACCATCACCATCACTACCATCACCACCACCATCATCATCATCATCATCATCATCATCATCATCATCATCATCACCACCACAATCACCTTCATCACCATCACTACCATCATCATCATCATCATCATCATCATCATCATCATCAATCATCAATCATCAATCATCAATCATCATCATCATCATCATCATCATCATCATCATCATCATCATCATCATCATCATCATCATCATCATCATCATCATCAATAAAACAATCAATCAGTCTGGTCCTGATCCTGATGTATTTTGACTTATAAATGTCAATGTATCGCCTGCTTACCCAGTCAGGCTTTCTTCATGTTTCGCACACAATGTCAAGACAAGAGATTTACAAAGTGTTTGGTTGTGTGTGTGTGTGTGTGTGTGTGTGTGTGTGTGTGTGTGTGTGTGTGTGTGTGTGTGTGTGTGTGTGTATTAACCTTGGTCTTTCACCTTGGTCTTTGGATCACGTGTTGGACTCGTGATCGACAGCTATTTCCCTCCCGGAAAAGAGCTCAGAGCTCGTATGACCGATCTATGGGTAATGCTATGACCTTTCACACACAGACACACCCAACTCCCAGCCCACGAGAGTCAGAGTAACGACCCGAAGCACGGCGATACCGAAATAATTTCGGCCCTGGGCAGGATTCGAAGTGGGTACTGCGAGCACTATCGTACTTCATAGTCCAGCGCTCTACCAACTACGCCACCGTGTGTGTGTGTGTGTGTGTGTGTGTGTGTGTGTGTGTGTGTGTGTGTGTGTGTGTGTGTGTGTGTGTGTGTGTTTCTGTATTTGCATTTGTATTTGTATTTGTATTTGTGTGTGTTTGTCCTTACTTTCCATCTATCGTTCTTCGATTCAAGTACGTGTGTTGCTGCAGCTTATGCAATCTCTCCTCCTTCTAATCTGTTCCAAGTAGTCCGTTTATACATCTACAGAGAAAAATGAGCTTCTTCACATCCTTTACTCCTTATCAGTTTGTCCTTTGGAAATATGTGTGTGTGTGTGTGTGTGTGTGTGTGTGTGTGTGTGTGTGTGTGTGTGTGTGTGTGTGTGTGTGTGTGTGTGTGTGTGTGTGTGTGCGCGTGTGAGATTCCCCATGATCTTGGATCACGTGTTGTACTCGTGATCGACAGCTATTTCCCTCCCGGAAGAGAGCTCATAGCTCATATATGACCGATATGGGTAATGCTGTGAGTTTTACACTCACACACACACACCCAAATCCCCACCCACGAAAGTTGGAGTAATGACTTGCAACTCAGCGATATTGAAATTATTTCAATCCTGTGCGGGATTCGAACCCGGACCGCTATGTGCGTTGTAAAGGAGAAAGTGGTGGTGGAGGTAAGAGTGGAGGAGGAGGAGGAGAGAAGGAGGAGAGAAGGAGGCGAGAGTGGAGGAGAAGGAGGAGGAGGAGGAGGAGGAGGAGAGAAAGAGAGAAGGAGAGAAGGAGGAGTATGAAAGCCAACGGATTTGTGTGGGTGTAACTGTGGCCTCATCCATCCATCCATCCATCCATAATTCCATCATCTATTCCTCTATCCATCCATCCATCCATGATTACTTCATCCATTCCTTCATCCATCCATTCCTCCATCGATCCATCCTTTCATCCATTCATCAATTAATTCATCCATTCATCCATTCATCTCTCTCTCTCTCTCCCTCTCTCTCATTCGCTCCACTTCTCACCCTCTCCCTCCCTCCCTCCTTCTCTCCCTACCTCTCTGTCTCCTTTCCTTCTCTCCCTCCCTCCTTCTCTCTCTCCCTCTCTCTCCCCCTGTTCCCCCTCTCCCTCTCTTCCTCTTTCTCTTTCTGCTCCCTCTCCCTCTCTCTTCTCTTTTTCTCTCTCTCTCTCTCCTCTCCCTCTCTCCCCTCCCTTTCTCTCTCTCTCTCTCTCTCTCTCTCTCTCTGTCTCAATCACTCTATACAACAACAACAACAACAACAACAACAACAACAACAACAACAACAACAACAACAACAACAACAACAACAACAACAACAACAACAACAACAACAACAACAATCTTATATCTTATAGATTTTTTTTTATACAATGTCCAGATTTCTCAAATGATACTGAAATGTATGATTTGTAACAGCAGTCCATAAGCTCCCTAAGTTTTTTATGACGACTCAAGCTGGGGTCCACGGGAACCGACTATCGAGACGTAGCCTCGCACGGGCCCCTTTGTACCATTTGGAACTTTTTACATTAAATGTTTCCTGACGATTTAATTCATTTTTCTTACTTCTTCGGAAGTTGATTGATAATTTTATTCTTAGTTTAAAACGGATTGATGGCGTTGAATGGAATATACCGTATATTTACCAAGACAGGTTTCTATTCTTATGACTCGCTGTCACAGAAACGAATAAAATCGCCTGACGGCAGTCTGAATGGAACGGGGGAGGGTGTTACGCGGTACGGAAGAATGGCAAGGGAAGGACACTATCCTCTAATTACGCCAGAAGCTGCTTAGCAGGCTCCGAAGGCGTCACCTTTGCCCTTTGTGTTACGACTGCCAGGTATGAGGTCTGGAGCATAAATTCCTCCTTAACTCGACTTTGAAAATTGGTTTAACCTGTTTTGGCTAACTGGCTTGCTTTGTATTTTTTCTTTTAAACACGTTTGGACAAACTGTTCTAACTAGCTTAGTAAATCCAATTGGTCTAGGAAAGGTTAACTTTAACTCGCACAGTTTAGAAGGAGGTTAACTAAACTCGTAAAATATTTTAATCTCATTCCTTTCTGCAAACACGTGTGATATCAGGGCGTCTAAGGCAATTACAGATCTGTAAAAAAAAATCCGTTTTCTCTAAAATAATTCTCATCTTTATTGCCTTGAGGATCGATCTTCCATTTATTTTTATCTTTCTGCTAATCTTTAGTCTAACATTTCTAGTTAACGAACCTAGTAAAAGGAATGGAGTACCATGGTACAAGGGATTACAAAGGCTGAGTATACCGACAGGAGACCTTTTGGTCCATAACTAGGTCGGATGCGAAAAAATAATGATAAATAAATAAATAAATAAGTAAATAAATAAATAAATAAGAATTATAATAATATAAATAATAACAAGCAAAATAAATAAATTAATGAATAGGAATAGTTAAATAATAAACAAACAGGTAAATAGTAAGTAATAATACTGACAGATAAATAATGATAAATGATAATCAAGGAAATAATGATAAACAGACAAATAATAACAAAAAAATAAACAAATACAAAATAATCGAATCTTAAAGCTTCGAACTAAACTACATTGCACTGCCTCTGCAAGAAGTTTATTCCATTCATTAACACATGTTTGACCGAAAAAATCTAGAAATTTTGCTAACTATCGGAAGATTTAATTAAGTTAGGGGTTTTATTAAGATCCACTTCACCTCTTAATAATAATTTAAATGATAATGATAATACTACTACTGTTACTACTACTAGTACTACTACTACTACTACTACTGTTACTACTTCTACTACTACTACTACTACTACTACTGATGATGATAATAGTACTACTGTTACTACTACTACTACTACTACTACTACTACTACTACTACTACTACTACTACTACTACTACTACTGTTACTACTACTACTACTACTACTACTACTACTACTACTACTACTACTACTACTACTACTACTACTACTACTACTACTACTACTGATGATGATGATGATGATGATGATAATAATAAAAATGATAGTAATAATGATAATCATAATAATGGTAATGATAATGATGATAATGATAATAACAATAATAATATTTAATAATGATTTTAAGTAATTTTCCTTCTCTTCTTTTTTACGCAGGTCTCTGCACTTTCTACGAAGACTACTTTGGCTAGCCATCTTCGCTGCAGGATCTTACTTCACAGCCATCAATGGCTTCGAAATATATCAGGATTACTTTGGGTAAGGAATACCCTTCCCATCCACCCCGTTACCCCTTTCTGGAATAATTATTTCTTTGAAATTTCTATGAGAAACTATCTGGTTCTTGAAGATTGCTTTTTAAGATTTAGATGCGATAAAATCATATAACAACGCAGCTTGTGTGTGTGTGTGTGTGTGTGTGTGTGTGTGTGTGTGTGTGACTGTTAATAGATTGAAAGATAGCCAGGTAGAAATAGACACATGGGTGTATGCATTGTTGTTGAGGGTGAGTCAACGTGAGAATGAGTTTATGAATAATTAAGAAAGAACGAGTGAGTGAGAGGAGGGGATACAAATAAAGATGGAGGCAAAAAAAATGAATAAATGAATAAATGAAATAAATAATATCACTGAGACAGCCTGCTTCTGTCTGATGAGGTACAAATGAAAATATTTGTGACTGACACGTTTACGAATGACCTGCGCTGTGCCAGACTTATTTTTCTTTTTCTAATTTTTGTCGATCCTTCCGTTCTTGTTCCAGTTATCCGGTAGTTTCTTCCGTGACAACCCTCCCCGGAACTTCGGCCATCTTCCCGGCAGTCACCCTCTGCAACCAGAACCGGGTCCAGTGCTCCTCCCTCATCCGGAGCGCCTTCAGGGCCGTTCCCGGAGTTCCTTCCCGCTTGCTGAGGCTCTCAGGGTGTCTCAACGCACGAAGAGTCTGCCCTCTGGTCTGGAAGGAGCTGGTCGAAGTTGAGGCCGTCGATCCAACTGGGTTATATAACACTTCGCGTTGTTTCACGAAGTGTGACCTTATGAACGATTGGAGGGAGAGCTTGTTCCAGGAAGATGCGCCCTTCGAGGACCAGCAGATGGCGGAGTACCTCCTCGGGCTCAGTGACTGTTCTTTGAGGCCTCTGACTCGACGGCAGAGTCTTCGAAGAACGAAAGACCTTATCGAACTCGAAGGTGATGAGGTACTCGAAGTTGGCCAAGAACACGAAGAGAAAGAGATTGTGATGTTGGGGGAACAGGTCACTGGAGGTCAGCTGGAGGCAGAAGTTCAGGAGGAACTTGAAGAAGAACAAAAGATGCAATTTGCCTCAGAAGAAAATGGCGACGTTCAAAGTAACTTTGCGGTAAGGTTTTCTAATTTATAAATCCAATTGTAGCTTTAGGAGAAAGATAGTCGAATCTTTCCTCATTAAACACTTGCCAAATTTCAATACATCAAAAGGGCAATGGTCACCTGATTGTATAACAACTTATGCTGTGAATAAATTATACCATTCCCGAATCCGCGCCACCTCGGACATGTGACTTGAGCCACCTCCCCTTGTTCCCACTTTGTACCTCTCTCACTGTATATATTCTTGTACATCTTTCCTTGTACCTATCTGCTGAAGAGGACCACAGTAGTGGTCGAAACATACAGTTCGTCTGTTTCTTTTGCTTTGTTTCTCCGACAGTGGGTAATTAAAAAAAAAAACATATATATATATATATATATATATATATATATATATACAATAAACACATAGAGCAGATGTGACAGCTTCGGCAGCAGTTACTCAGAGCCTCCTGGCGTAGGCTCTTTGCCTGACGTCAAACCAGGGAACTTTCTAATATGATTTTTTTTTCTTTCTATTTTTCTTTATCTATTTATTTGTTTGTATCTTTTTGCTATTAACAGGGAGAAAAGCGAGCCTTTCTTCTACATTCTTCAAATTCTTTACAACCTTCTGTCAGTAAAAGTGAGTATTGTTCCTTCGGAATTATTGGGTCAAAATACACACACACACACACACACACACACACACACACACACACACACACACACACACATACACACATACACACATACACACACACACACACATACACACATACCCACATGCACACACACACACACACACACATACACACATACACCTCTCATGGCGCTGTGGTTAGAGCTCTGGCCTGCCACTACGGAGGTCCGGGTTCGACTCTCGCCCGGGGCTGAAATGATATCAGTATCGCAGCGCTGAGGGGTGTTACTCCAACTCTCGTGGGCGGGGAGTTGGGGGTGTGTGTGTGTGCAAGGTCATAGCATTACCCATAGATCGGACCTACGAGCTCTGAGCTCTCTTCCAGGAGGGAAATAGCTGTCGATCACGAGTCCAACACGTGATCCAAAGACCAAGTGACAGACCAAGTGAATACACACACACACACACACACACACACACACACACACACACACACACACACACACACACACACACACACACACACACGCAACACACACACACACGCACGCACGCACACGCACACACACACACACGCACACACACACACACACACACACACACACACACACACACACACACACACACACACACACACACACACACACACACACACTGTTATAAATCTTAATTTTCTCGGTGCGTTGATTTTTATATTTTTCCTTATTAAAGTTAGACGATTAAGTTCAGGTTTGCTTGTAAGTATTTTTGCTTATTTTCTTCTGGTTTACTGTGTGTCGCGGGTTTGTTGTGACTGCATTTCGCGCTACAAAGACCCACGTCCAAGTACTTAAGGCAATGGTGACGTTTTTGGTCGTAGTAACGCACTTCCTGGCATGAGCTCACAGAGCTGCAAGCACTAAAAAAAAAAAAAAAAAAAAAAAAAAAAAAAAAATTATATATAGATATATATATATATGTATATATATATATATATATATATATATATATATTTTTTTTTTAAGGAGCCGCCGAAGACCTCGTCTCGACCTTCGACGCCCAGAAGGAATTCATTAGCGTTTTCGCGGGAATGGACCCCGGCGTCCGAAGTTCCTTGGGCTACACTTGGGAGAACATGGTCATCTCCTGTAGTTTCATGGGGAGGAACTGCTCAGCCAAGTAAGTAGATCCCAATTGTTACGGACTGCTGGTATGTGAAGAGACGTTACGTATAACGTCTAAGTGCTTAAGAACCAGCTCACTTCTAGAAGCCACTGTAGGACTGAACTATCTGGTCAGGGCCTAGATAATTCGTAAGACTAGAAGTAAAGGTAACAAAGAAGATTCCAGGAAAGGAATATTAAACTAGCGATAAAACTAGTAAACGAAATTATTAATGGAAAATATTTACAGGCAATCAACACAAAAGAGAATGGGCAGTAGGGTCAATGGGACCGTTACATGATTATGGAAATTATCGTTCAAATAAGAAACACAAGATAAGTATGCAATATGGTACTATCTAAGTACAAAGAGATCAGGAACATGCATCAGAATAAGTAATAAGTACAAATATAAGTAAAGTAATGCAATGTATATCAGACACGTAATGTAGGCAAAAAGGGTGATCACTTCACACCAATCGTCTCATGAATCTAAACCTTCTAGTTTTTATCAAGAGATCAATATGTGGGAATATGACAAGGAATGAGCGGTTTCAACCGCTTATATACCATTGGACCGGAAACGGAATACTTCCGGGTGAGTGTGCGGGTGAGGAGGAGGGTAAGTTAACACACGTCAACATGGGTCGTTTTAGGACCCTCGACTCGCTTGAACAATCTATTTATTTAGTAACTGTCAAATCTGTGCGCTCCGAACTATTCAGGATTTCGCTTGTCTGTTTGTTCTACAAGAGTGCGCACTTCTCCGCACGTAGGCAAGATTACATATAGTGGACGGGCGTTACTGCTTAACATTGTTACAATACATACATAGACAAGAAATATGAACATAGTTATGTAATACAAAGGAACACAATTCTATAACATAATTACACATATGACGTAATATCTAATATTACGTTACACCTCCACCGTTTGGGAAAGCTTTTCACTTTCTGTTGAAAAGCTACGTTCTAGAAAGTATGGAGTAGTTCTTTTGCGCAGGGGACAGCTTCTTGCTGTAGTAGGCGATAGTGTGAAGAACTTTGTTGTGTTCTTGCAAGAGGGCGGCACCGATACCGGTGTCGCTGGCGTCGACTTGCAGAAGAAAGGGTCGTTGGAAATCGGGTGCCCTTAGAACTGGTGCGTTAGTGAGAAGGGACTTCAGGTTTTTGAAGGCCGTCTCACAGGTAGGTGTCCACACGAAGTCGTGGTCTTTTCTCAACAGGTCAGTCAATGGTTCTGCTACATCTTGTTTCTCAGATAAGTGAAGATTTTGTAGTATCTGGGAGTTTTCCAAGGGAATCTCAGGAGGATTAGGCAGGTTATCAGGAGGCTCTTCCGATTTTATTGTGGTAGAGCTGCAAATTGGAATTGGATCTCTGGAATGATAAGGTTTTAAGGTATTTATGTGACAGAGACGGGAACTCTTTCTTCTGTCTGGAGTTTTGATTATGTAGTTGAGATCACTGGCTCTGGACAAGACTTCATAGGGTCCTTTGTATTTAGCCTGCAATGGATCTCCTGGTATAGGAAGATAAAGTAACACTTGATCTCCTGGAGAGAAAGTTCTAAGTTTAGAATTTTTATCATACCGACCTTTCATTACTCGTTGAGCATTCGTCAAGTTCTCTCTTGCCAACTTCCAAGCTTCTAACAACTTCTCGGTGACCTGGGACACGTATTTCAAAGAAGGAACTGGTGGTTCTTCTTTCATCCATTGTTCATGAAGTATCTTAAGGGGGCCACGGACTTCATGACCGAAGACTAATTCTGACGGGCTGAATCCAAGGCTTTCTTGAATTGTTGTTCGGGTGGCGAACAACAAAAAGGGGAGTCCGTCTTCCCAATTTCGAGTGTTCTCAGCACAGAAGATTCTTAACATTGTCTTGAGCGTTTGGTGAAAGCGCTCTAGAGCACCTTGTGATTGAGGATGATAGGCGGAGGAAGTTACATGATTTATACCTAGTGTTACAAGAGTTTCTCTAAACTTGTTGGAAAGAAAATTACTTCCTTGATCACTTTGAATGTTCTTAGGAAATCCTACCATAGTGAAATATTTCAACATTTCTCTGATTATGTTTTGAGCTTTAATATTTTTCAAAGGAATGGCTTCTGGAAAACGAGTGCTCATACACATGATTGTGAGAATGTACTGATTTCCTTTACTTGAAGGAGGTAAAGGTCCTACACAGTCAATAAGAACTTTTTTAAATGGCTCTTCCATTACAGGAATGGGATGGAGTGGAGCTTCTACAATTTTATGGTTGGGCTTACCTACAAGTTGACATGTATGACATGTTTTACAATATTGGGCAACATCTTTGACAACCGTGGGCCAATGGAAATGTTGGGTTATGTTGAACAAGGTCTTTCTTACCCCTAAGTGACCTGCTAAGGGAGTATCATGAGCCAATCTTAGAACATTATTCCTGAAACCAAGAGGGAGGACTATTTGATTCCTTACTTGCCATGGCTGGTCAGCGGTTGCGGTGGATGCTCTCCATTTTCGCATTAGGACTCCGTTTTCTATATAGAAACCTCGTGACATATTTTCAACTTCTTCTGGAGAAGAAACAATCTCGTACAAATTTTTAAGAGAATGATCTGACTTCTGTTCTTTGATTAATTCTGCTCTAGATAGAGAAACTGGTGAAGAAGAAGATGGGTCAGTTAGGGAGAATAGGGATTCTAAATTATAGGTCTCCTCTTCAGATTTCTTGTACTGAGATCTGGTTACAGCACAAGCGGGAAACAACTGTAAGTTATCTGAAGGTTCTACTGAGGTCTTAGGGTTATTTGTTATTAAGGGAGAAATGACTTTGCTTCCAGCGATGTCATTGGCCAACAATAAGGATATTCCTACTATGGGAAGAGAGTCTACTACTGCTACTTTAACCATTCCGGTTGTTAAATCAGACCGCAAGAAAACATTATGTAATGGACATTTTACAATTCCTCCAACTCCTTCTATCAATATATCATAACCTGTATATGACTCACCCTGATTCTGCAAGACAGAATTTAAAATCAGACTTTGCTTTGCTCCTGTGTCTCGGAGTATGGAAATAGGATATTGTTGTGAACTACTACTATGAGATATAGTTCCTGAAGATACAAATGGTTTGAAACAAGGATCATGATCTGATGAGGGGGGTTCTACATTACTTGACAATACCGGCTTCTTTGGTAGTTTATCCTGAATAGAGGATTTTGAATCATCTGATTTTATATTACTTACAAGAGTTGGTGTCTTATTGGAGAATGAGGGTGTCAGTCTCTTTCTGCAATTAGAAATGTGATGGCCAACCTGTTTACAATATGAACAAGTTACAGGGGGATTAGTCTTAAACCTTTCCATTCTTTGCCAAGGTTGGTTTGGAGGATATTGATTGAAATCAGACCTGTAACTGAAATGTGATGGGCTAGACTGATTTTCAAAGTGTTTCTTTGGGGACCAAGGATCAGAGTATTTTGTTGAATCTGGAATATATGACTTTGACTTTTGGGATTCCATTTGTCTTGACTTAGGTTTATGATTTAGTGTGAACTCATCAGCCAATACAGCAGCTTTAGTTAAAGTTTCGGGAACATGATCATCTATAAAAATCCTAAGATCTGTCTCTAAGGTATTCTTAAACTGCTCCAATAAAATCAACTGTTTAAGTCTATCTAAGGTGTCCGTTTCACTAGCCAAACACCACCTATTGAATAACCTCTCTTGTTGAGCCGCATATTCTACGTATGTTAACTGAGGTGTCTTCCTATAATTACGGAATTTCTGTCTATAGGCCTCTGGTATTAGTTCATAAGCTTTTAAAATACAAGCTTTCATATTATCATACTCGCTTTCTGCTTCTGAAAGAGAAGTATAAATTTGCTGAGCCTTACCCTTAAATTGTGTTTGAATGATTAATGGCCAATTTTCTTTAGGGATTTGTAACTGTTGCGCCAATTTTTCCCACTGAAGAAAGAAAATTTCTGGCTCTCCTTCTGAAAATTTGGGTAAAAGTTTTACATACTTGGAAATATCTATATGACCTTCCTGAACTACGGGTTGTCTATCAACAATCCTAGCTTCTACTTCTGCCTTCTTTAATTCTAACTCTGCCAATTTGACTTTAGTTTCTCCTTCTCTAGCTCTAAATTCTGCCTCAATTTGCATTTGTTTCAGTTTAGTTTCCTCCTCTTTAGCTACTTGTTTCGCTTTAGCTTCCTCTTCTCTAGCTCTAAATTCTGCCTCAATTTGCATTTGTTTCAGTTTAGTTTCCTCCTCTTTAGCTACTTGTTTCGCTTTAGCTTCCTCTTCTCTAGCTCTAAATTCTGCCTCAATTTGCATTTGTTTCAGTTTAGCTTCCTCCTCAATTTCTACTCTCCTGACCTTTAATTCAATCTCCTTAATCTTAAGTTCGGTTAGTCGTGCCTCTATTTCTAACCTATTTGAAGGAATTTGTATAGCTGTAATCTCTTCTGGAGATAAGATCTCATCTTCGATCAGATTTTCAACAAGTTCCTGAAGTATTTTTTTCTTTCGCAAACTTGTATCAATGTCTACTCCAAAGTGCTTGCCTATTTCTATCAAAGTGTCTTTAGTTTGTTTCTTTAAGAAACTTACCTTGGGATTTTGAACGAATTCTTGAACTATATCATCCATCTCTAAAAGAATGTGTTAAATACCTGATCCAATATCCTGGCAAGGTCGCCACTTTGTTACGGGCGGCTGGTATGTGAAGAGACGTTACGTATAACGTCTAAGTGCTTAAGAACCAGCTCACTTCTAGAAGCCACTGTAGGACTGAACTATCTGGTCAGGGCCTAGATAATTCGTAAGACTAGAAGTAAAGGTAACAAAGAAGATTCCAGGAAAGGAATATTAAACTAGCGATAAAACTAGTAAACGAAATTATTAATGGAAAATATTTACAGGCAATCAACACAAAAGAGAATGGGCAGTAGGGTCAATGGGACCGTTACATGATTATGGAAATTATCGTTCAAATAAGAAACACAAGATAAGTATGCAATATGGTACTATCTAAGTACAAAGAGATCAGGAACATGCATCAGAATAAGTAATAAGTACAAATATAAGTAAAGTAATGCAATGTATATCAGACACGTAATGTAGGCAAAAAGGGTGATCACTTCACACCAATCGTCTCATGAATCTAAACCTTCTAGTTTTTATCAAGAGATCAATATGTGGGAATATGACAAGGAATGAGCGGTTTCAACCGCTTATATACCATTGGACCGGAAACGGAATACTTCCGGGTGAGTGTGCGGGTGAGGAGGAGGGTAAGTTAACACACGTCAACATGGGTCGTTTTAGGACCCTCGACTCGCTTGAACAATCTATTTATTTAGTAACTGTCAAATCTGTGCGCTCCGAACTATTCAGGATTTCGCTTGTCTGTTTGTTCTACAAGAGTGCGCACTTCTCCGCACGTAGGCAAGATTACATATAGTGGACGGGCGTTACTGCTTAACATTGTTACAATACATACATAGACAAGAAATATGAACATAGTTATGTAATACAAAGGAACACAATTCTATAACATAATTACACATATGACGTAATATCTAATATTACGTTACACAATTCTCGAAGCGTTATCACACTAGGATTTTTCCTCCGACTCTTGGAACAAACTTGCAGCCCTCAGCTTTCGGTAAGGAATATGTTATGCTGGAAGAAGATAATGTTCCTCCAGCATATCAAAATAGTTTATTATAGTGATTTGACGACGGAAAAAAAGTTCTGGAGGCGGGAGGTACCGCCGATAAATCGGAGGTCGGAGGAAAAATAGCACAGTGTGATAACGCTTTTTTTTTTTTTTTTTTTTTTTTTTTTTTTTTGAGTGGCGCTTTACCTGTCCCTCTGGCTCCTGAGACCCTCTTTTGTTCTTCGTCTTCTTCTTCTTCTTCGTCTTCTTCGTCTTGGTCTTCAACTACCTTTCCAACTTGGTGTCACTATTCCTTTCATTCTAGCTGCCGTCAGACGATTTTATTCATCTCAGTTGCCTTCCCACAGCCACGAAGACGTCCCTGTTACGCCAGGAGACGCTGAGTAGCTGCGGCCGAGGCCGTCACCTTTGCCCTATGTGTTACGTGCTTCAGAGACTGTTGGGGGGCGGGTAACAGACAGACACACTCATCCTATTTAGTTCAACTTAATTTAATTTTGTTTTATTTTATATTTTTTATTTTAATTTATTTTGTTTTGATTAATGTTATTTGGTTATTTCATTATTCATCTTTATTTTGTTTTATTTAATCTAATTTATTTTATTTTATTCTATTTTATTTTATTTTATTTTATTTTATTTTGTTTTATTATTTTTTCACTAATATTAGGACAGTATTATAGCCCTAAATATCCTTGTAAACACACACACACACACACACACACACACACACACACACACACACACACACACACACACACACACACACACACACACACCTCTCATGGCGCTGTGGTTAGAGCTCTGGCCTGCCACTACGGAGGTCCGGGTTCGACTCTCGCCCGGGGCTGAAATAATATCAGTATCGCAGCGCTGAGGGGTGTTACTCCAACTCTCGTGGGCGGGGAGTTGGGTGTGTGTGTGTGTGCAAGGTCATAGCATTACCCATAGATCGGACCTACGAGCTCTGAGCTCTCTTCCAGGAGGGAAATAGCTGTCGATCACGAGTCCAACACGTGATCCAAAGACCAAGTGAATACACATACACACACACACACACACACACACACACACACATACATAGGTTTACAGTCACACAATCAATAGATTATAAAAGTTTGAGTGGAACTAATCGTAGAGAAAAGTTATTTCATAAATAAATACTTAGCTTGGAGCACACTCAGACGTTTTGTTTTTGCCCCTCAGATGAATAAAATCGTCGGGATGCAGCCAGTGGGAAGTGAGAAACCCCCCCGTAAGGAAAAGCCCTGTCAGTTGCGGCAAGCCGCTCTTATTTTTTTTTTTTTTTTTTTTTATTTTTTTTTTTTTTTTAAGCCCGATGGTAGGTCGCTTCCCCGCCTGACCCGCAGTGGGTCCCGGGAATTGAGTTCATGACTACGTGATTGTGAGTTCTACACGGTATCCGTTGGGCTATCGCGTGGACCTTAGTTCCCAAAAAGTTGATTAATAAATTATATAAAAAAATCGTATTCATAGAATAGATAGATAGATGTCCCATCAACCCTCTCATCTCCATCAGGAGGTGCAACCCTGAGGGACTGACATTCGGTTTCCGGACTGAGACCAAGATCTCTCTTTATCAATTTCATTTCTTACACTTTTTTCCACGTGGAGGGCTGGCAACCGGCGACTGATCTCTTCTCCCTTTACCACTTTGAGCCGGTGACATAGAGTCCCATACTCACAACACGGATAACAATCAAACGTTTCTTCCCGTAGAGATCTGTGTGAGGTTCCAAAGATCGCTGCCGGCCACAGCGAGGTTGCGGGTTTTCCACTTTCATGGTCATACTTGGCCAATACATAAGAACGTAAGAATAGGGGAGACTGCAAGAGACCATAAGGCCTACACTAGGCAGTGCCATGCTCATTACCACCCATTATTTTTATACATGAATTTATCTCATCATCTTCTGAAACATGTTGGCAATTGTTTCAGCGCAAACATTGACACCAAAATACCACACAGTCTTCCACTGACACCACACAGATCTGGACATCCTGACAACAGGTTGGTAGAGACACCACGAGATGTCGAATTAGTGGAACGGTTTCGTCGTGAATATTCAATAACATTGTCAATGGTTCGAGTTCTAATATGGGTGGTCATTTAATCAATGTAACGCACACATACACACACACGTACACACACACACACACACACACACGGTGGCGTAGTTGGTAGAGCACTGAGCTGCCACAATAGTGGCCCACAGCTCATGGTTCGAATCCTGCCCAGGGCCGAAATTATTTCGGTACCGCTGCGCTTCGGGTCGTTACTCTGACTCTCGTGGGCGGGGAGTTGGGTGTGTGTGTGTGTGCAAGGTCATAGCATTACCCATAGATCGGACCTACGAGCTCTGAGCTCTCTTCCAGGAGGGAAATAGCTGTCGATCACGAGTCCAACGCGTGATCCAAAAAGACCAAGTGAATACACACACACACACACGCATACACATAAACACACACACACACACACACACGTATATATGTGTGTATATGTGTGTGTGTGTATGTGCGTATTACCCATTTGATATTCTTTGTATTAATTCAATCTTGATAACTTTCTCGACATCACGATTTTCATGAATCATAGCAACCGTGAAATGACAATCAAGAAAACTTTTGTTCACAATTTGGTTCACAGAGACTTGGCGCTCGTGCCGAGCACTACTTACGGCAACTGCTTCACCTTCAACAGCGCCCTCCTGGATGGTGATAGTTCCGCGGGAGCACGGACGACAGCGCGCGGCGATCGAAGTTTCTGTAAGTGTGGATATCCAGTGTCGATTACTGCTCACCCCGGATCCTTCTGAGGTGACTTGGTGACGTCACTGTGTGTGTGTGATACATAAGCTTCCTCTGGGTATTGTCACTGATGTGGCTATAGCGTGGACACCGTCTCTCCTGCGTTCATGTAGGAACAGTTCTGGATCACTGGCAAGGTTGAGGTTCTAACGGGCTGTCAGCCTCACAAACCACGAAAAAATGAGGACTTTTGGTATGTAGTTAGATAGAGAGACAGGTAGGTAGTTAGATAGATATATAGATAGGTAGACAGATGGATGGATGGATGACTAGGTGCAGTTGATAGATTGGTAGATAAATGGATGAATGGTTAGGTAGATATATAGGAAAGTAAGTGGATGGATAGGTAAATAGATAAGTAGATAAAGCGATAGATGGGTGGATAGATGTGTAGATGGACGGATAGATAGATGGATGGATGGCTAGATAGACGGATGGGTGGCTAGATAGATAGATAGATAGATGTAAGTTGGGTAAATAGATAGATCAGATGGATATAAAGATAGATAGATAGGTAGATAGATAGACAAGTAGATAGATAGACAGGCAGAAAGACAGACAGACAGATAGAGATATAGAATATAGATAGATGGAGAGACAGACAGATAAATTGATAGATATATTGATAAAAAACAAATAGACAGAGCTGGGCGCGTTCCTCGGTGTTCTGACTGACACATATATAATTTATAATCAGGATACCGAGGAACGCACTGATGAGCGCGCCCAGCTCTGTAAATAGATACATAGAAAGACAGACATATAGTATTTACCTATATCCCGCCCATTGTCTTCTATACACACATGAATGAATACTAATAAGAAACACTGGTAGCTTGTGTTCGGTTATGCAAGAGTGACCAATGGGAGAGTAAACTGAACGAAACAGAGCGCTTTCGTATATTACACTGAAGATATTGCACTGGATGTAATAAACGAAAGCGCTCTGCTTCGTTTAGTTTTCCCCCCCAGTGGTCACTCTTGCACATGAATGAATATGTTTATGTCTCTCTCCGTACTCCTTGGCCAACAGACCTGAATTTTCAACTTCGGGTGCACCACAAGGAGTATCTCGGGTCCTCCTTGTCCCCGAGGGCTGGGTTTCGAGTCGTCCTTCACCCACCACAGTCCTTCCCACGCATTGACCAAGAGGGTTTCAACGTGAGTCCTGCCCAAGCAACCTCTGTTGCTGTGTCTCAGGTAAATGTATTTTCTATCTGTTTTATCTGTATATTAAGGGCTTTTCCCCGCTTATAAGAGAGGTAGCCAAATCAAATGGACGCACACACTCTCACCCATTCCAATCTCGTCCACCACCCTTGTTTCCTCCTCATCTTAGCTCCTCCTGGATGACGGGTCATCCCTGCATCTCGCCCAGTGCCCGGGTCAGAGGCAATGTAGCAAGACGCAGCACATTCACAGCAAAGCCGCTTCACTTAATCGGCGACCTTCTCCCCACTTCTCTTGGAAATTATATTCAGGAAATAAATATGTATCAGCCACTCTTTTTTTCATAGTAACACACATACATACATGTCATTGTGTAAGCGCAGTTACGAACAAAAGTTTTGACCCAATTTTTTTCGTGATACAAAATAAAATTTCTTTGTTTGATAATTTTTTTTTTATTTATTCAAGAAAAAACTACCTAATTGTAAGTTAAGTATAGTGTACTACATAGGAAAATATAACATGTACTCGACAAAAAAAAAGTCACATTGATCTTATGTGAACTGTAACGTGGATCAAAATTTTTGCTCTAGATTGTTCATTTAATCAAATCTCCCCTTTTATCCCCCACCCAGGGCCGTGACCAGAAATTAGATTTTGGGGGGCTAATCATGCTTTAGGGTGTCGGGGGGGGGGCTGCCGCTGTACTGTGTACACACACACACACACACACACACACATATACAGACAGACACACACACACACACATACACACACACACACACACACACAATTATTGATAATATTTGATATGCCTGTAATGATAGTTAAAATTTTATATTCTATGTATATACATCATGTATCACAAATTCACCATAAACTTAACTTATATTTTGTAAGTTTTCCGGTGTAGTGTATTTATAACACTTTTGAGTAAAAATCAATTTGGGGGGGTTAAACCATCGCCCCCCCCCCCCCCGTGGCTTTGCGCCCCCCACCCTCTCTCTTGGTATATATACATATTTTCTTACCTCTCTTTATTTATTTTTTTAACAAGAACCGGAAGTATCTCAGTGACGTAATAGATCCCCCCCACCGTGGCTACGCCCCTCCGCTCCCACCCCCTCATATACATATTTTCTTACTTTTTTTTTTTTTTTTTTTTTTTTTTTTTTTTTTTTTTTTTTTTTTTTTTTTTTTTAAAACAACAATCGGAAGTATGTCAGCGAACTTCTGCCCTCGCCGTATCCGTCGGCTTGTTTGAATTGGTGGAACGAGACTCGGTATCGGCCGGTTCCCGTCGACTCGAAGTACCGGGTTGAAGAAAGTTACACTCAAGAGGTACGATATTTGTTCTGTGTTATTTGATGTTATTTAATCTTTTTTTTTTTTTGTATATTTATCTTTTCCTGTTGTTATTTTTATTGTTATTATTATCATTATTATTACTACTACTATTATTATTATTATTGTTGTTATCATCATTATTGTTATTATTATTGTTGTTATTATTCTTATTATTATTATTACTATTATCATCTTATCATTATCACTGTATTATTATTATTATTATTATTATTAATATAATTATATTTATCATCGTTATCATTATCATCCTTTTACGTCGTCGCCTTTCTATCCATGAGGACACTATTTCGCCGAATAAGTGGACTCGTAGAATCTGAGTAGTTAGTATTCTTCTTCGAGTACTAAAGCCTGCTGCGTGGGTCTGATCCGCAGGGGTTTAACAAACAAAAATCGGAAACACTGACTTAATTTTCCTAGAACATTTATTTATATTTTCACTTTTTTTTTCTGTCGGTAGAAAATAAAAAGTGAAAATATAAATAAATGTTCTAGGAGGGGGATGGGGGGTGAGGTAGTATGTGTGAGCAAAATTTGACACAGCCCGAAGGGATTTCTCCCCGTCTTCTCCTTTTATGCATGGGGGGACGGAGAGGGGGGGTCGCCGATTTAATGAAGCGGCCTTGCTGTGGATGTGCTGTGTCTTGCGACACTGCTTCTGACCCAGGGCAGTGGACAAGGTGCAGGGATGACCCGTCACCCAGGAGGTGCTAAGATAAGAGGGAGGGTGGAGGGGTGTGGAGTGTATTCAGGGATGGAATGAGTGGGAATGATTTTATGCCTTTTCCTTTTTGGCTACCTCCCTTGTAAGGGGGAAAAAGCCTTGGTATATGTATGTATGTACTTTTTATTTTCTATCTGTACTTATTTTTTTGTTTTATAGTATGTATTGTAGTTGTGATTATTTTTTTATTTCTTTATTTCTTGTTGCAGCGATGTCAAGATATGTGTCTTCAAGACCATCTGCAAGGTATGTGTCGCTGTCTCTCACCTTACTTGATCACTTCCTTCACTGTATCTGGCGAACCGCTCAGCGTGACCGAGTTTTGTGATTTGTCGACACAAGGTAAGTCCCAAACACCATATTGCTGTGAGTCTGCGTAGAGATTTGCTTGTGCACAAACTTTGCCTACTCTGAGAAGTACGTGTTTATCCATTAAGTCACCATCTGATCGTTTAAGCAAATACGCATCATTTGTAAGTTTGTATTACATATTATCTCCAGTTACTGTTTTGACGGTTGGCAAGTTACCATATTTTTAGAGAATTTGTAAGATGATGTTTGGGTGGAACTTCTTTACTGAATGGAAAACTTTGTGTGCGGACATTTTATTTATTTATGTGCGCTAGTTGTAAGACATATGTGCGCGCGCATGCGTACAGCTTAGAGCAGCGTTTCTCAACCTTTTTACCCTTGCGTAACCTTTAAAATAAATTGCATGTCTCAAGGAACCCCTACGCAGAAAACCCCCCACATAAACCATATCTTTCTTATTTTATTTTCATCGTAATAATAGGTTAGATAGGATGATGTCTATATTACATTATTACAATAACCAAGAATATGTCGTGCGTGTTTAATTATATTACGTATATGAAATTAAATCAAAAATCAAAAGTGCATTAGCTTATCTCACTTGTTCTCGCGGAACACTTGGTTGAGAAACATAAGAACATAAGAACATAAGAACATTGGTTGTGTCACTGAGGTTGGTTGTGTCACTGAGGTTGGTTGTGTCACTGAGGTTGTGTCACTGAGGGAACGTTGGTTGTGTCACTGAAAGGTGTGTTGTCTGTGTCATGTGTCAACAATGAGTCTCCTTGTGTCATAAAATAACAAGTACATCCTGTAATTCAGTCATTTTTCTTCTTACTTTCAGCATCACAAAAAGAATGTTACGAGAGAGAGATCTTCCACTTCGGGAAGAAGGCAGATGACTGTGGATGTCGTGGCCAGTGCAGGCACGTAAGCAAAGATGAAAGATTCATTCTAAAACTCAAGATAAATGACTAATGAATCAAATAATGATAATAAAAAGAATACTGATATTCGTAAATAGCTGGAGTCCAGGAACCATTTTTATGGAAGAAAGTATACGCTGGGCTCGACGTTCGTCAATTTATTCCGACGTTTCGAACCCTGTTCGGGGTTCGTCTTCAGGTATACTTTCTTCCATAAAAAAGAATACTGAGTAACTTTTTCTTTTTCTTTTACAGAAAGCTGCAATACAACACCAAGATATCCTACGCGGCTTGGCCTCCCGTCGACTACTTGGTGAGAATCACCACATCCGTCCTAGATTAGGGTATGCAGCGGAGATGCAGTCTCCGCATAGATATAAACAAGACTGGTGGGGGTTACACTTAGAGGCACTGGCTTAACCTTTATATAATCTAATATCACATTTAAGCCACCATAAATCAGGGAACACGCCTCTTGTTGGCAAAGCCTTCTTTATCTCACTCTAATCCTGTGCAATGATTCAGATCTTCTCCCTCCAGACGCTTGGGACCCTGTGGATTTGTTCTAGAATTGAATTCTTTCAGGTGACCCTCGGTGCATGATTCAGATTTTGTCCCTCCAGACCAGCGTTTCTCAATCTTTTTACCCTTGCGTAACCTTTCAAATAAATTGCATGTCTCAAGGAACCCCTGCGCAAAAAAAAAAAAAAAAATATATATATATATATATATATATATATATATATATCTTTCTCATTTTATTTTCATCGTAATAATATGTTAGATAGGATGATGTCTATATTACATTATTACAATAACCAAGAATTTATGCGTGCGTGTTTAGTTATATTACGTATATGAAATTAAATAAAAAATCAAAAGTGCATCAGCTTATCTCACTTGTCTTCGCGGAACCCTTAGGCTGATGTCACACGGGCGGTCTACCCGCCTGACCGCGGCGGGTGAGACGCATTTCCCCACTTGAAACCGCCGCGGCCAGCCCGCCTGGCTATGTCAGACGAGAGGTTTATACATAGGAATCAATATAAAGCGGTTCCGCGGCGGCTGACCCGCTTTGCACCCGCGGCGGCCAACCCGCTCGTCTGGCTAGGGCTTTAGGGACCTTTTGCGGAACCTTAGGGTCCCGGGGAACCTTGGTAGAGAAATGCTGGTCCAGACACTTGGGATCCTGTGGATTTTTTCCTCAAACTAAGTTCTTTCAGGTGGCCTTTATTGCAATGTTTCAGAGCTTGTCCCTCTAGACACTTGGGATCCTGTGGATTTTTCCCTCAAACTAAGTTCTTTCAGGTGGCCTTTATTACAATGTTTCAGAGCTTGTCCCTCTAGACACTTGGGATCCTGGGGAATTTTTCTCGAATTGAGTTCTTTTAGATGACCCTTGGTGGAATAATTCAGATCTTGTCCCTCTAGAGCAGGGGTTCTCAGTAGGGGTGAAATTCACCCCCAGGGCGGAATTTTGGGTTTTCTGGGGGGTGATTTGTGACCACAGTCAGTTTACGCGGTGAGGAAAGCAATTATAGGTTTTGGCCTAACTGGCCTGTCACCTGGGCTGGAATTATACTAATATGGGAAAATATATACTAATTTAGAAAAAATAAAAGGGTTTTTAGTAATATTTGCAAATTATTTAGAATGCACTTTTTGAAACAGGCAATCTTGGAAAGGAGGGGGGAATGACATTCAGACAAATGGTGAAAGGGGTGAATGGGCCAAGCCGAGTCGCGACCCTAATTGTAATAATAAATTCAACCATTTCATGTTATATTTCTACGTACTTGCATAATGTTTATAAACTTTCGTTTTTATAGTTCAGTTTATATTTACTAGCACAATGAATTTAAATACATTTGAAACTTGAATGAAAAAAAAAAAAAAAGTTAAAAAAGACCCTCTGGCGACCCTAGTTTAGGTCGCGACCCTGGGGTTGGGAACCACTGCTCTAGACGCTAGGTGGCCCTGAGCAATTTTTCTAAAACTTGAGTTCTTTCAGGCGACTCTTGCCCTATCCATGGGACGGGAAGTTGACCTCGACGATCCCGATCTGGAGGAAAAAGTGTCCGATCTCGCAAAGGAGTACGCAATGGTCGACATCTCCTTTGAAACAATGAATTCTCAAGTAGTTCGTCAAGAAGCTAAGTATAAGGTACGGCCATATTAGGTATGCTTTTTGAGATATAATGTAAATTACCTCATCACGATGGGTTATACGGGTGCAAAAGATATGATTAACATATGTATGCAAATGGCAGTTACCGATCATTTTATTATTATTATCATTATTATTATTATTGTTGTTATTATTATTATCATTGTTATTATTATTATTATCATTGTTATTATAATTATCGTTATTATTATTATCGTTATTATTATTATTATTATTGTTATTATTATTATTATTATTGTTATCATTATTATTGTTATTATCATTATTATTGTTATTATTATTATTGTTATTATTATTATTATTATTATTGTTATTATCATTATTATTATTATATATATGAAGCTGGTACAAAAGGACCGTCGTACTAATAGAGGCCCAGTCCTCAGTGTTTCTTTCGGTAAATTATTAGAATAACCTAGAACAAGGTAAATCAAAAGTTTCTTTTGATAAATGGTTAAAAGAGCCTAGGACCAGGTACATTAAAAGGAAAGGTATCAAATTGTACGAAAGGGGTTAAGACAGTACCTGAATCTAGTAAGGGACGACTTAAAACTCCTGTGGTACATACATATACATATACCAAGGCTTTTTCCCCCTTTCAAGGGAGGTAGCCAAAAAGGGAAAGGCATAAAAACACTCCCACCCATTTCATCCCTAAATACACTCTACACCCCTCCACCCTCCCTCTCATCTGAGCACCTCCTGTGGTAATGGTGGAAAACAGAAGAGCACAAGATAATAATAATAATGATAATAATAATAAATACTTTCTTTAGTCAATTTGTAATGACACAAATTGAAACTCTTTGTGGATCCAGATCATTCAAAGTTACAGTTTCAACACACATACAGTACAACCCACAATAAAAATATCTGTGATAGGGTAAGGTTGTGGAAATAAGCATAATTACCAACATGAACAACATAGATCCAAAAGTGCCAATTGTCCATTAAATTGGAACAAATAGCGTACAGTTGCCAGCATTTCCGTGCGAGTCCTGTTTTTGTGTCCTTTGATTCAAATTCATTGTAACAAGACCAATGTTTATAACTACTGACAAGGTATAAGTAATTCAACCTATGTGTATTCACAGTATTGCAAATGTAAACAATTCCAATGTTGCCAAATCTTTCACGTAACACAAAAGACAAGATCCGTGTAGAAGTGGATCCAACTGTATGTACAGTCGCGGGCAAAAGTTTTGATCCATGCTAATGTTCTCGCATTGTCAATATGACTATTTTTTTCGAGCATGTGAAACATTTCCTCTGTAGTGTTTTGCTTACAGTTGGGTAATTTCTTGAATTAAAAAAATGTTAGACAAAGAATTTTAATTTTGTAAAATGAACAATTCTGGATGGATAAAAACTATTGCTCGTGGTTGTACATCATTAAAGATTACAAAGGGTTACAAAGGAGGAGCATGCCAACAGGAGACCTTTTGGTCCATAACTAGGAGCTCCTTTTCATGTAAATGTGTAAATATTTAGACTCAGAGCTACCGCATTATATCCACGTATGAGCTAGACACACCACGGAAAAATCAGCGACTTATTTTTTTCTAATTATCGATCTAGTAATCAGGGGCCGAATTTATAAAAGATCCTAAAGTCTAGACATAGATCTTCAAAATGGCGAAGATTTGACCTAAATCCCTATGTCGGCGACCTAAATGCTTATGTCTAGACATAACCTCGACATAAGCATTTAGGTCGCCGACATAGGGATTTTGGTAAAATCTCCGCCATTTTGAAGATTTATGTCTAGACGTCAGGATCTTTTATAAAATCGGCCTCTGATTACTACAGTGTGGTTCACAAGTCGCTAAGGTGTTGTGGTTTGTAACAGCTGCATTATTGCTCTAAATACATGCATGGAGTTTTAACGCAATATAGAAACATTGCCTCAGCGTTGTATTGCCTCTATGGCGGTATTAGCAATTGACCTATCTTGCTGAAACAACATATCGGGCCTCAGGTCAAATGATGAAGAAATTACTACAAATTGCAACCCCTCAGTGAAACTTGGGTCACCTTGTAGTACTCAAGTTTCTAGTGACTTTCGTTTATCTATTCATCCACCTAGTATTCAAGTTACTAGTATTCTAATCACGTCTGTTAACAGCTGTTGGACTTGTTCGTGATGTGTGGGGCTATCCTGTCGCTCTACTTGGGGATCTCCTTGATCCTGTTCATCGAAGTCATTGAATTCCTCCTCAACTTCTTCGTCAACTTCGCTCTCTTCGCGGTCGGGAAGTACTCAAGGCCCACCCGGGATCTTAGTCAAGGTACTACTTCAGCCCTGTGGTGTTTTATTCAGAGCTAGGTGCGTTCCTCGGTGCGTTTCACTTTAGTTTGGCCGCGGTTGATGATAATAATATGGTTTAACGTCACATACTCTCCACCCTATCGGAGGGCTAGGACGGTGGCCCCCACAGAGGACTTTGTAATGTGGAATTTAATGAACCATGCCCTTGGGTCAACTTCGCCGGTGGCAGGGTTCGAACCACCATCCCTCTCGAACTTTTGCCGCAAGTAACGACGCCTTAACCCGCTCAGCCAGCTAGCTTTTCACCTACACAGCGCTCCCAAACTATAGGTGCCGGTATAGTATGTGGCCTACCGGAATTTTATTTCGGTATGAACCTGTCTCTTAAGCTTTAATAATTTGCGAGCGCTAACCACGGCCAAACTAAAGCGGAACGCACCGAGGAACGCATCTAGGAACGCGCCCAGCTCTGGTTTTATTTCCATGTGGAGGTAAAGGTGGCGGGACACTAGGCTAGTATGCTACTTGGTTTTGCTACTTCGTTTGAGTAGAAACGACTTCGGTTATGATATTCTAGATTTCCGTGAGAACGTCTCAACAATGTGGCTAATATTCGTATTCTAGGTTTAACCTCTCTTAGTTCATCATTCAGTTTCTCACTACATGAAAAAAAAAAAATCGTAACCAAAATTGTTTCTACTCAAACTAAGTAGCAGAAGCAAATAGCATGCTAGTGAGTAATGCCTAGTGTGCAGCCACCTTAAGTAAATGACATTCATAGTTTCACTTCACTTTACTTTATATAATTCCATATTTGTATATATATATATATATATATATATATATATATATATGGCTTTTATTATTGCTATTGTATCGCAATTACCACTTCATCTCTTCTCTGTTGAACGCCAGGCAATTCGATTCGGTTGGGGAGATATCCCCGCCCCCTCGACTGAACGTGGTCTTGTTTGATCAGGACCCTCATTCAGGTCGAAGAGTAACTTCTTAGTTTTGTCGTTCTCATTTCCCGAACTCGCATGGCACCGTTTTCTTCAGAATGTCACCCTACTGTCTTAATTAAATCTGTAAAAAAAAAGTGCCCTGAAGATCATAAGGGTTGTAGAATCTGGGTTGTAGAGTCAAGTCTATGATTATAAGTTCCTAACTAAGTTTCAAACTAAGCTCCTAAGGAAAATCTTTCCGTTGTCATGTCGAGATTCCCGTCCCCAACTGGATGAAACCATCTTCGTTGACTCCAGAAATATCAATCGAAACGTGTGATAAAAAAAAAAAAAAAAAAAAAAAAAAAAATCCTCACGCAATCGAACTCCCTCCAGGTTCTTCGCCGGAAGAGTCTCCCGAAGCTTCTGCGCCTCCGGAACCCGCCGAAGAGAAGACTCTTCGAGTCACGACGGCTCCTGCGACCATGGACGAGAAGTCTTCGGCAGTTCCTCGAACTCCTTACGGGAACTTACGGAAACCTCATCGCGATGTCGAAGGCTACTATGCCCGGTTACCAGGTGCTCCTTCTCCTCCTCAACTCCCTCACGTCGAGGAGTTCAAGACCCTGAGGAACTTGAGGGCGAAGTCGAAGCCAAGTGAGAATGAAGACGATCTTTCGGAGTTCTTCATGGGGATCTGAAGTTTTTCGAGTTTCTTGATTCTGTTTGAAGATGGTTTATTGTACATCCGATAAAGGCTTTGTCTTCAATAGTGTTTCATCTTCCTGTTACATTGTGTATCGGTGTCATGGAAAGATGCGAGCATACACGCACACATACACACACACAAACGTACATATGAACACCCACACCCACACCAACCCCCACAAATCACACATGCACATGCACATACACACATGCGCGCGCACACACAAATACAGTACATATACAAAGTGTATTTATGTGTGTGTTGTACATATATACATACATACATATATATATATATATATATATGCGTGTGTGTGTGTGTGTGTATGTATGCGCGTGTTGGTGCGTATATAAGATACGAATGCAGCCCTGAGGGGCTGGAACTTGGTCCCCGGACTGAGTCCGTGATATTTTTTCTTAATAATCACTATTTCCCCATTCTTTCACGTATAGATAACTGACAACCGGCGACTGATCCCCCTTGAAATAGAATCAGCGGTGCGGTTACACAACTCAGGCATCAGTCCAACGTGTCTTCCCAGAAAGATTTATGGGCTGAGGACCGTTGTCGGTTGTTGTGAGGCTAAGGGTAACCGGTCAGAGAATATCAAGGCAACAATTGAATAATACATAGGCTTATGTTTGTAAAACAAGCACAATATACACCAAACGCAGCATTTCTATACACAGAGCTGGGCGCGTTACCACCGAACAAGTAGTGCGTTACCGAAAAATCTAGGGTGCATTTCCGTCAGTGCGTATTATATACATATGTATATGTATATGTATGTATATATATATATATATGTATATATATATATATATATATATACATACAATGTGTATATGTATACATATATATAAGTTTTTCGGTAACGCACTACATGTCCGGTGGTAACGTACTACCTATCAGGCGATAACGCGCCCAGCTATGTCTACATCATATATGAAATATGACTAAGTTATTCACAGGTAAAAAAAGAGAAATTCTAATGCAAGCAACGGGTATATATTTTCTTCTTTTAATGATTTGATAAGAGGATATTAACAATTGTGCAACAAATCAAAACTTAATCAAATCGGGACTGGAAATGTCTAAAGAATATCACGTCACACGTGAACAATGGAGACTAAACTACAGAGTGACGCAACGTAACGCTTGTGATGTATTAAATCACACTTGTGAAAAAATCATCTTGGAGTGGTTAACGAATGGAATAGACTTAGTAACCATGTAGTTAGCGCTGAAACAATTGGTTGCTTTAAGAGATGAAATAACTTTATAGATAGGAATGACAGGTGGTAATTGACATGGAACTACCTAGTGTAGGTTTTATGGTCTCTTGCAGTTTCCTCTAATTTTATGTCTTTATATCCTTTGGTTGTTTTGAAAGAAGATAACTTTTTGGATAGGGGTGATAGGTTTTAAGGGGTATGGAACTACATAGTATAGGCCTTATGGTCTCTTGCAACCTCCTCGATTCTTCAGTAAAATCGTCTGACGCCAGGTAATATTAGTCTTCGAAGGGACGTCGCCATCCTAAAGGGAGATGGTCTCTTCAGAAGCGTCTTCCACCTTCAGGAGACCAGAAGGATTCTTGGCCGAAGAGGAAGAGTCTGCAAAAGCGGTCGTCGAGTCCAGAAGGTTTCTTGGGGGACTTCTGCTCTTGAAGGGCACCGGGGTTTCTTCAGCTGAATGAAATTGCCCGGTTGAGGAGGGAGGAGGAGTAGGAAGGTTATGTGTACGTACACACACACACACACACACACGGCCCGATGGCGGATTGGTAAAGCACTGGCCTCACAAGCCGGAGAACCGGGGTTCGATTCCCCGGCCGGGCGGAGACAAGTTGGGTTTGTCTCCTTTCACGTGTAGCCCCTGTTCACCTAGCAGCGAGTAGGTACGGGACGTTAGTCAAGGAGTTGTGACCTTGCATTCCCGGTGTGTGGAGTGTGAGTGGTCTCAGACCTACCCAGAGATCTGCTAATAATGAGCTCTGAGCTCACTGTCGTAGGGTGGTGTCTGGCTGTCTCGAAAAGAGGCTGCAGCAGATCCGAGGTGAATACACACACACACACACACACAGGGTATGTGGATGGCCTCGAGAATTGAAAGTCTACAGTAGCCACAGAATTATTAAACCCTGTGTGGGGTGAATAAAATCACACGGTGACAAGTCGAGAGAGAGAGAGAGAGAGAGAGAGAGAGAGAGACATCTAGATGTTCATGAAGAAGGCTTCAAAGGCTCTCTTGGCCTCACGCGCCTTTCTCTCTCTCTTCTCGAGGATCTTCTCTTGGGAGGAGGGGAGACGAGGAGGAGAAGGAGGAGGAGGAGGAGGAGGTGATGATGGATTCGGAGGAGATTCAGACAGGTCCTCTTCCTGGAGATCACTAGACCGATTCTCAAGAGGAGCAGGAGATAATGGAGATGTCTGGGCGTGGGTCTGAGAAACTCTTAGCCTTGATGGGGGTACATTGTGAAAGGATGGGTGGAACATTGAGTAGAAGGAAGCTGGAAGTGGGTTGAAATGGGGATGAAAAGCTCCGTGGGGGTAGAAGTACTGGGGTGAGGAATGGGGGTCAAGTGCATAGGGAGGAGGGATGGGGTGATGGGGGGAGTATGATGGGAAAGGGGGGAAAGGAGTGGGAGAGAATCTTGGAAGATCCTCTTCATTGTGACCTGAAGGTGGCATTATGATTGCTGTCTGTTTTTTCTTACTGGGCAGTTTCTTGGTCTCCTCGATGACGTCATCTGGAGGAAGACGATGGATCATTGTAACCAGACGGCAACGCACATTTTTCATACACATAATAAAATATTTAATAGACAAAGGGTACCTCTATAACCGAAACGAATCATCATGACGCTGTCTAATTCATTGATCCTAGTTATTACTAGTTGTGTCTGGAAAATACTAGCCACCAGTTTGAAATTAAAAAATATATATATTTTCCCCCCACCGAGTCTAGTCTAGTCCTCCCTGCGTGTTCGCAAATGATGACCACCATTTTCCAGGCATGGCTGATAACATGCACTAATAGATATTTTACGTTACGAAAAATCTCATAAAGTGAAAACATCTTTTTTATGACACCCTGTATATAAAATGACTTTCATAAAGTGAGTAGACTACAACTTTTTGGGTCACCCTGTACACAAACTACCGTTTAATTAAGTGAGTACATCTTTCTGTGACACCCTGTATACAAACTGTGTCGTAATAACGAAGGAGCAAGTTACCTCCATGGGGTACTCCTTCTTGTGGTCTCGAGTACTTCCCGAGGCAGAAGAGGACAGAATTGAAGATCAAATTGAAGAGGAATTCCAGAATCTCGACGAAAATGATCAGAGAGATTCCTAAATAGAGGGAGAGAGCGCCGCCCAGGCTACTGACTAATGTCGTCACCTGTTAAGAGAAAATGGGTCAGCCAGTATAGTATAGGGGTGGGCAATGAAACACTGAATATGAATAGATTAATAACTGTACAGCACTGCATAGATAATATGTGCGGTCACAAAGGAGGCAGAACCAAGACTGGCGTGGGGACGCCAAGATTCGCGGGAATATACAATGACAATAATAAAATATACAATAATAAATGTACAATACTACAAGTATGCGTGTGTAATATACGAGGAATATTCAATGCTACCATTACAAGTAACGTAACAGCTGGTGAGGTTGTCGGGTGTCAAAATTAAAGTCTCATATGTGTGATTCACCATGGTCTCGGATCACGTGTTGGACTCGTAATCGACAGCTATTTCCCTCCCGGAAGAGAGCTCAGAGTTTATATATGACCGATCTAGGGGTAATGCTGTGACCTTACACGCATAAACTCGCAGCTCCCCGCCCAAGAGAGTTGAAGTAACGACCCGCAGCGCAGCGATGCTGAAGTATATCAGCCCTGGGCAGGATTTAAACCCGGACCGCCGTAGTGGCAGCAGGGAACTCTAACCACTACGCCACGTGTCGTGTGAACGTGGATAGGTGGTAAATGGGAACATGGGCTGTGGGAAATCCTTTTATTCCTAACTAGTTTCGCCTGAATGGCTTCTTCGGAGGATTCTGGATTCTGGATTCCAAGGAAAGACCACCTCGCTTGCGCGGGATCGGGTTTTGTGGGAGGGGAAGAATGTCTGTAAGAAAATGAAAAGATAGTAGTGTATAAAAGAGGGCTATTGCCACCGGGCGAATTGCGAGCCATTAGGGGTTTATTTGTTGTCGTGGCTTGGGAGAAATGGACCGGGATCTCGGAGGAATAATGCTCGAAGTCAAGCTAACCAATTTATACATAACAAGAAAGGAACGCGGTAACGTATCGTAACACCAATCAACGTCGTCTGCCGGTGGGATGAGTTATCCGCCTCTTGGTCGCCGCTGTCGGTGGACGAATTATCCGCCTGCTGGTCGTCTCGTGGGTGAGTTGTCCGCCTGGGTCAGGGGTTCTATGTATTTTGATAACGATGCGTGCTGCTACTTTAGCCCATATCAAATCCCCAGTCCTCTTATTGATGTTTATCTGGTTGGCGATGAAAACAGTCTTATAGTTAAGAAGAGTCTAGCGTTGGAACGAACTACGCTATGGTTTAATAATGATACTTGTGGGAACTTCGTCTAAGAGTGATCTCGTTTACAGGATCGGGTAATCGGACCATCACTGGAGGTAAATGGGCCATATAAAAGTTATTCACTTTTTTAATTGAAATTGGTTTTAAAATATTTCACTTTTGCCCTGAATAAATACCTACCTACCTCCATTTTACCAGAATTTTACTTACCAGTTGTAACATAATTCTTAATACATGAATAACTTTTATATGGCCCATTTACCCAAGTAATGGCCCGATTACCCTATCCTACGGTACGCTGAGGGCGCCATTGTTGACGTGAAAGTCAGGTAGTGCTGAGATTGAAAGCGTGTGTGGTCAGGCAACGCTCTCATCGATTCTTGTAGGTTAAGTTAGGTTTGCTAATTATTGTTGAACATAATGTTACAGTACAACTGGGTTAGATTGCAGTTAGTGTTGTATCTGTGGTTTGAATAGTAGTCCTTTTCAGGGGTGTTTTTTTTTTTTTTTAAACAAAACCATTAACTTTTAGTTATTAGGAGTTTTGTTATAGAATGTTTCTGTTTCGTTATTCATGATTTCCGAAGAACATCACCAGATATATATATATATATATATATATATATATATATATATTATATATATATATATGTATATATATATATATATATTGATAAGTATTTTAGACAAATGATTTGAATGATGGAGAACATAAACACAGGCATCGGCATCGTCATAGGCAAAATATTGCTGATGCCGATGCCGAATCTCAAAAAAAAAAAAAAAAAAAAAAAAAAGCCGATTCTCATCCATGCCGATTCACCAAAAAAGTGCCGATACTTGCCGATACCGATACCGATGCCGATTAATCGGCACATCCCTACATAGATATATTAAATCACTAGCTTCTTTGCAGCCGAAGGTGAAGGTCTGCCTTGGAAAGGAATAAAATCACTTTGCGGCAGTTGTAATATAGGGAAAATTGCCACACGGTAAGGAAGGAGTTAGCGACATGAGAGCATAAGAATGGAGAGAGACTGCAAGAGACCATAAGGCCTATACTAGGTAGTTATATGTCCCTTACCACCTGTCATCCCTATCCATACATTCATCTCATCTCCTCAGCAACCGTTTTAGCGCTCACTACATGGTTACTAAGTCTATTCCTGTTGGTTACTAAGTCTATTCCTGTTGGTTACTAAGTCTATCCCTGTTGGTTACTAAGTCTATTCCTGTTGGTTACTAAGTCTATCCCTGTTGGTAAATAGTTCTTGCCTATTTCCTTCTCATTACTATACGAGTCTTGCCTTGTTCTCTTGATATGCTGACCTTGCCTGCATCACCACTTGAACACCTCTATTAGATCACCTCGCCCTCTTCGTCTTTCCAGAGAGTGCGAATTAAGGAGCTTAAGCCTGTCTTCGTAAGGTCATTTTGGTCATTCTCCTCTGATGACCTATGATGACCTCGCCTGCATCACCCATGTTAAAGCCCTTGGCCCATTTGAATACCTCTATCAAATCACCCCGCAGTCTTCGCCCAATAGAATCAAACAGATGTGAGATTCCTTTTCCTTTGGCTGAATAAAATTACCAGGCGGCAGACGGACTTGTGAGTAGAAGAATCGACATTAAGAAAATAATTCAAGAAGATTTAGAACTCTTTGAGGATGCTCTTACCTCGTACTTGGCCATTTGTTTTATGACTTCGGTGTTCATAGTCTCGAAGAAGATGTCCACCATGAGGTAATTATTCTTCAGCTTCTCCATGAAATCTCCAGATTTGGGATCACCCAGCGCGCTGAACCCGGCAGTCTGAAGAACAGAAATCAGCATAACACTTAGATCAACATAACATAAAATCAGCATAACATGAAATCAGTATAACATGAAATCAATTTAACATGAAATCAGCATAACATGAAATCAGCATAACATGAAATCAACATCACATAAAATCAACATAACATGAAATCAACATAACATAAAATCAAAATAACATGAAATCAGCATAACATAAAATCAGCATAACATGAAATCAACATAACATGAAACCAACAAAACATGAAATCAGTATAACATAAAATCAACATAATATGAAATCAACATAAGATCAACGTCTCAGCTCTATGCTGTTGATTTTTTTTGTCCATTTATATATATATATATATATATATATATATATATATATATATATATATATATATATATATATTGAGGATGAACTCGAGTCTTCAGCTGCCAAGTACAAGACCGGGTTCGAGTCTAGACACTCTGAGACCAACACTTTCCGTTCAAAGTTTTACTTCCCTGTACAATCAATCATTAAGGTAGTCATTCATCCATTTAAATTCACTCATTCATCCATTTACCCATTCATCCATCCATTCAATCATTCATTCATTCACTCTTTCATTTATTCATTCGATCAATTATTCAATCAAAAATTTTTACATTTTTCCAACAATCTTGTTGATGTTTATATTGAGACAAGCTTTCTATAATTAACACGTCTTAATAGGAATTCCTCTCTTGCTTTTGTGTTTCAATTAATTTGAAAAAAAAATCAGTTATGCCCTTTTCATACTTTGATTAATTTTCTATTTTTAGATATTTGTACATACATACACACACACACACACATATATATATATATATATATATATATATATATATATACCAAAAGCTTTTTCCACCTCACAAGGGAGGTAGCAAAAAAAAAAAAAAAAAAAAAAAAAAAAAAAAAAAAAAAAAAAAAAAAAAAAAAAAAAAAAAAAAAAAAAAAAAAAAAAAAAAAAAAAAAAAAAAAAAGGCTTAAAAACCACTCCCACCCATTCCATCCCCACACACTCCACCCCCATCCACCCCCTCCCTCCCTCTTATCTTGGCTCCTGGATGTATGTATATATGTATATTTTTTCACTGAAATTAATCTTTCATACCTAGTTCTATTTGCAAATTCCACAATTTTTATCTGTTAATTAATAAATGAATCAATTAATTAATTAATTTATTTATTTTCCTCCGATAACTCTTCTCCTTTCCTTACCTCGAAATTCATTGAAGGCCAAGAACTTGCCGATACGCGGGATTCGTAAGTCACCGAACTGCAAAAAAACATAGAACAGACAATAAGTTCATCGAATCACATAGCGCACAGCCGCACTCACCATTCTCCTGGACCACAACGTAACAATAATTAAGTCTCCACGTGTTACATGCAGCGAAGTTCTAGGGCAGGGGTGGGGAACCTTTTTGTGTATGAAGGCCACCTTACAATTCATCGTCCCACATAGAGGCCGCACTGAACAAATTATTATTATTTTTTAAATTATTTTATCCCTTTTTATAATAAATAATATACTTTTTAGATAATAAATAATATAATTTTTTAAATAATATGTATATCAAAGGCCGCAGAAGGCCGCACTTGATGGTCCGGAAGGCCGCAGGTTCCCCACCTCTGGTCTAGGGGATGACGGTTCGAACCCTGGCACCGGCGAAGTTGAACCAAGGGCATGATTCGTTGAATTACATGTTACAAAGTCTTCTGCAAGGGGCACCAAAATACCGTCTTGGACTCATGAGCAGGTGATCACGAGTTCAAGTTCCGGTACCCACTTCAGGCAGGGAGGCGACCCAACGTCTGGCTTTAAAAAAAAAAAAAAAAAAAAAAAAAAAAAAAAAAGGTTCTCCACAATTGATTGGGCTTTGCCGTGCCAGGAGTTTCTCACTTCCCACTGGGTAGGGGTGGAGTGGCGATTTTTTTTTTTCTTTTTTAAGATGTTATGAAACAGATTATGATTTATATTTGATCTAGATTCCTTATATATTTTCTAAATTCATATCTTGTTTATCTCCTTAATCGGTATTATCCAAATGTAACATTTTCACAAATTTAAGATTCCTTTGTTTTCGATATATTTTCTCATAATCTTCGAAATCTTCTTATTCATAATAATTTCTTGACATTATAGTGACTTTGCACAGTCCCTGCATGATTATGATAAAAATGTCAACAATAAATAGTGACGTCATATCGTCATAAATGTAGCTTATTGGCTGTTGTTGTGGTGTGTGTGTGTGTGTGTGTGTGTGTGTGTGTGCGCTTGTGTGTGTGTGTATGTGTGTGTGCGTGTGATTCACCATTCACC
>NC_134816.1:22272658-22342658 GCF_046742065.1 Oratosquilla oratoria | reverse complement strand
CCTCCACACACACACACACACACACACACACACGCACACACAACCTCTTGTGATGGACAGTGATTTGTACCCACATTGCTTGCGCTACGAGCTAACTCCGATTTGATGACTTCACCTGTTGAGTGTATCCCTCACGGAACATCTCTTTGGCGTCCATCGGCACGTAGATGGTATTGTTCCAGTCTTTGAAGCAGAAAGATTGATAAGGGTCCTCCAGGCGTTCCAGAATGAGCTGGAATTAGAAAACAGCTGGAATGGAAATAGGCTGGACTTTGGCTCACAATGATATCGGGAGGAACGTTGAGACTCTGGGGGCGGGAGAAGGGGGCAGCATGTTGTTGGGGAAATCATCTATGTGGGTTCTGGAAGAGGATTTGAGAAATAAATAAATGGAGGAAAAAGAAAGAAAGGGTAGGGAAATTGACACAGTAGCGTATTGAAGAAGCAAGGGGGATCTTGGAGAAGCGAAAGAGAAAGAAGAGGACACTTTTTTTTCAAAGAGAACAATGAAACAGCTGGTTATAAAAAGGAAGTTTCTTGCAAAATGAAAAAGAAGCACGAAGGGAAGAACAAAAACGGTTTTAGGAAAAATTTAAGAGAAACTGAAAAAAGCAAAGGAGTCTTTAGAGATCTTACAAAAAATAAAATAAAATAAAATAAAATAAAAAAAGAAAAAAAATGGTAGAGAAACATCGGGGATTTAAACAGGAGGGGAAATGGCATATGCATTAAGAGAACATTTTGAGACACTAAGGACTGGTAATGTATAATCATTATATACTCAATTACCGGCGGTATATACATTAAAATACGGGGAGACGGGACTGCTCGGACAGACAGTCTAGGAAACAACAACATACATACATACATACATATACCAAAGGCTTTTTCCCCCTACACGGGGGGTAGCCAAAAAGAAAAAGGCATAGAAACCACTCCCACACATTCCATTTCCTAACAACAACAACAACAACAACAACAACATAAGAATACAATTTCTAGAGATAATAGGGATTAGTACTATATAATCATTATACATTTTCTTCTCTGAGAAAACGGGATACAGTACCTGTTTTACAGCCACCGAGGTCGCGAAAGCTGGAGAAAGGTCAATTCCCTCTTGGTCAATCAGTGGATATGACTTTGGATGGTGAAGTATGATCCGAGCTCCAGACTGGGGGGAGAGGATCGAACCCAGGTACTCCTTCCTGTCCACGTTCAACTTCAGACTAAGACCTGAGGATTGAGAGAAAGAGTAAATGCGCTATTTTGTTTCGTTAACTTGAAAGAGATTTGTTAGTAATGACATAATATTTTTTTTTGTTTATTTGATAGAGACTTGTTGATAAGAATATAAGAACATTTGTTTTGTTAACTTGAGAGAGACTTATTTATAAGAACATAAGAATGGACGGGACTGCAAGAGACCATAAGGCCTACACTAGGTAGTTCCATGTCCCTTAACATGTCATCCCTATCCATAAGATTTTCTCATCGCTTAAAACAACCAATTGTCTCAGTATTCACTACATGGTTACTAAGTTTATTCCACTCCTTAACTACTCTGTCGGTAAACCAATTCTTGCCTATTTCCTTCTTAAACCTTGAATTGGTAGGAGTGGTCTGCGAAAGTGAGGACCCATAGAGTAATGCTCTGTTAATTATGAATCGGTTAAGCGTCATGAACTACCCATCCTAGAGGTGCCAAGGCCGGTGCCTCCTTATGGAGAACGTTTTTTGAAAAAAAGGATTTTAGTTTACCTTCGGATGATCCTTCCAACCACCGTTTTTTATTTTATTTTTTATTTTTTTATTTTTTCATTTTTATTTTTTAACGTTGGATATCGCTCATGAATTTTCCTAATATTAAAATTCATGTATCTACGTAGAACTCTCGTATCCCAACCTTTACCTCCCTCAAAAGAGGTTGAGAGTAGTCTTGCTATTGAGTTTTAATTTTGGCAAACTTTAGGAGCGATAAAAAAAAAAAAAAAAAAAAAAAAAAAAAAAAAAACCGGCGCTTGGAGTATTCTCCTGCTGCGCTACATATTTAATGTAGCGAAGATTCTTAATCGCTGGAAGGTATGTAGGAACATCTCGAGTGGCTTAAAGGTGGGGTTTGCTTTAAGGATGGATTTTATTCTAGTTAACAATAGACTACTTCGTCCACATGGGAGACACTTTCATTTCTAGATTGATAACTATTTTTTTTTTAATTATCATATTATTATTATTATTATCACCTAGGATGAGGTGGATGGATGGGGTGAAGGGGGCTTTGGGGAAGAGGGGAATGTCTGTTGAGGAAGGACGGGAGAGGACAGAAGACAGGGGTGAATGGAGAGTGGTTGTATATGAATGATGTTGTGATAGCATGAGGTGGAATGGGCGGGTGGATGGGGGGTGAGGTAGTATGTGTGAGCAAAATTTGACGCAGCCCGAAGGGATTTCTCCCCGTCCTCTCATTTTATGCAATGGGGGGACGGAGAGGGGGCGTCGCCGATTTAATGAAGCGGCCTTGCTGTGGATGTGCTGTGTCTTGCGACACTGCTTCTGACCCAGGGTAGTGGACAAGGTGCAGGGATGACCCGTCATTCAGGAGGTGCTAAGATAAGAGGGAGTGTGGAGGGGTGTGGAGTGTATTCAGGGATGGAATGGGTGAGAATGATTTTATGCCTTTTTCTTTTTGGCTACCCCCCTTGTAAGGGGGAAAAAGCCTTGGTATATGTATGTATGTATTATTATAATTATTATTGTCACCATTACCATTTCATTATCAATATCAATCATTATCATTACCATTATCATTACCATCGTTATTATTATCACTATTATTATTATTATTATATCATTACTATTATTATTGTCATTATCATTATTTATATTTATTTTTATTTTTTTTTCTCACTCCGCCTTACCAAACTTCTTGCCGACGAGAGATGTTTTCCGCTTTCCCGAACTCTTGTCCTCGGAGGCGATGATGGCGCTGTTGAAGCTGAAGCAATTACCGTAACTGTTGCTGTGCACCGTCGCGAAGTCCCTGCCGAGAAGAAGCCACATGTAAAAAAAAAAAAAAAAAAAAAAAAAAAAAAAAAAAAAAAAAAAAAAAAAAAAAAAAAAAAAAAAAATAGAATAAAAAAAAAAAAGATAGATTAAATAAAATAAAACAAAATAGAATAAAATAAAATATGATAGAATAGAATAAAATAAAATAGAAAAAAATCAAGTAAAATAAGATAAAATATAATAAAATGAAAAATAAAAAGGCAATAAAATTCTTAAATCTACCACGTCTCAAAAAATATTATGTGTATATATATATATATATATATATATATATATATATATATATATATATAACATGAGCTTATCCTATGCTTAGAGGTACAGATAGTACCAAAAGTAATAATTACTTCCATCTACCGCCAGTCGATTCTATCCACTCCATTGGGACTCCCTTGGTATCATAGTCGTAACCCCTCCCAGCGTCCAGAAACAAAGAGGCATCCTCGCCACTTATACTGGTTAGGATGCCCCTCTGTTTCTGAACACCTCATAGTTCAAAACATGAGTTTTCCTGAAAGGAATAGAGTCCCCTCGTGGCAGGGAGGATAACTAAACCTGTCGTAAATCCCAGCCCATAACTACACGTGTAGTAAATCCCAGCCCATAACTGTACGTGTCGTAAATTCCAGCCCAAATATGAACTCATGTTTTAATCTAATTGGGGACGAGGAGAGACGGCGGCGGGGGGGGGGGAGGGGGGCGACAATAATGGACGAGAGGAGTGGGGAGAGGGGAAGAGGGTGACGGGGATGGTGAGGAGGGACACTGGGGGACGAGGGGAGAGGGAGGAGGGGGTACAGCGGTGGGGGGGGGGCGAGGAGACTCCGATTCCAAGAAGGTCTTCAGCTTACTTGCTGGAGCATTTGGTGCCCATGTAACTGCAAGAGAAGATCATTTCTTCGGCCGAGTGCCCCAGAAGCTCCCTGACCGAAGGGTCCATCTTTGAGTACATCGTCAGAAACTCCATCTGGTCGTTGTAGCCGCTGTCCATGTCCTCGAGGGACGCTGCGGAGGACGAGGGTGTTAATGATTCTCGTCAGGAGTAACCAGAGGTTCTGTCCTTAAGGTACGGTAACGCACCGAAGAGGTGGAATCATGAAGGTGATTATGGAGAGCTTTGGGGAAGGCGACATAACGGTGGGATGTATCCATATACCATTTCTAACCATTACGATATATCACATGCCTGACACGTGATCCACACGCATGAAAGGTGCCCGACAGGCAGTGGTCCTTTTGCAATAGCTCCAATCTTGCTGAACTCCACGTTTCCAAACATACAACACATATCACCCCACTGCTCAAAGGAAAGTTACCGAAACAAGTATATACTATCACCAGACAGAATTATTAACCATTTCCTTATACCTACCAAACTACGTAATTATAACTCCAATTCATACATCATGTCAAGGCACACCCACTAATAATAACCAGACACTTAAAACTACAACTAACACACGAATACTATTGGATAAATCCTAAGCCTATGATCTAATTGTAAACCCAACACCAGACATGCAAAGATAGGCATATTCACATATATATACGGCGACTGCGTCACCACAGACACGTACTCTCCCTTAGAGGGCGGAGAACCCTCTCTCTTATAGGGAGTACCTGGGGACTTTCTCCGAAGGGGATTACATCCCCATGCTGTAAATCTCTTTGCTTAAAAAAAAAAAAAAAAAAAAAAAAAAAAAAAAAAAAATCCGAAAAGGCTTTACATTCCTTGCCACGGGTGTCACCTTTCACAGGTTACATGGAATAGTATATATATATATATATATATATATATATATATATATACATATTTACATTTTAGTGGAGATAGTCTCCGGTCATAGAATAATGCTGCGTTACTCTGGTCCGTAGAGATATCACTAAAATCCCTAAGGTGTCGACTTTGCAGAACGTGCATTCAATATCCCATACGACTCATGTGTCGAGGGCAAAGATTAAAGGGGAATATAATTTCTTATAGTCACCCGATAGGGGTGAGTTTGTAATGTTAAACCATATCAACCATCATCAATTATGTTGTAGTTAAAAACCTCTATCCTAGTATAACAATATGTGCACATAAAGGCAAGGAAAACTTGAAGAAAAAGGGTATTGATAAGTATACTGCTTAATACTCTATCTTACTCAGAAGTACTGAGTGAAGTGAATCACTCCAAATGTGAAGTGTGTACTCCATACCAAGGGGAGTAAACTCCTGAATTGTCTATTTTATTAAAAAAAAAAAAAAAAAAAAAAAAAAATGGAGTTCAGGAACCCTTTTGGGGTATATGTGAACTACACCGAACTCAGAAACAGGGGCCGAATTTATGAAATATCCTAACCCCTAAGTATAGACATGAATCTTCAAAATGGCGGAAATTTGACCTAAATCAACTGTCCGTAATGTCGAGGTTATGTCCAGACATAAGCATTTAGGTCGCCAACATAGGGATTTAGGTAAAATCTCCTCTATTTTGAAGATTTATGTCTAGACTTACGGGTTAGGATCTTTAATAAATTCGGTCCGACGTTTTGAATCCTATCCGGAGATTGTCCTTAGGGGTTACAAAGGTGAGACAATTAGATCCTCCTTTGTATACAACCCGTGCAGGACTCGAAACGTCAAGATTAACGTACCTGTTTCTGAGTAGGGTGTATTTCACTTATACCATCTATCTATTCATATACCAAGGGATTTTCCCCCTTATAAGGGGGTAGCCAAGTCAAAACTCCCACACATTCCCCTCCCGTCCACCTCCCTTTCCTCCCTCACATCTTAGCTCCTCTTGGATGATGGGTCATCCCTGTCTCCCGCCCAATGCCTAATTTTCCATGAATTGTTGCGAATACTTGAAAATGGTACAGAACATCTGGCTTAATTTACGCTAATCTAACAACATTTGAAGTATGATTTTCCAAATTGAATTTACTGTTAAAGGAATGAAAAGTAATAAAAAAAAGTATGAGAATAAATTGATAGATCTTCTGATAAGATCACTCACCTCCCCCAAAATCGCTGTGGTAATAGTCGTCGTCATAATAGTCATTGTCGTCGTACGAGTTGCGCATGGATGGTGCTCGTCTCTTTTTTCTCTGAAAAAAAAAAAAAAAAAAAAAAAAAATATATATATAAATATATATATATATATATATATATGTATATATATATATATATATATATATATATATATATATATAAACATCCACAATACACTTCAATTCTAAGCCATCAAGGCCGACATGCAGAAATTAAAATGTGGTACTGCCAACGACTCGAATCTCAGCATCCTCATGGCAAGTGCAGTAGCGACTTACCAACTAGGCTATCAATATCTCTCTTGTCATGAGGATGCTGGGGTTCGAGTCCTTGGCAGTACCACATTTCAATTTCTGCATGTCGGCCTTGATGGCTTAGAATTAAAGTGCATTGTGGTTAAAATGTATCTCTAATCACTGGGACCCATTCAGTGTTGTACATATATATATATATATATATATGTATATATATATATATATATATATATATATATATATATAACGTGATAACTATCACAATATTTTTTATCCTTTGGAGACAATGATGCACCCTCCCCACCCGCTCTCTTTTTCCTCTTCAAAAAAAAAAAAAAAAAAAAAAAAAATCATAACGTGATAACTACCACAAACGTTTTTTGAACTCCTTGGCTACAGCGATACCCACCCCCACCCCACCCGCTCTGAATCGAATCATCAGGGAAAGAAAGAATATACGATAACAGCTCCTACAAGGTGAGAAGCCTACGACAGGAGGCGCTTATCTGCACGTCTATTAGGAACTATTGGGACAGGTCATTGCTATGAATCGGAGAGAAGTGCGAGATTCGAACCCACAACTAAGCGAATGCGAGACCAGCACGCCTCCGAATACGCCACTAGTTCTTTCTAATATTTTATCGGGAGGCAAGTCTGTGGTGAATATGTTGGTTTGTATTTCTTTGTACATCTAAGTAGGCCTCTTTTCCCCACCTCTCTTCAGATTTCCTGTCTGTTTTGTGGTAGTTTATGGACAAATAATTTCATGGTGATTCCTAAGTGGTTAGTGATCTGTAGGGAGTTCATGTATTGCATCTTATGTGAGTAATGAATGCAGTGATGACGTACAGAATGTCATATGTGGTTTGTTGATAGTGTTGAAGCAGTTGTCTTGTTGATCGTTTTCTAGCATTTAGGAAATCCAGTGTGTGTAGATGGGAGAGAAGATGTCCTACACATGGCGGATCTGTCTATCGAGGTGTGGCCCCTAGGGGCCGGCACATAGTCTCCGGACTAGATTCAGAGTCAGAGAGGGTAGGTGACATAAAGAATAAATAGTTGGATACATCAGAGGGTATGGAAGTGGTTAAGTATAACAACGTCTTCTACATTAACGCCCCAGTTACATCTGTTTCCGACCCCCTTTGACCAAAAATCAAGCGATCGGTCGGCGATACAAAACCTATGCAAGGAATTGAAATGTAAAAAGTTAATGTGGTTGATAAAATAAAAATTCAAGTGCTGGGGACTATCTAGTGTGTGTTGTAATATATCTATTTATCGATCTATCTATTTATCTGTCTTGTTACCGACTACCAGCGACTTCCAAAGACAAACTGCAACTGGCTGGCGAGCACCTGGTCGCCGGTGGTCGGAAACAGGTCGTAAGCTTGGTGTGACTGGCCCCTAATTAAAATCAAGGCCAGAGAATTATTCATACCAGATTTAGAGTTAGATTGACTTACCGTTCCGATTTCCTCTGGTGGTGACTGACCTTCCTGCGCTGGAAACTCTTCTGTTAGTGTCTGTTGTGTGGATTCTGTAGTTTCCTGTGTTGATTCGGTTCCTTGTTGTGTTGGTGATGCTGTTTGCAGTGATGGTATTGTCGGCTCTAGCGTACTCAGAGATGGTAATTTTTGCTGTGTGCTCTGCGTTTGTTGCTTTGATCCTCCTGCCTGTGTTTCTTGTGTTGCTGTGGACACTGGGGTTTCTGCCATAGGCGACTGTTGAGATGAGGACATCGTCCACATATGGTGATCGTGGTCATCTTCGCATCCTCCAAAGTCGAGGAGCTGCTTCGCAAGGTCTTGGGTCTCTTGAGTACCTTCGAGATCCATCATCCAGGATCTCAAAAACTCACAGTCATAATGACACGGCGAGTCTTCGTACAGCCCCGTGGGGTCCACGTTTCCAGCAGAAATAATCTCTTCCCAGACGGTTTCACAAGACTCCATGGTGTCCATACATCCGGAGATCTTGAGCAAGTCCGAGTCAACCCCGGAGGAGGCGTTGAAGGCGCTCTTGATCAGCATCGAGCACCGGATCCGGTTCTGGTTGCAGACGGTGACAGCAGGGAAAGTGACTGTTTCCTTATGACTGACGCCTACTGTCGTAATCACAGGGTAACTGAAAAAAAAAGAGTTGATTTTTTAACATTTAGACTTTACTTGTTCTTCTCCTCTTCCTCCTCCAGATGATCCTTTTTCTACTCCACCACCACCACCACCACTTTCTTCACTACACCCATCACCTTCTCTACCACCACCACAACCATCGCCATCACCACACCACCATTGCCATCACCCCCATTGTGTCTATCATTTAGCTGAAAGAACATCCAAACAGCGGGAGATAGTGGGTGAAGACGTTCATGATCAACGGTGACGTACTTCAGTATTTCATTCTGGTTAACACAAAGCTATTTTAATCAGCTACACGGTCTTTCTCTACCAAATTGGATATGACAATCTTCCCTGACCCTAATTACACCGTAACGCAATTGACTTTGTTTTGGCTAACATCAAACGATTTCTTTCTGTTGGGGGGGGGAAGTTCTTGAAGCTTAGTAGTGTTTGCTAAAGGTACAAGAAGGTTTGAGGAGCCTACACCAGGAGGCGCTGAGTAATCGCGGCCGAAGCCGTCCCCTTTTACCCTATGTGCTTTAGGGACAATTGGGTTAGGTAACAGTCACTGCTGGGAATCGGAGAGGAGTGGGGGATTCGAACCTAGAACTAAGGGGATGAGAGACCAATGCGCAGCTAAATGTACAGGAACATGTGAAGAAGGAAACCACCAACCTGAAGTATTCATTGAAGACGCCAACCACGTCCTTGACAGTGAAATAACATCCAACGAGGAACAGTGACAGCCAGACCAATCGACGTATGGTATGAAGGGACCTGTCAGTAGGAGAAAAGAGTACATAAGAACATAATGATAAAAGAATAGGGGAGATTGCAAGAGACAATAAGGCCTATAACACGAAGTTCCGTATCCTTTACCAACCTGTCACCTCTATCCATAAATTTACCTAATCTTCTATTAAAACAACTAATTATTTAAGCGCCCACTACATGGTTACTAATTTTATTTCATTCGTTGACCATTATGTGGATAAACCAATTCTTGCCTATTTTCTTTCTTAAACCTGAATGTGTACCAAATGAGAACAGATGATAATACAGTGTGTAAGAAGAAAGACATGCATGAGTATACTTGGGACAAGGTGGTTGATGGAAGGGGAGTCGAGAGGGTATTAAAGGATTATGTAGTGGTGTCTATAAAGGAAGATTGGAAGAGTCCTTGGTGTGATTGTGTTAATGGGAGAAAGGGATAGGATGCCTGACCATCACCTGAAAGAGAAATTAAAAGTGAATGCAGTATAGTGGTAAAAGTGAACGAAATGAGTAACTTAGCAACCATATAGTGGGCGCTGAAACAATTGGTTGTTGCGAGAAAAGATGAGATAACTTTATGGATATGGATGACAGGCGGTAAGGGAGATGGAACTGCCGTATGGTTTCTTGCAGTCTCCTCCATTCTTATGTTTTTATGAGAGAGGAAAGGAAAAGAATATGAATACCAGGTGACACGACGTACTTTCTCATCTGGTAAATCTGACTTTACCTGTAGGCGTTGCTGATTCCACCCACAGAAGTGTTCTTGGAAAATCCTTGAAGTGTATCGAATACCACGTGCCAATACCTCAGTGGAACCTTCATCTCCGGCCAGGCCTCGGGGGACTTGCCCTCACCAGGTGCCATAGTCGTTGATCTGAATAAAATCGCGCTAAGAGTTAATGAAATTAGCGTTACAATGTAACATATGGGTGTGTGTTATCTGGGCCAATGGTGACGTAGGGGGAGTGATGCGCAGTTTCGTTGTATAGTTTATTCTAGTAGATACGTGTGCGTCGGCCTAAGGACTAACGTGGCGTGGTCCCCAAGTGAGGGACCGACCGCGAAGGCCTAGTGACGCGCTACAAGTGCAGAGGTCAGACTGACTGAGAGAATGTCTGAAGTTGAATTGTCTTGCCCGCTCGGGGCAGGTAGTATATATGCAAGGGACTGACTTGAAGCCTGACCAGACGCGACCTTATTGCGATGACCCTTTCTGGCCTTCTCGATTATTGAGTCAGATCAACTACCACACAACTCTGTCATGCATACACTTGCATTTACAAGCATACTTGTGGGGTACATGTACACCACAAGAACGCTAACAGATAGCTTTAACTATGAGTGGAGTTAAAGGTGATTTACAAATAATAATTATAAAACGATGCAAGTAAATGGAATAAAAAGGGAAAAAGTACACACAGACATAAAAAGTAATATCATTTGGTAGAGGAATTAAATTTTATCTGGAATGCTCGATTCATCAGACATGATGTGTCAGTTCACAAGAGATTGTAGGCCGTTGGGCCCTTTTTGATCACTTGTTCCTGCAGAAGCCCTGTACTCCATATAAGCTCTACTATTTCTTATTAGTTCTTATAAAATAGGACCAGACGACCAACGACGACGACTCTTTGAGAGATCTATTGGGGCCCAGAGATCAATGCCGGATGCCTTTGGGGTTGTGGATTTGTGGCCAGCAGTGCCCAATCGGCACTAAAAAAGAAAAAGAAACAGAAAGAAAAAAAGAAAAAAATGGCTGTTCCCAATGCTCATAGAGTAAAAAGCTTTATTTTTGCTATATACTGTAGTCGGCACTTAAAAGAAAAGACCTTGGAGTAGATATATATATATATATATATATATATATATATATATATATATATATATATATATACTATACTCTGAAAAAAAATACAAATAAATAAATGAATGAATAAATAAATAATAATAATAAAAGATAAAATAATAGATTAAAAAAATAAGATAAATAAAATAAAACAAAAATAGATAAATAAATCTGTCTTTTTTCATATACATGCAACTCAAACAACATAATAAAGTAGAGTTTGTGACACATTGTTGTTGAAGAGCTTGCTTTCACCTGCATGTAAGGTCCTGCAAGACAGACGTCATATAGAATCATCTCCCTGCCGCTCATCTTAAAAACCCGTCGCAACATTTTCACTACCATCTGAAGACGCAACCCCAAGGGGCTGACACTCGATTCAGGCCCAGATTCAGGATCTCTGTCTATGGGGTTCAACTTTTTTTTCATATAGAGCAGACAACCGGTGACTGATCATCGTATATTAATACAATATGGACAACTGTTCAACATTTCTTCCCAAGTATTGGGAGACTTAATGATCGTTGCCGGTTATTGTGGGGCTGGTTTAGTGGTCTGTGAAAATCGAGACAACGATTAAGAACACCGTTAGATCGATATCTGTTGTCAGTGTTTAACACGAGCGGCGCGGCGTGACGATGGGGTGGGGTGGGGGAGACGGTGGGGGGGGGAAGGAGGTGAGCGGGGGGGGGATTGCGTGGGCGGTAGGGAGTGGAGAGACAAGTCATAGAAAACGGGGAACCAGTCCGTAAAAAAAAAAAAAAAAAAAAAAAAGTCGGAGTAATTATTATCCACTTCATTGTATGTGACTATCTACTAACGCTTTCTCCCTTTTTCCTTCCCTACTATCCAAGACTATCTACATGACAATCAACAACGACTATGATCAAGCGATGAGATAGTGGATGACGCTAAGAGCAAATATTATTCATACTGATGACTTTGATAATGTTGATGTATGTGCATAAAATACACCTACTGTATACACAAAACACTATTTGTTTTCTTGCATTTTGCCGTAAATGCTGCAATTTCGTATGATCTTTTGCAATGGAATTACGAGAATATCAATAGTTTGTCACAGGATAATTGTTAGTGTCTTTCCAATACTCAGCGCTTGTACAAATTTTAGTCTTTCTATTGATCATTAACAAAAACTCATAGCTCTCATGTATAAACAAAGAAACACATACACGCGCACACACACATACGACTCGATGGCACAGTGGTTAGAATTCCCGGCTGCCGCTACGGCGGTCCGGGTTCGAATCCCGCCCAGGGCTGAAATAATTTCAGTATCGCTGCGCTGCGAGTCGTTACTCCAACTTTCATGGAGTTGGGTGTGTGTGTGTGCGTGTAAGGTCACATCATCACCCAGAGATCGGTCATATATGAGTTCTGAGATCTCTTCCGGGAGAGAAATAGCTGTCGATCACGAGTCCAACACGTGATTCACACACACACACGCGCGTCCTAAACACTCTTGGACCCATCCTCTCCTAATGTTATCTTATAAGCTTGTATGTAGTTCAGAAAATAAATTTACCTGAAAATACCTGATGTATAGTCGAAACATCGTAATGTGTTAGTTTTTATATCCAAAATATATGGACTCGTTCGGGAATACTGTGCATTCTCTATCTTATTCGGGGAAGAAAATAGACAGAAGAGTAGAAAGTCTAAGGAAAAAGATCACCAATGCCGAGTATGCTGTGACATTTAACAGAAATTGTATTGTTGAAAACCTGCTCCTAAAATTGACTATCACACACACACAAATTATATATATATATATATATATATATATATATATATATACACATATATATATATATATATATATATATATATATATATATACACACACACACACACACATACAGTGCGTGTGTGTGATTGACCATAGTCTTGGATCACGTGGACTCGCATGTATACACTCTCCATTCTTAGTTCTTGCTCTCTGTTTTATAGAGTACTACGATATGATCAAAGAACGCCTGTAGCTACGGTGTCTTTTTGGTCCGCAAGTGGGAAGATAATTTGCGTTACGAGCACGCGATGTGGCGTCAGCGCGGCCTCCTCCTCCTCCTCCTCCTCCTCGTTGTCGTCCCTTCTTGGACTTCGGCGTAATAGGACTTCTCCAACAAAGTGTAAACACTTCGTAATTGGAGTTCGATGTGACACAAATTTTCTTGAAAGGAGCCTATTGCTGTTGATTGATCGTAGCTGTAAACAAATAGACAGACAGGCGCGCGCGCGCGCACACACACACACACATGCCTACATATGTACAAACATGCATACATGCAGACGTACATACATACATAAATACATACATACATACGTACTGTATACATACATACATACACATATGTATACATGCATACTCGTACATACGTACGTACATACATACATACTTGTACATATATACATACCGGTACATGCATACATACATACATGCATACATACATACATTCATGCATACATACATACATGCATAGACACATACGCGCGGTCACGGGTTCTCAAGAATATATCTCTTTTTAAGTAAATTACAATTCACACACATACGCAAGCACACACGCACACATACACACATAAACGTACATACACGCACGTACACATATACACACACACGTACATACACGCGCTCACACACACAAATACACACACACACACATACATATGAATACGCAAACACACACACAGCGGTCCGAGTTCGAATCCCGTCCAAGGCTGAAATAATTTCAGTATCGCTGCGCTGCGAGTCGTTACTCCAACTCTCGTGGGCGGGGAGTTGGGTGTGTGTGTGCGTGTAAGGTCATAGCATTACCTATAGATCGGTCATATATATGAGCTCTGAGCTCTCTTTCGGGAGGATAATAGCTGTCGATCACGAGTCCAACACGTGATCCAAGACCATGGTGAATCACACATACACACACACACACATACATACACACGCATAGTGATACAGTATGACACAATACCACAGGTATAATTACTTTAACACGAACAGATATTAGTACATCATAGTATAGGTTGAATAAAGAAAACACGCGTACCACAGGGAACAGACGTATCACATACGATAATAAGGCATAATGTAAACATAACACACATAGTACTATCAAGGTATTATGTTAGGGTATGGTGGTATGCATTAAATACAACTGTGAGTAATTTGGGGTACCATGGCTGTGGGTAATGTGGGTATAGGTATAAGGTATTATGGGCACGGTTATAATATAAATACAATGCAAACATATGGAAAGGATTAGTGATACAAAATTTGCAGAGAAATGATCAGATATATTCAATTACTGAACAAAGGTACTTTTTTGTTTCAAATTAGAAGTGTCAATTAGTAGGGTACAATGAATGCACATTATACTTTCTCATGGTAAATATTATACAGTACTATTGCGCTGGCTATCATGTCCCGTACCCCTAAGGTTAAGGTTTCGTATCCCTTGGGGGGGGGGGGCACAGGTACCCCTTGAGGAGGGCACAGGTAACCCTTGGGTGGCACAGGTACCCCTTGAGGAGGGCACAGGTAACCCTTGGGTGGCACAGGTACCTCGTTGGGAGGCACAGGTACCCTTTGGGGGGCACAGGTACCCTTTGGGGGGCACAAATACCCCTTGGGGGGCACAGGTACACCTTTGAGGGGGGCACAGGTACCCATTTGGGGGGGCACAAGTACCCCTAGGGGGGCGACACAGGTACCCCTTGGGGGGCACAGGTACCCCTTTGGGGGGCACAAGTACCCCAGATTAAGAACCACTGGTATAATGGTATTGCTGGTATGGGTATAGGGTACGATAGGTATGGATACACAGTATGGGTATAATGGGGTAAATAGGGTATAGAGCAACGTTTCTCAACCAGGGTTCCCCGGAACCCTAAGGTTCCTCAAAAGGTCCCTAAGGGTTCCGCGAGAACAAGTGAGATAAGCTAATGCACTTTTGATCTTTTATTTAATTTCATATACGTAATATAATTAAACACGCACGATATATTCTTGGTTATTGTAATAATGTAATATAGACATCATCCTATTTAACCTATTATTAAAATGGAAATAAAATGAGAAAGATATGGTATATGTTTTTTTTTTTTTGTTTTTGTTTTTTTGCGCAGAGGGTCCTTGAGACATGCAATTTATTTGAAAGGTTACGCAAGGGTAAAAAGGTTGAGAAGCGCTGGTAAAGAGTAATGGGCTGGATACGAACTAGGTAAGATAGACATATACTATGAGGTCCTGTTCACACTAGCGGTTTAAACCCCGCGGTTCCGCGTCGTCAAGGAAAAACCGTGCTGTTTTGTGTGACCTCCTCCGCTGACATACATTGTAAATAAACCGCCGCGGTTCAAACCGCTAGTGTGAACAGGGCCTAACTGGTGATTAATGGCCTTGTTTTTAAACCTTCCGGCAGTTCTGGCGAATGTTATTTACCATATTAGAAAGAGTTTTACCTCATGTGCCAGTTAAGTGTATTTGGCTTATCAGCTTATCTACAAAAGCTACCAATACTTTTATGTAACTGTAATTAACAAAGTTAATAGAATTCTTCTTTCTAATGGTAGAAAGTGATCGTCAGGGCTGGCGAAAATGTTTAAAAGAACGGCACTAAGCTTATTTGGCCAGCCAGGATTTTTTTTTTTTTTTTTTTTTGAGGAGGCTCATCTGGCCCCCATTTTGACGTCACGGTCGAAAGTGGGTGAGGTAGGGGTGGTGGCATGAAACTAGACCATCTACTACTACTTATATATATATATATATATATATATATATATGTATGTGTGTGTGTGTGTGTGTGTCTGTGTGTGTGTGTGTGTATAGAACACTGAATGGGTCCCAGTGAAGAGATATACCTTGGCCGTACCACATTTCAATTTCTGCATGTTGGCCTCCTCGAGTTTCTCGATGTTGATGGCTTAGAATTAAAGTGTACTGTGGTTGATAATATATATATACATACACACACATATATATGATTTCAAGAAGTCTACAGCGACAATGGCGTTGTTGAGTTTATACTGAAGCTTCAGTTTCGTGCAACAAGTTTCTGTGTATGGTTGCAAATAGCTGAGAAGGTGTCCAAAAGACATTTGGTACGGTTTTCTCCTTTTTAATTTCTCCAATACGTATTTCGACCTTACTCGGTCATCTCAGAGAGGGAGTTACAATGGTTGGTGAATACATAGGTTTATATACAGGCCGTACATTGGCCGAACACTGGGAGAGGTCATTCTCATGTAGCCGTGATCCGGAACGCTGCGTACGTGGAAGTAGCAACTTTCTTGTGGATTGTGGAAAGGGGTGTTATTGTTTGTGTTATGTGCGTCTACTGCTTGGGAGTGTGGTTGTGGGGATGAGTTGTATGTTAATGGAAGGTTTTTCGATGTAAATGTCCACTGCTTCGGCCATCTTAAGCTTTGTAGATTATTTTAGTGTTTTCGTTTAGTGTTTGTCTGGTGATGGTGGTTTTGTGTTCTTTTATCATGTGTGTTTTGATGGCGCCATTCTGGAGGTGGTATGAGTCTTTTGGAGAGGGTCATAGAGGTCATGCCAATGTATGAGGAGGTGCGGTGCTGACAATCACCGACAGGGCAATCAAACTTATACACGACGTTGACTTCTTGTAGAGGAGGGTTGGGGGGCTGGCTGGATCTGTACTACAAAGGACATATGAACACCGGCTACAAAGAAGACGAAAGAACACTTCGAAATATTATCACACGTAACATTCGACCCATCAACCCAGACACTAAGATACGCCTAATCTTATACTACAAAGCCTCTAAAACACACACCCTGGTAATAAAGAACAACAGCCAGCCACCCCAACCCTACTCTACAAGAAGTCAACGTCGAAATTATTTGATTGACTACACCGTCACTGATGATTCTATTCATACATACATACATACATATATATATATATATATACAACTAATTTATGAAAACGTAGTAAGCACTTCAACTAATTCATTATTGTTATCTGTTTCTCTTCATTTATTCTTCACGTAACAACACTACTTAACATATTCGGGTAGTACACTTTTACATACATACATATACCAAGGCTTTTTCCCCCTTACAAGGGACGTAGCCAAAAAGGAAAAGGCATAAAATCATCCCCACCCATTCCATCCCCGAATACACTCCACACCCCTCCACCCTCCCTCTTATCTTAGCACCTCCTGGATGAGATAATTTCTTTTATATTTCAATAATATCTCCGTTAAAAGATGGCACAACCGATAGTCGGCCATATTACCTAACAAGAGGTTTTTGGAATTTCGATCTAAAAAAGAAATGATAAGCGTTACCTGACTATTCCTGTTGAGAGGGGCTGACAGACTAACGGGCTGACCCTTCTGCCACTGGTATTAGCCCAATACGGGTTGTGACGTCATAGAGAGTATTACGTCATAAGCAGTCAAGAAGGGTCGAGGTGAAACACACACACGCGTACACACACGTGACGTCATTGGTTTTGGGGAAATGGAGTGTATTACGTCACACACACACGCACACATATACTGGAAGATCAAAGAGGAAGAGGTGATATGATTGATATGATTACAGAATAGATCTCCTGATAAGAAATAGGAGGGATTCAGAAGCCAAGAGACTAAATATCTAAAAGATATGAAGAAATACAGTCGTATAATTACTTGGAATAGCTTAGAGCAGCGTTTTCCAACCAAGGGTTCCCCGGAACACTAAGGTTCCGCAAAAGGTCCCTAAGGGTTCCGCGAGAACAAGTGAGATAAGCTAATGCACTTTTGATTTTTAATCTAATTTCTTATACGTAATATAATTAAACACGCACGACATATTCTTGGTTATTATAATAATGTAATATAGACATCATCCTATCTAACCTGTTATTGCGATGAAAATAAAATGAGAAAGATATGGTATATGTATTAAAAAAAAAAAAAAAAAAAAAAAAAAAAAAAAAAAAACGATTTAATGCTCAGAAGGCGGACCCCGGCTTGAAAGAGGTCATAATCGATCGAGACCCCTTGTAGGATGCCCACAAAACCTTAGTTTTATAGAATTGTTTGTTTTTAAATAGGACGAACCCGTTGATATGCGTCACCGTATTGAGGCAATATGATCTTCAAAGGATTACAAAGGATTACAAAGGCGGAGCATACCGACAGGAGACCTTTTGATCCATATCTAGGTCGGATGCGAAAAAAAAATCATATTTATAATAAAATAATAAATAAAAACTGATAATGTAAATAACAAATAAAATACATAAATAAATGCATAGGTATAGTTAAATAATAAACAAACAGGTAAATAGTAAATAATAATATATTGACATATAACTAATAATAAATGAAAATCAAACTAATAATAAATGAAAATCTTCATGATATGACCGTGACACCACTAATCTATTTGTAAACGTGTTAATATATATGACTAGTTGTTGACTGTAAAAAGTAAGGGACAAATATAATAGATATATGTGTAAGAAAGGTAATGTAAGCTTATAAAAGATAAAGTTAATATCATCAAGGTTTTTGTATTGAATTAATAAAATTTTGAAAAAAAAAAAAAAAAAAAAAAAAAAATATAAATATATATAAATATATATATATATATATACAGAATGTTTTGGCGACCCCACTTGGGGTCGCTGCCCCAGGGTTGGGAAACAGTGCATTAAGGCAACGGCGTCAATGGAGGTCGGATACATTCCCACGCAAGTACTTGTCACCTTTAACTCCCAGAAAAGAGCAATATATTTCTGTACACTTTCACTTTACTTAGCCATGAATGAGTGGGGGTGTGGCTAGAATGCAAGGGGCGTGGCCAGAATGCAAGGGGCGTGGCCAGAGTGCACGTCACTGTATACCACACCTCCTGTCTCCTAATGCTTCAGTTGCCATGTATGGATTGTGGATGTGCCGTGCCTCGCTGCATTGATTCTGACCCTGCAGTGGGCGGAGAATGGGATGAACCATCATCCAGGAGGAGCTAAGATGGTTGAGTGTGTGCCTATTGGCACATATAGTACTGTAGGGACTCAAATGATACCCTTACGGATCAGATTCACGTAGACTCCTTCATGACTGGAAGAAAATGCTGGTTACTTTTTTATCCTACTATTTTCCATTTTCTGTTCATCTCTTCTTTGCTGCCGGTATACCCCACGCTTTTCGCCAGATGTTGTGAATTTGAAAAGCTGCAGCACGACTTCGTTTGCAGTTTTCTAGAATTCCCTAAGTTTACAATTCAACAATGTTTCTAGTATTCATATAATCTTTAACTTCTCTTAGTTCGTCATTCAGGTTCTCAACATGTGACGCAAAGGTGATTTGATATTTGGAGATTCGAAGATGAAAAAATCGTAAACGAAGCCGTTTCTACTCATACGAACTCACTTGAGTCGTGATAGTGTGACTGGGGCTTCTGACTCCACCTTCTCGGTGTTACAGTGTCCCTAAAGATAGAAGCGCTGGTTATCTTCAACGAGATACTAACAATACTATCTATTCACGATAGTATTTCATCCAAATGTCAACGGGGGGTGGGTAATTGTCCTAGGGGGCAATTGACAACGGGGGGATGGGTGGGTAATTGTCCCAGGGAGCAATTGACAACGGGGTTGGGTAATTGTCCTTGGGGGCAATTGACAACGGGGGTGGGTAATTGTCCTAGGGGGTAATTGACAACGGGGTTGGGTAATTGTCCTAGGGGGCAATTGGCAACGGGGGTGGGTAATTGTCCTGGGGGGAAATGTCCCAGAGGGCAATTGACAACGGGAGGAAAATGTCCTGATACAGTTGTCGGTATTCATCGCTGCGATCACCATTCACAATAGTCTGTTTTCAATATTTGTTGGCAACATTCTTCTCGTTGATATTATTTAAAACAGTTCTGTTGTGCAGTGAGAGTAGTTCTTCTGTTACCATTAATTTACAATTCTCCTGTTGTCAGTATTTATCAACGATAGTCCTGTTGTTACTATTTACAGTAACATGGTTATCATTGTTGGCAATATTCCTTCCGTTGGTATTATTAAAAAAGAGTTCTCTTGTACAGTGAGAGTAATTGGCAGGTTGTCAGGAAGTCCTGATGTTAGGATTTAGTGATAATAGTTCTGTTGTCAATGACTTTGACAACAATCGTTGTTATTAATGTTGATTGTCAACTTTCCTGTTGTCAGTATCTGATGACAGTTTATAATGTCAGAATTCACTTACAATAATTCTGTTGTCGGTGTTCTTTGAAAATATTCTTGTCAATATGTATTGTCAGTAGTATTACTGTCAGTATAATTTGACAACAATCTTCTTATAAACATTCACTGACAACAGTCCTGTGGTTATAATTCAGTTACAATAATCCAGAAGTCAGTGACGCACACACACACATACACACAAAAAATATATGGTAAATATTATGTAAAATACTTTGATATCATGTCAGCATAAGGTTTTTTCATAAACAAATTCGAAAAGATTCAACTAAAGAGTCTACCTTATTGGTTAAAATTGTCACAAAAGAGAGTGCAAATCTACAAAAAGCGATAGTCTTTCCTTCTGTAAGGTATTGGATCTCATTACATTTATCTAAACGCCATCTATTAGCCGCGGGAGTAATTGTCCGGGGTTTCTGATGTATACAAAACAAGGTCGTGGACTCGTGGAGTCGTGGGTTCGTTGTGCAGTTCAGGGGTCGTGTTTAAAACGTGAACACCAGACACCAGGCCAGGAGATCTTCGTCACACAGGAACCGTAAACAGGGACCCGAAAGGTATTCAATGTAGTTAGTTTGATAAACTAGAAGTTCCTTTGGCGTGAATTCAAGTAGAGTGGTTAGTTAACCATGTAGAAACAAATAATTGACGAGGAGTTGATGTTTTGATAAACTAGAAGTTCATTTAGCGTGAGTTCAAGTAGAGTGGTTAGTTAACCATTTAGGAATAAATAATTGACGAGGAGTTGATGTTTTGATAAATTAGTTCATTTTGCGTGAGTTCAAGTAGAGTGGTTAGTTAACCATGTAGAAACAAATAATTGACGAGGAGTTGATGTTTTGATAAACTAGTTCATTTAGCGTGAGTTCAAGTAGAGTGGTTAGTTAACCATATAGAAACAAATAATTGATGAAAAGTTGATGTTGATAGCTACCGCTGTTGCCATGTTTGGTCAACTGTCATGTTAAGTTGATTGCACGAGGGTACAATTACCCTGTGTGTACGAAACGGCTCAAGAAGGCGATTAATTTTAGTGACAAGTTTTGTAGTTGTTCTGCAGTTGACCTTCGTCTTAATGGCCAACACGCGTCTTTTCGTCGAAAAGTGGATAAATAATTCTGAACTAATTTGTTCTAGTTAGAACCCCCCCTAGTAGTTACTACTGTCCCGTTTTCTAAGACTGTACGCGGACGGCATCATGTCATCGCAATCGTGCTGTTCTCGCATTTGCATAGTTGTGGGTTCGAATCCCGCAGTTGGCACACTGTACGGGATAACTACTTTCCTCCTTCATAGCCTAAGCTATACTACCTTGTTTGACCCTATATTACGATACATTAGGGTACAGCGTCGAAGCATAAAGACAAAATTGTAGTCCCTTTGACAACTTCCCCTTCGCTTCACCAAAGCTAAAAGAATATTCTATCAAGAACGAAGGAGACTGCAAGAGACCATAAGGCCTACACTAGCCCTATCGTTAACTAAAATAACAGTTGCTCTTTATATAGAAAAAGGGGTTAACCTATACTAACGAGTTCTAAAGAATGAACAAATGCTAGAATTTGTAATCTCCCTCTCCCTCCCCGAATCCTACTCCCCCAATCTCCTTCCCCTTCCCAATCCCCCTCTCCCCCAATCCCCCTCCCCCTAATCTCCCTTCCTCTCCCCTAATCTCTTCCCCCAATCCCCCTCTCCCCAATCTCCCTCCCCCTCCCCAATCCCGCTCTCTCCCTCTTCCTCCCCAATCTCCTTCCCCTCCCCAATCTCTCCCCCTCCCCTTCCCTAATTTCCCCCTCCCCTTCCCTAATTTCCCCCTCCCCTTCCCTAATTTCCCCCTCCCCTCCCCTAATCTTCCTTCCCCCATGTCCCTCTCCCTCCCCCAATCTCCCTCTCACTTCCCCAATCTCCCTCACTCTTCGCCAATCTCCCTCTTCCCTTAATATCGCTCCCCCTCCCCAATCTCCCTCTTCCTCCCCATCCCCAATTTCCCCCCGTTCCCGTCTCCCTCCCCTCCCCAATTTCCCCCACCCCAGTCTCCTTCCCTCCTCCAATCTCACTCCGCTATCTCCCTCCCTCCCCCTTCGCGATCTCCTCCTCCTCACCCCAATCTCCCCATCCCCAGTCTCCCTCCCTGTACAGCCCAATCTTCCCCCTCACCCCAATCTCCCACTCTAACCACTCCCCTATCCCCTCTCCTCCCTTCCTCTCCCCTCCTCCACCCTCTCCCCTCCTCCACCCTCTCCCCTCCTCCACCCTCTCCCCTCCTCCACCCTCTCCCCTCCTCCACCCTCTCCCCTCCTCCACCCTCTCCCCTCCTCCACCCTCTCCCCTCCTCCACCCTCTCCCAACCTCTTTGCTTTGGCAACAGCTGTGTTGTGAGGATACCATGAATTGCACATAATGAGATGTAGCATTATTGTAGTGCGTTGTTTCACATTGCCAGCGCCCGTGTTGTCATTGCTTCACACTGCTGCCGCCGCTGCCCTTGCTGTCGTTGTTTCACACTGTTACCACTGCCGCCCTTGCTGTCGTTGCTTCACACTGTTACCACTGCCGCCCTTGCTGTCGTTGCTTCACACTGTTACCATTGTCGCCCTTGCTGTCGTTGCTTCACACTGCTGCCACTGCCGCCCTTGCTGTCGTTGCTTCACACTGCCGCTGCCGCCCTTGCTGTCGTTGCTTCACACTGCCGCTGCCGCCCTTGCTGTCGTTGCTTCACACTGTTACCACTGCCGCCCTTGCTGTCGTTGCTTCACACTGCCGCCGCCACCCTTGCTGTCGTTGTTTCACACTACCGCCACCGCCCTTGCTGTCGTTGCTTCACACTACCGCCACCGGCCTTGCTGTCGTTGCTTCACATTGCTGCCGCTGCCGCCCTTGCTTCACACTGCTGCCACTGCCGCCCTTGCTGTCGTTGCTTCACATTGCTGCCGCTGCCGCCCTTGCTTCACACTGCTGCCACTGCCGCCCTTGCTGTCGTTGCTTCACACTGCCAGGATTGTTCTTTCACCTGACTAAAATAACCAGAAGTTTTTTTTTAATAATGTAATAATTTTGTTTCCCTCCGCAGTGACCACGCCTGCACCCACGTTCACGCCCTCGTCCACACCCACGCCCACCAGAAGCCTAGGCCATGGAGCCCAGCCCTCCTCCCTCTCCTCCAAGCCCACGGCGAGTGCGCCGCCCCCAGGCACCGCCTCCAGTCCGCCCACCCGTCCGCCCGGCCCCTCGCATTAACTTCCGAGTTCCTGGGGGTCACCATCTCTATCGGCTCCCGAAACGGCGAGTGGCCTATCCGGCCTCCCTCGCCGACGGTAGGGAGTTTCTGCAAATAGAAAACATGTATCCTTACCAAAGGGTCTTCTATCAGGCGCCACGCTTTCTGGCGCTCCAGAATCTTGATTTGCCGTCACCCGCGATTCACGATATTCGATTAGACGACATTCAGGGACCGGGAGCGGCTGCTGGCGGAGTGGCAGCGGCGGCTGGGGGACCGTCAGCGGCGGTTGGGGGACCGGCAGCGGCAGCTGGGGGACCATCAGCGGCAGCGGCAGCTGGGGGACCATCAGCGGCAGCGGCGGCTGGGGGTACATCAGCGGCAGCGGCGGCTGGGGGACCATCAGCAGCGGCGGCTGGGGGACCGTCAGCAGCGGCGGCTGGGGGACCGTCAGCAGCGGCGGCTGGGGGACCGTCAGCAGCGGAGGCTGGGGGACCGTCAGCAGCGGAGGCTGGGGGACCGTCAGCAGCGGAGGCTGGGGGACCGTCAGCAGCGGCGGCTGGGGGACCGTCAGCAGCGGCGGCTGGGGGACCGTCAGCAGCAGCGGCTGTGGGACCGTCAGCAGCGGCGGCTGGGGGACCATCAGCAGCAGCAGCAGCTGGGGGACCGTCAGCAGCAGCAGCTGGGGGACCGTCAGCAGCAGCAGCAGCAGCAGCTGGGGTACCGTCAGCAGCAGCAGCTGGGGGACCGTCAGCAGCAGCAGTTGGGGGACCGTCAGCAGCAGCAGCAGCAGCAGCTGGGGGACCGTCAGCAGCAGCAGCAGCAGCTGGGGGACCGTCAGCAGCAGCAGCAGCTGGGGGACCGTCAGCAGCAGCAGCAGCAGCTGGGGGACCGTCAGCAGCAGCAGCAGCTGGGGGACCGTCAGCAGCAGCAGCAGCTAGGGGACCGTCAGCAGCAGCAGCAGCAGCTGGGGGACCGTCAGCAGCAGCAGCTGGGGAAGCGTCGGCGGCAGCTGGGGAAGCGTCGGCGGCGGCTGGGGCAGCGTCGGCGGCGGCTGGGGCAGCGTCCGCGGCGGCTGGGGCAGCGTCGGCGGCGGCTGGGGCAGCGTCGGCGGCGGGAGGAGGACCGTCGGCGGTGGCTGGGGGACCGTCGGCGGCGGCTGGGGGACCGTCGGCGGCGGGAGGGGGACCGTCGGCGGCGGGAGGGGGCCCGTCGGCGGCGGGAGGGGGACCGTCGGCGGCGGGAGGGGGACCGTTGGCGGTGGCTGGGGGACCGTCGGCGGCGGCTGGGGGACCGTCGGCGGCGGCTGGGGGACCGTCAGCGGGACCATCAGCGAGACCGTCAGCGGGACCGTCAGCGGCGGCTGGGGGAGCGGGAGTGTTAGCTGGGGGAGCGGCAGCGGCAGCCCTAGCCCCGTGGTACCGTGGCCAGCTCCCCTTCCCGCAGGGGAGACATCTACAGGAGGAGAACCCGGTGGAGGTCCATCCCCTACTGAGGCGAGTTAACAGAGCGGCTCATCGGCCACACTACATGGTCGACAACATCGCGGATCATGCCCATCGCAACGTGTTCTGGGTTCCTCCCGAACTGTTTCCGGTGGTCCAGGAGGCCAACATGGTCTTCAACCCCGAGGATCCTCTGGGGGAGGGTCCTCGAAGGAGAGGGGCGTGTCCAGGTGATAAGCCGGATGTTTTGTGTCCTCCGAGGCTGGTGGATATAGCTGCCGTGGCACACGTTTACGTGTCGGCGGAATACTTCGAAAAGACCCTGGCCCGGGAGCTTTATTATGTGGGACTCGTCGAGGTGAGTTTCGTTATTTTTTTTTTTTTACCTTCAATATCTTAAAACTGATTGAGTGTGACCCGGTGTTTCTCACCTTGGGCAATTTTTTTTATTTTTTTTTATTTATTTATTATGATGCCTTGTTCTTTTGAAGTGGTTTTAAACCAAGGTTTTATGCTCTTTCAGCTGAAGGGGAAGTTTATTTTTCAAATAAGAATTGTATATCACCACATGGGACATCAGTGATTAGGTGGGGCATGGCAAAAAAAAAAAAAAAAAAAAAGAGAAAAAAAAAAAAAAAAAAAGGGGGAGGGGGGTTGAGAACCACTGCAAGACACTTTTGGTGCATGGGAGTTTGCGTTTTTAGGTCCCTGTGCGAGGCTAAAGTTCTCTTGTTGGATACAGAAAGGGATGAAGTGGAAATATATTTTGCAAATATTTTTTATAAGTTCTGTTCTCTCCTCCCTCATCCCCTACGACCTGATCTATCCTCCCCACTCCCAAGACCCGATCTACTCCCCCCACCAAAACTATCTGCTCTGATCTCCCCCCACCAAAACTATCTGCTCTGATCTCCCCCCACCAAAACTATCTGCTCTGATCTCCCCCCACCAAAACTATCTGCTCTGATCTCCCCCACCAAAACTATCTGCTCTGATCTCCCCCCACCAAAACTATCTGCTCTGATCTCCCCCCACCAAAACTATCTGCTCTGATCTCCCCCCACCAAAACTATCTGCTCTGATCTCCCCCCACCAAAACTATCTGCTCTGATCTCCCCCCACCAAAACTATCTGCTCTGATCTCCCCCCACCAAAACTATCTGCTCTGATCTCCCCCCACCAAAACTATCTGCTCTGATCTCCCCCCACCAAAACTATCTGCTCTGATCTCCCCCCACCAAAACTATCTGCTCTGATCTCCCCCCACCAAAACTATCTGCTCTGATCTCCCCCCACCAAAACTATCTGCTCTGATCTCCCCCCACCAAAACTATCTGCTCTGATCTCCCCCCACCAAAACTATCTGCTCTGATCTCCCCCCCACCAAAACTATCTGCTCTGATCTCCCCCCCACCAAAACTATCTGCTCTGATCTCACCCCCACCAAAACTATCTGCTCTGATCTCACCCCCACCAAAACTATCTACTCTGATCTCACCCCCACCAAAACTATCTACTCTGATCTCACCCCCACCAAAACTATCTGCTCTGATCTCCCTTCCACCAAAACTATCTGCTCTGATCTCCCCCCACCAAAACTATCTGCTCTGATCTCCCCCCACCAAAACGATCTGCTCTGATCTCCCCCCACCAAAACGATCTGCTCTGATCTCACCCCCACCAAAACGATCTGCTCTGATCTCCCCCCACCAAAAACGATCTGCTCTGATCTCACCCCACCAAAACTATCTGCTCTGATCTCACCCCCACCAAAACTATCTGCTCTGATCTCACCCCCACCAAAACTATCTGCTCTGATCTCACCCCCACCAAAACTATCTGCTCTGATCTCACCCCCACCAAAACTATCTGCTCTGATCTCACCCCCACCAAAACTATCTGCTCTGATCTCACCCCCACCAAAACTATCTGCTCTGATCTCACCCCCACCAAAACTATCTGCTCTGATCTCACCCCCACCAAAACTATCTGCTCTGATCTCACCCCCACCAAAACTATCTGCTCTGATCTCACCCCCACCAAAACTAGCGGCTCTGGTCTCACCCCCACCAAAACTATCTGCTCTGATCTCACCCCCACCAAAACTATCTGCTCTGATCTCACCCCCACCAAAACTATCTGCTCTGATCTCACCCCCACCAAAACTATCTGCTCTGATCTCACCCCACCAAAACTATCTGCTCTGATCTCACCCCACCAAAACTATCTGCTCTGATCTCACCCCACCAAAACTATCTGCTCTGATCTCACCCCCACCAAAACTATCTGCTCTGATCTCACCCCCACCAAAACTATCTGCTCTGATCTCACCCCCACCAAAACTATCTGCTCTGATCTCACCCCCACCAAAACTATCTGCTCTGATCTCACCCCCACCAAAACTATCTGATCTGTTCTCACCCCCACCAAAAATCTCTCCTCTGTTCTCACCCCCTCCAAAAAGTTCTGCTCTGTTCTCACCCCCACCAAAACGATCTGCTCTGATCTCACCCCCACCAAAACTATCTGCTCTGATCTATCCCCCACCAAAACTATCTGCTCTGATCTCACCCCCACCAAAACTATCTGCTCTGATCTCACCCCCACCAAAACTATCTGCTCTGATCTCACCCCCACCAAAACTATCTGCTCTGATCTCACCCCCACCAAAACTATCTGCTCTGATCTCACCCCCACCAAAACTATCTGCTCTGATCTCACCCCCACCAAAACTATCTGCTCTGATCTCACCCCCGCCAAAACTATCTGCTCTGATCTCACCCCCACCAAAACTATCTGCTCTGATCTCGCCCCCACCAAAACTATCTGCTCTGATCTCACCCCCACCAAAACTATCTGCTCTGATCTCACCCCCACCAAAACTATCTGCTCTGATCTCACCCCCACCAAAACTATCTGCTCTGATCTCACCCCCACCAAAACTATCTGCTCTGATCTCACCCCCACCAAAACTATCTGCTCTGATCTCACCACCACCAAAACTATCTGCTCTGATCTCACCCCCACCAAAACTATCTGCTCTGATCTCACCCCCACCAAAACTATCTGCTCTGATCTCACCCCCACCAAAACTATCTGCTCTGATCTCACCCCCACCAAAACTATCTGCTCTGATCTCACCCCCACCAAAACTATCTGCTCTGATCTCACCCCCACCAAAACTATCTGTTCTGATCTCCCCTCCACCAAAACTATCTGCTCTGATCTCCCCTCCACCAAAACTATCTGCTCTGATCTCCCCTCCACCAAAACTATCTGCTCTGATCTCCCCCACACCAAAACTATCTGCTCTGATCTCCCCCCCACCAAAACTATCTGCTCTGATCTCCCCCCCACCAAAACTATCTGCTCTGATCTCACCCCCCACCAAAACTATCTGCTCTGATCTCACCCCCACCAAAACTATCTGCTCTGATCTCCCCCCCCCAAAACTATCTGCTCTGATCTCCCCCCCCCACCAAAACGATCTGCTCTGATCTCCCCCCCCACCAAAACGATCTGCTCTGATCTCACCCACCACCAAAACTATCTGCTCTGATCTCACCCCACCAAAACTATCTGCTCTGATCTCACCCCCCACCAAAACTATCTGCTCTGATCTCACCCCCCACCAAAACTATCTGCTCTGATCTCACCCCCACCAAAACTATCTGCTCTGATCTCACCCCCACCAAAACTATCTGCTCTGATCTCACCCCCACCAAAACTATCTGCTCTGATCTCACCCCCACCAAAACTATCTGCTCTGATCTCACCCCCACCAAAACTATCTACTCTGATCTCACCCCCACCAAAACTATCTACTCTGATCTCACCCCCACCAAAACTATCTACTCTGATCTCACCCCCACCAAAACTATCTGCTCTGATCTCACCCCCACCAAAACTATCTGCTCTGATCTCCCCCCACCAAAACTATCTGCTCTGATCTCACCCCCACCAAAACTATCTGTTCTGATCTCCCCTCCACCAAAACTATCTGCTCTGATCTCCCCTCCACCAAAACTATCTGCTCTGATCTCCCCTCCACCAAAACTATCTGCTCTGATCTCACCCCCACCAAAACTATCTGCTCTGATCTCACCCCCACCAAAACTATCTGCTCTGATCTCACCCCCACCAAAACTATCTGCTCTGATCTCACCCCCACCAAAACTATCTGCTCTGATCTCACCCCCACCAAAACTATCTGCTCTGATCTCACCCCCACCAAAACTATCTGCTCTGATCTCACCCCCACCAAAACTATCTGCTCTTATCTCACCCCCACCAAAACTATCTGCTCTGATCTCACCCCCACCAAAACTATCTGCTCTGATCTCACCCCACCAAAACTATCTGCTCTGATCTCACCCCCACCAAAACTATCTGTTCTGATCTCCCCGCCCCCAAAAATATCTGCTCTGATCTCCCCACCACCAAAACTATCTGCTCTGATCTCCCCACCACCAAAAATATCTGCTCTGATCTCACCCCCACCAAAACTATCTGCTCTGATCTCACCCCCACCAAAACTATCTGCTCTGATCTCACCCCCACCAAAACTATCTGCTCTGATCTCACCCCCACCAAAACTATCTGCTCTGATCTCACCCCCACCAAAACTATCTGCTCTGATCTCACCCCCACCAAAACTATCTGCTCTGATCTCACCCCCACCAAAACTATCTGCTCTGATCTCACCCCCACCAAAACTATCTGCTCTGATCTCACCCCCACCAAAACTATCTGCTCTGATCTCACCCCACCAAAACTATCTGCTCTGATCTCCCCCCACCAAAACTATCTGCTCTGATCTCCCCCCACCAAAACTATCTGCTCTGATCTCCCCCACACCAAAACTATCTGCTCTGATCTCCCCCACACCAAAACTATCTGCTCTGATCTCCCCCCACCAAAACTATCTGCTCTGATCTCCCCCCACCAAAACTATCTGCTCTGATCTCCCCCCACCAAAACTATCTGCTCTGATCTCCCCCCACCAAAACTATCTGCTCTGATCTCACCCCACCAAAACTATCTGCTCTGATCTCACCCCACCAAAACTATCTGCTCTGATCTCACCCCACCAAAACTATCTGCTCTGATCTCACCCCCACCAAAACTATCTGCTCTGATCTCCCCCCACCAAAACTATCTGCTCTGATCTCCCCCACCAAAACTATCTGCTCTGATCTCCCCCACCAAAACTATCTGCTCTGATCTCACCCCCACCAAAACTATCTGCTCTGATCTCCCCCCCACCAAAACTATCTGCTCTGATCTCCCCCCACCAAAACTATCTGCTCTGATCTCCCCCCACCAAAACTATCTGCTCTGATCTCCCCCCACCAAAACTATCTGCGCTGATTTCCCCCCCACCAAAATTATCTGCTCTGATCTCCCCCACACCAAAATTATCTGCTCTGATCTCCCCCCACCAAAACTATCTGCTCTGATCTCACCCCACCAAAACTATCTGCTCTGATCTCCCCCCACCAAAACTATCTGCTCTGATCTCCACAAAACTATCTGCTCTGATCTCCCCCCCACCAAAACGATCTGCTCTGATCTCGCCCCCACCAAAATGATCTCTGATCTCCCCCCACCAAAACTATCTGCTCTGATCTCCCCCCCCACCAAAACTATCTGCTCTGATCTCCCCCCCCACCAAAACTATCTGCTCTGATCTCACCCCCCACCAAAACTATCTGCTCTGATCTCACCCCCCACCAAAACTATCTGCTCTGATCTCACCCCCCACCAAAACTATCTGCTCTGATCTCCCACCCCACCAAAACTATCTGCTCTGATCTCCCCCCCACCAAAACTATCTGCTCTGATCTCACCCCCACCAAAACTATCTGCTCTGATCTCACCCCCACCAAAACTATCTGCTCTGATCTCACCCCCACCAAAACTATCTGCTCTGATCTCACCCCCACCAAAACTATCTGCTCTGATCTCACCCCCACCAAAACTATCTGCTCTGATCTCACCCCCACCAAAACTATCTGCTCTGATCTCACCCCACCAAATATATCTGCTGTTATCTCCCCCCACCAAAACTATCTGCTCTGATCACCCCCCACCACAACTATCTGATATTATCTCGACCAAACAATTGTATCTGCTCTGATCTCCCCCCACCAAAACTATCTGCTCTGATCTCCCCCCACCAAAACTATCTGCTCTGATCTCCCCCCACCAAAACTATCTGCTCTGATCTCCCCCCACCAAAACTATCTGCTCTGATCTCCCCCCCCACCAAAACGATCTGCTCTGATCTCACCCCACCAAAACTATCTGCTCTGATCTCACCCCACCAAAACTATCTGCTCTGATCTCCCCCCACCAAAACTATCTGCTCTGATCTCCCCCACCAAAACTATCTGCTCTGATCTCCCCACCAAAACTATCTGCTCTGATCTCCCCACCAAAACTATCTGCTCTGATCTCCCCACTAAAACTATCTGCTCTGATCTCCCCACTAAAACTATCTGCTCTGATCTCCCCCCCACCAAAACTATCTGCTCTGATCTCCCCCCCCACCAAAACTATCTGCTCTGATCTCCCCCCCACCAAAACTATCTGCTCTGATCTCACCCCCACCAAAACTATCTGCTCTGATCTCCCCCCACCAAAACTATCTGCTCTGATCTCCCCCCCCACCAAAACTATCTGCTCTGATCTCCCCCCCACCAAAACTATCTGCTCTGATCTCCCCCCCACCAAAACTATCTGCTCTGATCTCCCCCCCACCAAAACTATCTGCTCTGATCTCCCCCCACCAAAACTATCTGCTCTGATCTCCCCACAAAACTATCTGCTCTGATCTCCCCCCCACCAAAACGATCTGCTCTGATCTCGCCCCCACCAAAATGATCTCTGATCTCCCCCCCACCAAAACTATCTGCTCTGAGCTCCCCCCCCACCAAAAACTATCTGCTCTGATCTCCCCCCCCCACCAAAACTATCTGCTCTGATCTCCCCCCCCACCAAAACTATCTGCTCTGATCTCCCCCCCCACCAAAACTATCTGCTCTGATCTCCCCCCCCACCAAAACTATCTGCTCTGATCTCCCCCCCCACCAAAACTATCTGCTCTGATCTACCCCCCCCCCCTAAACTATCTGCTCTTATATACCCCCCCACAAAAACTATATGCTATGATATCCCCCCCCACCAAAACTATCTGCTCTGATCTCCCCCCCCCCACCAAAACTATCTGCTCTGATCTCCCCCCCCCACCAAAACGATCTGCTCTGATCTCCCCCCCCCCACCAAAACGATCTGCTCTGATCTCCCCTCCACCAAAACTATCTGCTCTGATCTCCCCTCCACCAAAACTATCTGCTCTGATCTCCCCTCCACCAAAACTATCTGCTCTGATCTCCCCCACACCAAAACTATCTGCTCTGATCTCCCCCCCACCAAAACTATCTGCTCTGATCTCCCCCCACCAAAACTATCTGCTCTGATCTCCCCCACACCAAAATTATCTGCTCTGATCTCCCCCACACCAAAATTATCTGCTCTGATCTCCCCCCACCAAAAAGATCTGCTCTGATCTCCCCCCCACCAAAACTATCTGCTCTGATCTCACCCCCACCAAAACTATCTGCTCTGATCTCACCCCCACCAAAACTATCTGCTCTGATCTCACCCCCACCAAAACGATCTGCTCTGATCTCACCCCCACCAAAACGATCTGCTCTGATCTCCCCCCCACCAAAACGATCTGCTCTGATCTCCCCCCCACCAAAACGATCTGCTCTGATCTCCCCCCCACCAAAACGATCTGCTCTGATCTCTCCCCACCAAAACGATCTGCTCTGATCTTCCCCCCCACCAAAACGATCTGCTCTGATCTTCCCCCCCACCAAAACGATCTGCTCTGATCTTTCCCCCACCAAAACGATCTTATCTGATCTCCCCCCACCAAAACGATCTCCTCTGATCTCGCCCCACCAAAACGATCTCCTCTGATCTTCCCCCCACCAAAACGATCTGCTCTGATCTTCCCCCCACCAAAACGACCTGCTCTGATCTTCCCTCCCACCAAAACGATCTGCTCTGATCTTCCCCCCCCACCAAAACGATCTGCTCTGTTCTTCCCCCCCCCCCAAAACGATCTGCTCTGATCTTCCCCCCCACCAAAACGATCTGCTCTGATCTTCCCCCCCACCAAAACGATCTGCTCTGATCTTCCCCCCCACCAAAACGATCTGCTCTGATCTTCCCCCCCACCAAAACGATCTGCTCTGATCTTCCCCCCACCAAAACGATCTGCTCTGATCTTCCCCCCACCAAAACGATCTGCTCTGATCTTCCCCCCACCAAAACGATCTGCTGATCTCCCCCCCCACCAAAACGATCTGCTGATCTCCCCCCCCACCAAAACGATCTGCTCTGATCTCCCCCCCCACCAAAACGATCTGCTCTGATCTCCCCCCCACCAAAACGATCTGCTCTGATCTCCCCCCACCAAAACGATCTGCTCTGATCTCCCCCCCACCAAAACGATCTGCTCTGATCTCCCCCCCACCAAAACGATCTGCTCTGATCTCCCCCCCCACCAAAACGATCTGCTCTGATCTCCCCCCACCAAAACGATCTGCTCTGATGTCCCCCCCACCAAAACGATCTGCTCTGATGTCCCCCCCACCAAAACGATCTGCTCTGATGTCCCCCCCACCAAAACGATCTGCTCTGATGTCACCCCCACCAAAACGATCTGCTCTGATGTCACCCCCACCAAAACGATCTGCTCTGATGTCCCCCCCACCAAAACGATCCGCTCTGATCTCCCCCCCCACCGAAACGATCCGCTCTGATCTCCCCCCCCCACCGAAACGATCCGCTCTGATCTCCCCCCCACCAAAACTATCCGCTCTGATCTCCCCCCCCACCAAAACGATCCGCTCTGATCTCCCCCCCCACCAAAACGATCCGCTCTGATCTCCCCCCCCACCAAAACGATCCGCTCTGATCTCCCCCCCACCAAAACGATCCGCTCTGATCTCCCCCCCATCTAAACGATCCGCTCTGATCTCCCCCCCACCGAAACGATCAGCTCTGATCCCCCACACCAAAACGATCCGCTCTGATCTCCCCCCACCAAAACGATCCGCTCTGATCCCCCCCACCAAAACGATCCGCTCTGATCCCCCCCACCAAAACGATCTGATCTTCCCCCCACCAAAACGATCCGCTCTGATCCCCCCCACCAAAACGATCCGCTCTGATCCCCCCCCACCCAAACGATCCCCTCTTTACACCCCCCCCACCAAAACGATCCGCTCTGATCTACCCCCCCAGCAAAACGATCCGCTCTGATCTCCCCCCCCAGCAAAACGATCCGCTCTGATCTCCCCCACACCAAACCTATCCGGTCTGTTATCCCTTCCCACCAAAACGATCCGCTCTGATCTCCCCCCACCAAAACGATCCGCTCTGATCTCCCACCAAAACGATCCGCTCTGATCTCCCACCAAAACGATCCGCTCTGATCTCACCCCCCACCAAAACGATCCACTCTGATCTCACCCCCCACCAAAACGATCCACTCTAATCTCACCCCCCACCAAAACGATCCACTCTGATTTCATCCCCCACCAAAACGATCCACTCTGATTTCATCCCCCACCAAAACGATCTGCTCTGATCTCACCACCCACCATAATGATCCGCTCTGATCCCCCCCAACCAAAATGATCCGCTCTGATCCCCCCCCACCAAAATGATCCGCTCTGATCTCCCCCCCACCAAAACGATCCGCTCTGATCTCTCCCCACCACCAAAACGATTCGCTCTGATCTGTCCCCCCACCAAAACGATCCGCTCTGATCTCCCCCCCCACCAAAACGATTCGCTCTGATCTCCCCCCACCAAAATGATTCGCTCTGATCCCCCCCCACCAAAATGATCCGCTCTGATCCCCCCCCACAAAAATGATCCGCTCTGATCTCCCCCCCACCAAAACGATCCGCTCTGATCTCCCCCCCACTAAAATGATCCGCTCTGTTCTCCCCCCCACTAAAATGATCCGCTATGATCTCCCCCCACCAAAATGATCCGCTCTGATCTCCCCCCCACCAAAACGATCCGCTCTGATCGCCCCCCCACCAAAATGATCCGCTCTGATCCCCCCCACCAAAATGATCCGCTCTGATCCCCCCAACAAAAATGATTCGCTCTGATCTCCCCCCCCACCAAAACGATCCGCTCTGATCTCCCCCCCCACAAACGATCCGCTCTGATCCCCCCCCACCAAAATGATCCGCTCTGATCCCCCCCACCAAAATGATCCGCTCTGACCCCCCCCACCAAAATGATCCTCTCTGATCTCCCCCACCAAACTGCTCCGCTCTGATCCCCCCACCAAAATGATCCGCTCTGACCTCCCCCCACCAAAACGATCCGCTCTGATCTCCCCCCACTAAAACGATCCGCTCTGATGTCCCCCCCCACCAAAACGATCCGCTCTGATCTCCCCCCCCACCAAAACGATCCGCTCTGATCTCTCCCACCAAAACGATCCGCTCTGATCCCCCCCACCAAAACGATCCGCTCTGATCTCACCCACCAAAACGATCCGCTCTGATCTCCCCCCCACCAAAACGATCTCTGATCTCCCCCCCCACCAAAACGATCTGCTGATCTCCCCCCCACCAAAACGATCTCCTCTGATCTCCCCCCCCACCAAAACGATCCGCTCTGATCTCCCCCCACCAAAACGATCCGCTCTGATCTCCCCCCACCAAAACGATCCGCTCTGATCTCCCCCCACCAAAACGATCCGCTCTGATCTCCCCCCACCAAAACGATCCGCTCTGATCTCCCCCCACCAAAACGATCCGCTCTGATCTCCCCCCACCAAAACGATCTGCTCTGATCTCCCCCCACCAAAACGATCTGCTCTGATCTCCCCCCACCAAAACGATCTGCTCTGATCTCCCCCCCACCAAAACGATCCGCTCTGATCTCCCCCTCACCAAAACGATCCGCTCTGATCTCCCCCCCCCCACAACGATCCGCTCTGATCTCCCCCCCCACCAAAACGATCCGCTCTGATCTCCCCCCCCACCAAAACGATCCGCTCTGATCTCCCCCCCCCACCAAAACGATCCGCTCTGATCTCCCCCCCACCAAAACGATCCGCTCTGATCTCCCCCCCACCAAAACGATCCGCTCTGATCCCCCCCCCAAAACGATCCGCTCTGATCTCCCCCAACCAAAACGATCCGCTCTCATCCCCCCCCCAAAACCAGCCGCTCTGATCTCCCCCCCCCCAAACCGTTCCGCTCTTATCTCCCCTCCACCAAAACGATCCGCTCTTATCTCCCCCCACCAAAACGATCCGCTCTGATCTCCCCCCACCAAAACGATCCGCTCTGATCTCCCCCCACCAAAACGATCCGCTCTGATCTCCCCCCACCAAAACGATCCGCTCTGATCTCCCCCCCACCAAAACGATCCGCTCTGATCTCCCCCCCCCCACCAAAACGATCCGCTCTGATCTCCCCCCCACCAAAACGATCCGCTCTGATCCCCCACAAAAACGATCCGCTCCGATCTCCCCCCCACCAAAACGATCCGCTATTATCTCCCCCCAACAAAAACGATCCGTTCTTATCTCCCCCCCACCAAAACGATCCGCTCTGATCTCCCCCCCACCAAAACGATCCGCTCTGATCCCAACAAAACGATCCGCTCTGATCCCCCACCAAAACGATCCGCTCTGATCTCCCCCCACCAAAACGATCCGCTCTGATCTCCCCCCACCAAAACGATCCGCTCTGATCCCCCCCACCAAAACGATCCGCTCTGATCCCCCCCACCAAAACGATCTGATCTTCCCCCCACCAAAACGATCCGCTCTGATCTCCCCCCCCCACCAAAACGATCCACTCTGATCTCCCCCCCACCAAAACGATCCGCTCTGATCTCCCTTCCCACCAAAACGATCCGCTCTGATCTCCCTTCCCACCAAAACGATCCGCTCTGATCTCCCCCCCCCACCAAAACGATCCGCTCTGATCTCCCAACCAACCAAAACGATCCGCTCTGATCTCCCCCCCCCCAACAAAACGATCCACTCTGATCTCACCCCCCACCAAAACGATCCACTCTGATCTCACCCCCCACCAAAACGATCCACTCTGATCTCCCCCCACCAAAACGATCCACTCTGATCTCCCCCCCACCAAAACGATCTGCTCTCACCCCCTTCCCCACCCACCAAAACGATCCGCACTGATCTCCCCCCCCCCCACCATGATGCGCTCTGATCTCCCCCCCCACCAAAGTGATCCGCTCTCTGATATCCCCCCCACCAAAACGATCCGCTCTGATCTCCCCTCCCACCAAAACGATCCGCTCTGATCTCCCCCCCCACCAAAACGATCCGCTCTGATCTCCCCCCCACCAAAACGATCCGCTCTGATCTCCCCCCCCACCAAAGTGATCCGCTCTGATCCCCCCACCAAAATGATCCGCTCTGATACCCCCACCAAAATGATCCGCTCTGATACCCCCCACCAAAATGATCCGCTCTGATCTCCCCCCACCAAAACGATCCGCTTTGATCTCCCCCCACCAAAACGATCCGCTCTGATCTCCCCCCGCCAAAACGATCCGCTCTGATCTCCCCTCCTACCAACACCATCCGTTCTCATCACCCCCCCCACAAAACCATCCGCTATGTACTCCCCCCCCACCAAAACGATCCGCTCTGATCTCCCCCCCACCAAAACGATCCGCTCTGATCTCCCCCCCACCAAAACGATCCGCTCTGATCTCCCCCCCACCAAAACGATCCGCTCTGATCTCCCCCCCACCAAAACGATCCGCTCTGATCTCCCCCCAACCAAAACGATCCGCTCTGATCTCCCCCCCAAAAACGATCCGCTCTGATCTCCCCCCCCCCAAAAGGTTCCGCTCTGATGGCCCCCCCACTAAAACGATCCGCTCTGATCTCCCCCCACCAAAACGATCCGCTCTGATCTCCCCCCACCAAAACGATCCGCTCTGATCTCCCCCCACCAAAACGATCCGCTCTGATCTCCCCCCCACCAAAACGATCCGCTCTGATCTCCCCCCACCAAAACGATCCGCTCTGATCTCCCCCCCACCGAAACGATCCGCTCTGATACCCCCACCAAAACGATCCGCTCTGATCCCATCAAAACGATCCGCTCTGATCCCCCACCAAAACGATCCGCTCTGATCCCCCCACCAAAACTATCCGCTCTGATCTCCCCCCCACCAAAACGATCCGCTCTGATCTCCCCCCACCAAAACGATCCGCTCTGATCTCCCCCCCACCAAAACGATCCGCTCTGATCTCCCCCCACCAAAACGATCCGCTCTGATCTCCCCCCCACCAAAACGATCCGCTCTGATCCCCCCACCAAAACGATCCGCTCTGATCTCCCCCCACCAAAACGATCCGCTCTGATCTCCCCCCACCAAAACGATCCGCTCTGATCTCCCCCCACCAAAACGATCCGCTCTGATCTCCCCCCCACCAAAACGATCCGCGCTCATCTCCCATCCCACCAAAACGATCCGTTCTGATCTCCCCTCCCACCAAAACGATCCGCTCTGATCTCCCCTCCCACCAAAACGATCCGCTCTGATAACCCCCACCAAAACGATCCGCTCTGATCTCCCCGCCACCGAAACGATCCGCTCTGATCTCCCCCCCCCCAAAACGGTGCGGACTGTTGGGCCCCCCACCAAAACGATCCGCTCTGATCTCCCCCCCACCAAAAACGATCCGCTCTGATACCCCCACCAAAACGATCCGCTCTGATCCCATCAAAACGATCCGCTCTGATCCCCCACCAAAACTTTCCGCTCTGATCCCCCCACCAAAACGATCCGCTCTGATCCCCCCACCAAAACGATCCGCTCTGATCCCCCACCAAAACGATCCGCTCTGATCCCCCCCACCAAAACGATCTGATCCCCCCCCACCAAAACGATCCGCTCTGATCTCCCCCCCACCAAAACGATCCGTTCTGATCTCCCCCCCCCCCACCAAAACGATCCGCTCTGATCTCCCCCCCCCACCAATACCATCCGCTCTGATCTATCCCCCCCACAAAAACGTTCCGGTCTGATCTCCCCCCCACCAAAACGATCCGCTCTGATCTCCCCCCCACCAAAACGATCGGCTCTGATCTCCCCCCACCAAAACGATCCGCTCTGATCTCACCCCCCACCAAAACGATCCGCTCTGATCTCACCCCCCACCAAAACGATCCGCTCTGATCTCACCCCCCACCAAAACGATCCGCTCTGATCTCACCCCCCACCAAAACGATCCACTCTGATTTCATCCCCCACCAAAACGATCTGCTCTGATCTCACCACCCACCATAATGATCCGCTCTGATCTCCCCCCCCCACCAAAATGATCCGCTCTGATCTCCCACGAAAATGATCCGCTCTGATCTCCCCCCCCCACCAAAACGATCCGCTCTGATCTCCCCCTCCACCAAAACGATCCGCTCTGATCTCCCCAGCCACCAAAACGATTCGCTCTGATCTCCCCCCCCCCAAAACGATCCGCTCTGATATCCCCCCACCACAACGATCCGCTCTGATCCCCCCCCACCAAAATGATCCGTTATGTCCCCCCCCCCCCAAAATGATCCGCTTTTATCTCCCCCCCACCAAAACGATCCGCTCTTATCTCTCCCCACCACCAAAACGATTCGCTCTGAGCTCCCTCCCACGAAAATGATCCGCTCTGATCTCCCCCCCACGAAAATGATCCGCTCTGATCTCCCCCCCCACCAAAATGATCCGCTCTGATCTCCCCCCATCAAAATGATCCGCTCTGATCCCCCCCACCAAAATGATCCGCTCTGATCTCCCCCCCCACCAAAATGTTCCGCTCTGATCTCCCCCCCACCAAAATGATCCGCTCTGATCTCCCCCCCCACCAAAGTGATCCGCTCTGATCCCCCCACCAAAATGATCCGCTCTGATACCCCCACCAAAATGATCCGCTCTGATACCCCCCACCAAAATGATCCGCTCTGATCCCCCCCACCAAAATGATCCGCTCTGATCCCCCCACCAAAATGCTCCGCTCTGATCCCCCCACCAAAATGATCCGCTCTGATCTCCCCCACCAAAATGATCCGCTCTGATCTCCCCCACCAAAATGATCCGCTCTGATCTCCCCCACCAAAATGATCCGCTCTGATCCCCCCCACCAAAATGATCCGCTCTGATCCCCCCCACCAAAATGATCCTCTCTGATCCCCCCCACCAAAATGATCCGCTCTGATACCCCCCAACAAAATGATCCGCTCTGATCTCCCCCCACCAAAACGATCCGCTCTGATCTCCCCCCACCAAAACGATCCGCTCTGATCTCCCACCAAAACGATCCGCTCTGATCTCCCCCCCACCAAAACGATCCGCTCTGATCTCCCCTCCCACCAAAACGATGCGCTCTGATCTCCCACCAAAACGATCCGCTCTGATCGCCCCCCCACCAAAACGTTCCGCTCTGATCTACCCCCCCACCAAAACGATCGGCTCTGATCTCCCCCCCACCAAAAAGATCCGCTCTGATCTCCCCCCCCCCAAAAATGATCCGCTCTGACTTTCCCACGAAAATGATCCGCTCTGATCTCCCCCACCACCAATGATCCGCTCTGATCTCCCCCCCACCAAAATGATCCGCTCTGATCTCCCACACACCAAAATGATCCGCTTTGATCTCCCCCCCCCACCAAAATGATCCGCTCTGATCTCCCCCCCACCAAAATGATCCGCTCTGATCTCCCCCCCACCAAAATGATCCGCTCTGATCTCTCCCCCACCAAAAAGATCCGCTCTTATCTCCCCCCACCAAAACGATCCGCTCTGATCTCCCCCCCCACCAAAGTGATCCGCTCTGATCCCCCCACCAAAATGATCCGCTCTGATCCCCCCACCAAAATGATCCGCTCTGATCTCCCCCACCAAAATGATCCTCTCTTATCTCCCCCACCAAAATGATCCGCTCTGATCCCCCCCACCAAAATGATACGCTCTGATCTCCCCCCACCAAAACGATCCGCTCTGATCTCCCCCCCCACTAAAACGATCCGCTCTGATCTCCCCCCCACTAAAACGATCCGCTCTGATCTCCCCCCCACTAAAATGATCCGCTCTGATCTCCCCCCACCAAAACGATCCGCTCTGATCTCCCCCCACCAAAACGATCCGCTCTGATCTCCCACCAAAACTATCTGCTCTGATCTCCCCCCCACCAAAACTATCTGCTCTGATCTCCCCCCCACCAAAACGATCTCCTCTGATCTCCCCCCACCAAAACGATCTCCTCTGATCTCCCCCCACCAAAACGATCTCCTCTGATCTCCCCCCACCAAAACGATCTGCTCTGATCTCCCCCCACCAAAACGATCTGCTCTGATCTCCCCCCACCAAAACGATCCGCTCTGATCTCCCCCCCACCAAAACGATCCGCTCTGATCTCCCCCCACCAAAACGATCCGCTCTGATCTCCCCCCCACCAAAACGATCCGCTCTGATCTCCCCCCCACCAAAACGATCCGCTCTGATCTCCCCCCACCAAAACGATTCGCTCTGATCTCCCCCCCACCAAAACGATCCGCTCTGATCCCCCCCACAAACGATCCGCTCTGATCTCCCCCCACAAACGATCCGCTCTGATCTCCCCCCACCAAAACGATCCGCTCTGATCTCCCCCCACCAAAACGATCCGCTCTGATCTCCCCCCCACCAAAACGATCCGCTCTGATCTCCCCCCCCACCAAAACGATCCGCTCTGATCTCCCCCCCCACCAAAACGATCCGCTCTGATCTCCCCCCCACCAAAACGATCCGCTCTGATCTCCCCCCCACCAAAACGATCCGCTCTGATCTCCCCCCCCACAAAAACGATCCTCTCTGATCTCCCCCCCACCAAAACTATCCACACTTATATCCCCTCCCACAAAACGATCCGCTCTTATCTCCCCCCCACCAAAACGATCCGCTGTGATCTCCCCCCCCACCAAAACGATCCGCTCTGATCTCCCCCCCACCAAAACGATCCGCTCTGATCTCCCCCCCACCAAAACGATCCGCTCTGATCTCCCCCCCACCAAAACGATCCGCTCTGATCTCCCCCCCACCAAACCGATCCGCTCTGATCTCCCCCCACCAAAACGATCCGCTCTGATCTCACCCCCCCACCAAAACGATCTGCTCTGATCTCACCTCCCACCATAATGAGCCGCTCTGATCTCCCCCCACCAAAATGATCCGCTCTGATCTCCCTCCCACGAAAATGATCCGCTCTGATCTCCCCCCCACGAAAATGATCCGCTCTGATCTCCCCCCCCACCAAAATGATCCGCTCTGATCTCCCCCTCCACCAAAACGATCCGCTCTGAGCTCCCTCTCCACCAAAACGATTCGCTCTGATCTCCCCCCACCAAAATGATCCGCTCTGATCTCCCCCCACCAAAATGATCCGCTCTGATCCCCCCCCACCAAAATGATCCGATCTGTTCTCCCCCCCACCAAAACGATCCGCTCTGATCTCTCCCCACCACCAAAACGATTCGCTCTGATCTGTCCCCCCACCAAAATGATCCGCTCTGATCTCCCCCCACGAAAATGATCCGCTCTGATCTCCCCCCCACCAAAATGATCCGCTCTGATCTCCCCCCCACCAAAAATGATCCGCTCTGATCCCCCCCCACCAAAATGATCCGCTCTTATCTCCCCCACCAACAGGATCCGCTCTGATCCCCCCCCCACCAAAATGATCCGCTCTGATCTCCCCCCCACCACAACGATCCGCTCTGATCTCCCCCCCCCCCAACACTATCCGCTCTGTTCTCCCCCCACCAAAACGATCCGATCTGATCTCCCCCCACCAAAATGATCCGCTCTGATCCCCCCCCACCAAAATGATCCGCTCTGATCCCCCCCACCAAAATGATCCGCTCTGATTCCCCCCCACCAAAAATGATCCGCTCTGATCCCCCCCACCAAAATGATCCGCTCTGATCCCCCCACCAAAATGATCCGCTCTGATCTCCCCCCACCAAAATGATCCGCTCTGATCCCCCCCACCAAAATGATCCGCTCTGATCCTCCCCCCCACCAAAATGATCCGCTCTGATCCCCCCAACAAAATGATCCGCTCTGATCTCCCCCACCAAAATGATCCGCTCTGATCCCCCCCACCAAAATGATACGCTCTGATCTCCCCCCACCAAAATGATCCGCTCTGATCCCACCAAAATGATCCGCTCTGATCCCCACTCCAAAATGATCCGCTCTTATTCCCCCCAACAACATGATCCTCTTTGATCTCCCCCCACCAAAACGATCCGCTCTGATCTCCCCCCCCACCAAAACGATCCGCTCTGATCTCCCTTCCCACCAAAACGATCCGCTCTGATCTCCCCCCCCCCACCAAAACGATCCGCTCTGATCTCCCGCCCACCAAAACGATCCGCTCTGATCTCCCCCCACCAAAACGATCCGCTCTGATCTCCCCCCCACCAAAACGATCCTCTCTGATCTCACCCCCACCAAAACGATCTGCTCTGATCTCTCCTCCCACCATAATGATCCGCTCTGATCTCCCCCCACCAAAATGATCCGCTCTGACTTTCCCACGAAAATGATCCTCTCTGATCTCCCCCCCACCAAAACGATCCGCTCTGATCTCCCCCCCATCAAAATGATCCTCTCTGATCTCCCCCACCAAAATGTTCCGCTCTGATCTCCCCCCCACCAAAATGATCCGCTCTGATCTCCCCCCCCCACCAAAATGATCCGCTCTGATCTCCCCCCACCAAAATGATCCGCTCTGATCCCCCCACCAAAATGATCCGCTCTGATCTCCCCCCCACCAAAATGATCCGCTCTGATCTCCCCCCCCACCAAAATGATCCGCTCTGATCTCCCCCCACCAAATGATCCGCTCTTATCTCCCCCCAACAAAATGATCCGCTCTGATCCCCCCCACCAAAATGATCCGCTCTGATCTCCCCCCCACCAAAATTATCCGCTCTGATCCCCCCCACCAAAATGATCCGCTCTGATCCCCCCCACCAAAATGATCCGCTCTGATCCCCCCCACACAAACGACCCGTTCTGATCTCCCCCCCACCAAAACGATCCGCTCTGATCTCCCCCCCACCAAAACGATCCGCTCTGATCTCTCCCCCCCACCAAAACAATCCGCTCTGATCTCCCCCCCCACCAAAACGATCCGCTCTGATCCCCCCCACCACAATGATACGATCTGATCTCGCCACTGCATAACTCTCCGCTGTTATCTCCACCCACCAAAACGATCCGCTCTGATCTCCCCCCGCCAAAACGATCCGCTCTGATCTCCCCCCCACCAAAACGATCTGATCTCCCCCCCACCAAAACGATCTCCACTGATCTCCCCCCCCCACCAAAATGATCCGATCTGATCTCCCCCCATCTATTACGATCCTCTCTGATCTCTCCCCACCACCAAAACGATCGGCTCTGATCTCTCCCCCCCACCAAAACGATCCGCTCTGATCTCCCCCCCACCAAAACGATCCGCTCTGATCTCCCCCCCACCAAAACGATCCGCTCTGATCTCCCCCCACCAAAACGATCCGCTCTGATCTCCCCCCCACCAAAACGATCCGCTCTGATCTCCCCCCCACCAAAACGATCCGCTCTGATCTCCCCCCCACCAAAACGATCCGCTCTGATCTCCCCCCCACCAAAACGATCTGCTCTGATCTCCCCCCCACCAAAACGATCCGCTCTGATCTCCCCCCCACCAAAACGATCCGCTCTGATCTCCCCCCCACCAAAACGATCCGCTCTGATCTCCCCCCCACCAAAACGATCCGCTCTGATCTCCCCCCCACCAAAACGATCCGCTCTGATCTCCCCCCCACCAAAACGATCCGCTCTGATCTCCCCCCCACCAAAACGATCCGCTCTTATCTCCCCCCCACCAAAACGATCCGCTCTGATCTCCCCCCCCACCAAAACGATCCGCTCTGATCTCCCCCCCACCAAAACGATCCGCTCTGATCTCCCCCCACCAAAACGATCCGCTCTGATCTCCCCCCAATAAATCGATTCTCTCTGATTTCCCACCAAAATGATCCGCTCTGATCTCCCCCCACAAAAACGATCCGCTCTTATCTCCCCCCCCCCCACCAAAACGATCCGCTCTGATCTCCCGCCCACCAAAACGATCCGCTCTGATCTCCCCCCCACCAAAACGATCCGCTCTGATCTCCCCCCCACCAAAACGATCCGCTCTGATCTCCCCCCCACCAAAACGATCCGCTCTGATCTCCCCCCCACCAAAACGATCCGCTCTGATCTCCCCCCCCACCAAAACGATCCGCTCTGATCTCCCCCCCCACCAAAACGATCCGCTCTGATCTCCCCCCCACCAAAACGATCCGCTCTGATCTCCCCCCCACCAAAACGATCCGCTCTGATCTCCCCCCCACCAAAACGATCCGCTCTGATCTCCCCCCCACCAAAACGATCCGCTCTGATCTCCCCCCCACCAAAACGATCCGCTCTGATCTCCCCCCCATCAAAATGATCCGCTCTGATCTCCCCCACCAAAACGATCCGCTCTGATCTCCCCCCCACCAAAACGATCCGCTCTGATCTCCCCCCACCAAAACGATCCGCTCTGATCTCCCCCCACCAAAACGATCCGCTCTGATCTCCCCCCCCACCAAAACGATCCGCTCTGATCTCCCCCCACCAAAACGATCCGCTCTGATCTCCCTTCCCACCAAAACGATCCGCTCTGATCTCCCCTCCCACCAAAACGATCCGCTCTGATCTCCCCTCCCACCAAAACGATCCGCTCTGATCTCCCCTCCCACCAAAACGATCCGCTCTGATCTCCCCTCCCACCAAAACGATCCGCTCTGATCTCCCTTCCCACCAAAACGATCCGCTCTGATCTCCCTTCCCACCAAAACGATCCGCTCTGATCTCCCTTCCCACCAAAACGATCCGCTCTGATCTCCCTTCCCACCAAAACGATCCGCTCTGATCTCCCCTCCCACCAAAACGATCCGCTCTGATCTCCCTTCCCACCAAAACGATCCGCTCTGATCTCCCTTCCCACCAAAACGATCCGCTCTGATCTCCCTTCCCACCAAAACGATCCGCTCTGATCTCCCTTCCCACCAAAACGATCCGCTCTGATCTCCCTTCCCACCAAAACGATCCGCTCTGATCTCCCTTCCCACCAAAACGATCCGCTCTGATCTCCCTTCCCACCAAAACGATCCGCTCTGATCTCCCCACCAAAACGATCCGCTCTGATCTCCCCCCCCACCAAAACGATCCGCTCTGATCTCCCTTCCCACCAAAACGATCCGCTCTGATCTCCCTTCCCACCAAAACGATCCGCTCTGATCTCCCTTCCCACCAAAACGATCCGCTCTGATCTCCCTTCCCACCAAAACGATCCGCTCTGATCTCCCCTCCCACCAAAACGATCCGCTCTGATCTCCCCTCCCACCAAAACGATCCGCTCTGATCTCCCTTCCCACCAAAACGATCCGCTCTGATCTCCCTTCCCACCAAAACGATCCGCTCTGATCTCCCCACCAAAACGATCCGCTCTGATCTCCCCACCAAAACGATCCGCTCTGATCTCCCCACCAAAACGATCCGCTCATATCTCCCCCCCACCAAAACGATCCGCTCTGATCTCCCTTCCCACCAAAACGATCCGCTCTGATCTCCCCTCCCACCAAAACGATCCGCTCTGATCTCCCCACCAAAACGATCCGCTCTGATCTCCCTTCCCACCAAAACGATTCGCTCTGATCTCCCCACCAAAACGATCCGCTCTGATCTCCCCACCAAAACGATCCGCTCATATCTCCCCCCCACCAAAACGATCCGCTCTGATCTCCCCACCAAAACGATCCGCTCTGATCTCCCTTCCCACCAAAACGATCCGCTCTGATCTCCCCACCAAAACGATCCGCTCTGATCTCCCCCCCCACCAAAACGATCCGCTCTGATCTCCCTTCCCACCAAAACGATCCGCTCTGATCTCCCTTCCCACCAAAACGATCCGCTCTGATCTCCCTTCCCACCAAAACGATCCGCTCTGATCTCCCCTCCCACCAAAACGATCCGCTCTGATCTCCCCCCCCACCAAAACGATCCGCTCTGATCTCCCTCCCCACCAAAACGATCCGCTCTGATCTCCCCCCCCACCAAAACGATCCGCTCTGATCTCCCTTCCCACCAAAACGATCCGCTCTGATCTCCCCCCACCAAAACGATCCGCTCTGATCTCCCCCCCCCCAAACCCATCCGCTCTGATCTCCCCCCCCCCAAAACGATCTGCTCTGATCTCCCCCCCCACCAAAACGATCTGCTCTGATCTCCCCCCCACCAAAACGATCTGCTCTGATCTCCCCCCCACCAAAACGATCTGCTCTGATCTCCCCCCCACCAAAACGATCTGCTCTGATCTCCCCCCACCAAAACGATCCGCTCTGATCTCCCCCCCACAAACACTATCCGCTCTGATCTCCCCCCACCAAAACGATCCGCTCTGATCTCCCCCCACCAAAACGATCCGCTCTGATCTCCCCCCACCAAAACGATCCGCTCTGATCTCCCCCCACCAAAACGATCCGCTCTGATCTCCCCCCCACCAAAACGATCGGCTCTGATCTCCCCCCACCAAAACGATCGGCTCTGATCTCCCCCCACCAAAACGATCCGCTCTGATCTCACCCCCCACCAAAACGATCCGCTCTGATCTCACCCTCCACCAAAACGATCCGCTCTGATCTCCCCCCACCAAAACGATCCGCTCTGATCTCCCCCCCACCAAAACGATCCGCTCTGATCTCCCCCCCACCAAAACGATCCGCTCTGATCTCCCCCCACCAAAACGATCCGCTCTGATCTCCCCCCACCAAAACGATCCGCTCTGATCTCCCCCCACCAAAACGATCCGCTCTGATCTCCCCCCCACCAAAACGATCCGCTCTGATCTCCCCCCCACCAAAACGATCCGCTCTGATCTCCCCCCCACCAAAACGATCCGCTCTGATCTCCCCCCCACCAAAACGATCCGCTCTGATCTCCCCCCCACCAAAACGATCCGCTCTGATCTCCCCCCCACCAAAACGATCCGCTCTGATCTCCCCCCCACCAAAACGATCCGCTCTGATCTCCCCCCACCAAAACGATCCGCTCTGATCTCCCCCCCCCCCAAAACGATCGGCTCTGATCTCCCCCCCCACCAAAACGATCCGCTCTGATCTCCCCCCCACCAAAACGATCCGCTCTGATCTCCCCCCCCACCAAAACGATCCGCTCTGATCTCCCCCCCCACCAAAACGATTCGCTCTGATCTCCCCCCACACCAAAACGATCCGCTCTGATCTCCCCCCCACCAAAACGATCCGCTCTGATCTCCCCCCCACCAAAACGATCCGCTCTGATCTCCCCCCCACCAAAATGATCCGCTCTGATCTCCCCCCCACCAAAACTATCCGCTCTGATCTCCCCCCCACCAAAACGATCCGCTCTGATCTCTCCCCCCCACCAAAACGATCCGCTCTGATCTCTCCCCCCCACCAAAACGATCCGCTCTGATCTCTCCCCCCCACCAAAACGATCCGCTCTGATCTCCCCCCCACCAAAACGATCCGCTCTGATCTCCCCCCCACCAAAACGATCCGCTCTGATCTCCCCCCCACCAAAACGATCCGCTCTGATCTCCCCCCCCACCAAAACGATCCGCTCTGATCTCCCCCCCACCAAAACGATCCGCTCTGATCTCCCCCCCCACCAAAACGATCCGCTCTGATCTCCCCCCACCAAAACGATCCGCTCTGATCTCCCCCCCACCAAAACGATCCGCTCTGATCTCCCCCCCACCAAAACGATCCGCTCTGATCTCCCCCCCACCAAAACGATCCGCTCTGATCTCCCCCCCCACTAAAACGATCCGCTCTGATCTCCCCCCCACCAAACCGATCCGCTCTGATCTCCCGCCAACCAAAACGATCCGCTCTTATCTCCCCCCCACCAAAACGATCCGCTCATATCTCCCCCCCCACCAAAACGATCCGCTCTGATCTCCCCCCCACCAAAACGATCCGCTCTGATCTCCCCCTCACCAAAACGATCCGCTCTGATCTCCCCCCCACCAAAACGATCCGCTCTGATCTCCCCCTCCACCAAAACGATTCGCTCTGATCTCCCCCCCACCAAAAACGATCCGCTCTGATCTCCCCCCCACCAAAACGATCCGCTCTGATCTCCCCTCCACCAAAACGATCCGTTCTGATCTCCCCCTCCACCAAGACGATCCGCTCTGATCTCCCCCTCCACCAAAACGATCCGCTCTGATCTCCCTTCCCACCAAACCGATCCGCTCTGATCTCCCCCCCCACCAAAACTATCCGCTCTTATCTCCCCCCCACCAAAACGATCCGCTCTGATCTCCCCCCCACCAAAACGATCCGCTCTGATCTCCCCCCCACCAAAACGATCCGCTCTGATCTCCCCCCCACCAAAACGATCCGCTCTGATCCCCCCCCCACCAAAACGATCCGCTCTGATCTCCCCTCCACCAAAACGATCCGCTCTGATCTCCCCCTCCACCAAAACGATCCGCTCTGATCTCCCCCTCCACCAAAACGATCCGCTCTGATCTCCCCCTCCACCAAAACGATCCGCTCTGATCTCCCCCTCCACCAAAACGATCCGCTCTGATCTCCCCCTCCACCAAAACGATCCGCTCTGATCTCCCCCTCCACCAAAACGATCCGCTCTGATCTCCCCCTCCACCAAAACGATCCGCTCTTATTTCCCCCTCCACCAAACCGATTCGCTCTGATCTCCCCGCCACCAAAACCATCCGTTCTGATCTCCCCCTCCCCCAAAACGATCCGCTCTGATCTCCCCCTCCACCAAAACGATCCGCTCTGATCTCCCCCCCCACCAAAACGATCCGCTCTGATCTCCCCCTCCACCAAAACGATCCGCTCTGATCTCACCCTCCACCAAAACGATCCGCTCTGATCTCCCCCTCCACCAAAACGATCCGCTCTGATCTCCCCTCCCACCAAAACGATCCGCTCTGATCTCCCCTCCTACCAAAACGATCCGCTCTGATCTCCCCTTCCACCAAAACGATCCGCTCTGATCTCCCCCTCCACCAAAACGATCCGCTCTGATCTCCCCCTCCACCAAAACGATCCGCTCTGATCTCCCCCTCCACCAAAACGAACCGCTCTGATCTCCCCCTCCACCAAAACGATCCGCTCTGATCTCCCCCTCCACCAAACAGATCCGCTCTGTTTTCCCCCTCCACCAAAACGATCCGCTCTTATGTCCCCCCCCACCAAAACGATCCGCTCTGATCTCCCCCCCCCACCAAAACTATCCGCTCTGATCTCCCCCCCACCAAAACTATCCGCTTTTTTATCCCCCCCCCCAAAACGATCCGCTCTGATCTCCCCCCCCCACCAAAACGATCCGCTCTGATCTCCCCCCCCCACCAAAACGATCCGCTCTGATCTCCCCCCCCACTAAAACGATCCGCTCTGATCTCCCCCCACCAAAACGATCCGCTCTGATCTCCTCCCCACCAAAACTATTAACTCTCTCCCCCCACCAAAACTATTAACTCTCCCCATCAAAGGATCTGCGATGCTTTACAAACTTCCCCCAACCAAAACTGTTCTCTCCCCCTCCCCTCCCCCCCCACACCAAACGATCTACTCTGGTCTCCCCAACCGCTGGGTTTTCCTCCCCAGCCCTGCTCTGGTCTCCTCCCCTCCCTTCCCCACCACTCCTCTCCCCACCCCACCAGTCCCCTCCCCACCACTCCCCTCCCCACCACTCCCCTCCCCACCCCACCACTCCCCTCCCCACCACTCCCCTCCCCACCCCACCACTCCCCTCCCCACCATTCCCCTCCCCTCCCCACCACTCCCCTCCCCACCACTCCCCTCCCCTCCCCTCCCCTCCCCACCACTCCCCTCCCCTCCCCACCATTCCCCTCCCCTCCCCACCATTCCCCTCCCCTCCACTCCCCTCCCCTCCACTCCCCTCCCCTCCCCTCCCCTCCCCAGTCTCATCTTTGTCCTTCCGTTTCAGCGTCTGGATCCATTCCTGAAGTCTCAATGGGAGCCGCTCTCGACCATCCCGTGGCTGAACTTCGTCTGCCACGATCTCTTCCACGATCTCGTCCTTTGGCTCTTCACCTTCAGTTGCGACCGAAGTTCTGGCCTCGGTACTTCGATCCTCGTTTTCCTCCTCTGCGTGCGCGCGCCAAAGATCCTCATCCGGCTCCCCCGGCACACCACCCGATTTAGACTCCAAAGACTAACACCCGAACTCAGGAACTTGCTGGACCGGCCCCAGGAGAACTTACACACGCTGAACGTCGCTGGACTCGAACCTGTGTCTACGGCAGGATACCTTAAAATCCTCCTCCCATGGTGCACCTCGCTGAAGGTACTCGTCCTCGGGCCCCACGCGACTCGGCCCGTACTCATAGCGGCGTCCAAGTGCCCCTTGATCTCTCTGGAGACCGACGTAGAAGCCACGGACTTGATGAATGGAGAAGCGGTCGAGTACCTTCTAAGCTCGGGTCCTGACGCCCCTCGCGCTTGGTGCAATCTTGTGACCCTGAATATGAACAACAGTCACGTGACTGTTCTCGAGATAGAATCGTTACTCACGAGGTACGTTCACCTGAAAACGCTCAAGTCTTCCAGGCAGTACGTCTTCGGAGTGATCCTCGGCCTGCAAAGGAAGGAGTTCGAGATTGGGTATGTGCGAGAGCCCATGAACTTGAGGTACGTTTTAGTCCGGGGAGATTGGCGTGGGATAGTAACTATGCCCCGCATTGCCCCCAAGTTGTCTCATATAGACCTGAAAGCCTTTTTTGGTTTACCGAAGGAGAGGGAATGTATGGATGCTGTTGCCAACATGAAAAACGTCATTTCTTTAACCATACAAAACATCGCCACTGTTGGGCCACAAGCTCTCCTGCCCAGTACCTTTCTACCTGTGAGTCACTCTCTTCAGGAGCTCAAATTCGACGACGTCTGTCTAATAAGCCTCATCGACGTCCTCTACATTCTCATGGCATGCCCGAATCTCGTCTCCTTTAGCATTTCGGTGGGAAACTTTGATACTAACGAAAGAGACTTGCCCTTCTTCTCTCACCAGAAACTCCGATATCTGTCCATTGAGGAGGGCAGGAAGGAGCCATGTTACCTGCATCACATTCTTCGGAGATGTCCTCGGCTCAACATCCTCGTCCTAAGCCTTCCGCATATAAATCGTTTCACACACATCTTGGGCAATCTCGACTCTTGTTTGGTGTTGCAAAGCTTAGAGGTGCTCGACATTTCTCGTGTGGGTCAAGTCACGCCTTTGAGCGACAGTGACCTGAAGATTCTCTGCTGTCGGAAGGACTGTGAGTGTAATCCACGGAGGTATCTCTTTGTTGGATCCAAGATCCATCCCCGGTCAAAGGAAATAAAGAAACTCAGGTGCTATTGGTGGGTGAGGAACAGTTCTTTGGAACCCAGAACGATAGGATTCATTGATAGTCTGGATGATGTTTAGCGTTCAGAAGAAAAATGCTGTGGCCATGAGAATTCGAATCTGGTAGTTTAGACAGAATTTCAATCCCATTTGCACAAAACGGCGAAAATGTTTCATCTTGAAGGATTTGGTAATGCGGTGATGTTTCGAAAATAAGAATCGCTCCTGAGACAGAAATGTAGAAAGACCTTAGTGGTCCAAAAATGAAGTGCTCAAGTGTTTGATAAAAAAAAAAAAAAAAAAAAAAAAAAAAAAAACAAAAACACCTAGGTCTACCTCAAGTTCAGTTATACCTGCCCAGAATAGTCGATTCCAGGGCCCTCACAGGGGGTGGGGTGGGGGGTGGGGGTAATTCTAGTCTGAATATGCCGTCCACAAGGCTGACAAAATAATCACAAAAAATGTCAAAGGAATCCTGAATAATACCATAACATACACATTTTGCATTAGAATCAACAGAACATAAAATACTTTTCCCAATCCTTTCTGCAATAGGGACATTAAAAAAATGTAATTACGCAAGCCAATAGGCAGTAAATGATAGTAGACGCTGGAAGTGGTGATGGGGCATCATTAAGAACTGCCCCGGGGCGGCGCACTTAGGCATGTAAAGGCTCTGGATGATTCCTCGACTTTCACTTACTGGAAACCCTCATCCCCGTGGGTTGGTATTCATCCCCGGGCCTTCCAATAGATTTCGTAAGAAAAATTTCGACTGTTTTAGGGCTGGAATGTTTTCTTGTCCGTAGTATGAAGGGAGCAGTTACCGCAAAGTCGACCAACCGAGGACTAATTCGGATGTAGGTGAGGAGATGGGCAATTTTTGAAGAATATGGGCGGGTTCTGAAGATGGCCCCTTTCCGATGTATATCTTGAAGGCCCGCCACAAGGAGATACGCACCATTGGTTGCATCTATCCAGAAATGAAAATTGGGAAGAAAAAGAAAGAAGAAGAAAAGGTTTTGGTGTCTCAAGAATAGTGTAGAAGGGTTTGGTAACTTTTTACTTGGTTAAACGTTGTTCAGAAAATGAGAATTCGAGCAGGTGGGAACTGAATCCCACCTACACACAAAGAATGAAAACGAGTGAGCGAGAGAGAGAAATTAAAAAGCCAGACATATTAAAAATCTGTGTTCTATACTTTTTTAACGAAGATAGTTTAAACAAAAATGTTGTCAAATTTAACTAGTTTTATTGTGGTATCACGTTTTATATTCAAGCAACTGCACTTTATAGTTTTTTCCTCTTTTTAGGATAAACATTTACTGAAGATGTACAAGTATTTTTCACCTGCACCGAGTTTTAGAATTTTGTTAAATTTTTCATGTAAAACGTTTTCTGTTGAATACATTTTGAAGACTCGAATATCTGTCTACCTTAAACCCTTATAAAAATGAATTAATCTAGGCTGACTGAAATTGTTAGTAACCAGAATAAAGACTTGAATGTACTTCACCGTATTTATCTCGTGTGGAGTATCGACTGCAAAAGTTTGAGGAAATCATGAAATTTGGGATTTTGAGAAACTCCCTTGCGAAGACCGGTCTTCCTCTTGGAGTCTTCTTAAAGGAACATTAACGGCAGTATCCACCATTACCACCAACCTCAAACCATCACTACCACCACCACTACCACCTCTTCCTCCTCCTCTTCCTCCTCGCCAGCATATCACTCAGGCTCACCTGACTAGGGGATCAATCCCCAAGCAGGGTCGGTTCATTTCAAAGGATGAGAGCAACAGTATTAGCATTGGTACAGTCGTGAAGATCAAATAACAATATTTTTAATAGGTATAGCTTTGTTTGATAGATATGTAAATATTAGAAGGGTTCTATAAAATAAGTGTTACCTGCGTGCGCATATTTGAGGCAAAACATTTGCCATGATCTGTTGTGACAGTGATCGTGACTTGTTATTGGTTGTGCAAACCGCAAGGTGGGATAAAAATTCTTCGAAGCCTTTTTATGATGTGCCAAAGGGGGGAAACTCTGATCTAAAATCGGAAAAGAGAAGCTTGGATACACGCAATCCGAAGAGAAGACCGGAAGACTTGGCTCTATGACTGACATCAAAAGCCAAACTGTGTTGAGATCACTAAATGGACCTGGATTGACATTTTTCCTGGATGCTTTCCAGGAAACAAAGTTGGCTGGAACATGTGGATGGCTCGTTTCATTTTGAAATGTACTTCTGCCTCTAACTCAAAGATGTGCCTCCACATGACTACCTGCCATGCATATACAGTTTCCACTGAGAACCTAACCATGAACCTTCTTAACCCATTCAACTCCGATGACAAGATGTCTTGTCATTTGGTCAAATAAAACAAAAATTCATAAAACACCAAAATGTTTGATCAACCACCAGAAAAATATGACGTCAGTCCTCACTTCGCTGCGAGCGAAGCGAGGACTGACGTCATATGATGCTGGAGGGTGGTGCCCTACCAACATAGATTGGCGAGGGGAATCTGATGAGGAAAGAGTTCTTTCCAATGATTTAGACAGTTTCATTCCGCCAAAGGTGCAAAAAAAGCAAATTATATGATGATGTCGTACTACTGTGACATACTTATACTCAGTATGTACTTATAATTAAAATATGTTGATCATTTTTACTGTACTTACTTATTATATAATAAGAATTAAGCCATGAAAAAATCAGTCAAATTGGTGAAACTATAAGCAAGTTACAGATATATTCATATTTCAAGTTGCCATATCTCCGTTCGATATTTTCCTACTTTTTTTTAATCATAAAAAATCTAATATACATCAGATTTAGATGGAACTTACAGGGAATATTACTTTTAGTAACTGCTAGGGCCGATCGTTCGAATATTTTGAATAGGATGAAAGAGTTCGGAGTAATAATGGAAACGAGCAAAAAAATTGTATTTTTCACGATTTTTGCCAGACATTAAAATTGAAATGCCTGTATGCAAAAGTATAAAGGAAATTGTTCAATTACTCAATGACCGGCCCTAGGTGTGCCTACTGACTAATCATAGCCAAAATATAAAACAAATTGGTCCACGTATTATGGTGCTGTGCACTTTTAAATGTTGCTACTGGTATACGTACATGTGTACATGTGTACATACATCATTCTGCTTCACCTAAAATGTAGGCAATATGGATACCTATTTACCTGAGAAGTTTCAGCTCTTTACTCTAAATATTTTAGAAAATGACCTCCAGGTGTCGCGTACCCCCTTAAGTTCGCGCCTTTGGATCAATCAGCTTACAAATTACAGCATTAATTATCAAAATCTCGTTAATCGTACTCGTACTTTTATTAGTTATTCGATACTCATAATGAAGATTTAATTTTAGTGAATATTCATATCTTGAGTTTAACATTACTTATCTTCAAAATGGTCTTCAAGATATGTAAATAACAGCATGGTCTAAATGACAGAACTTTACCGCATAACTTGACTTACTTCTGACATTATAAAACAAAATTGTTTGCTGTTGGTAACTGGATGTTAATGACATTCCTGCACATGACCGGAAACAAAATAATCACAAGATTCTAAAGATCTGTACGTTTTCATCGACTGTGAAAACGCTTGGCGTGTCAACAAGATATTAGGTTAGATAGATAGACAGACTTTATTTGGCAAAGAATCAATATACATGAAGTACAGATATTGACAAGAACACATGGTTCGAAATAATAATTGCAAATTGCCGAGGATAACACAAAGCATGTACGCTTATTCCCATTGTTGTTATCTCCATGTTAGGCGTTGTATTTTTGACATCTCCTTTACCCATCCATCATCACACGAAGAGGAGGGACCAGGAAATTTCTCTCCATCATTGAAAGAAGAAGAAGAAGAAAAGGTCTTGGTGTCTCAAGAATAGTGTTGAAGGGTTTGGTAACTTTTTACTTTGAAGTAAGTGGAAGGATATATTTTCACACAGTGTTTCTTGTTGATTTCAGTGACAGTTTCGTGTCGTCTATTGTCTTACAGTATGTGCGCGTATGTTGTTTACAACAGAGGTCTTACGTCATGCAAGAATTGGTCTATATCATGGTGATTTATATTTCCTGGGAGTATTCTAAAAAGTCAAATTATTTTATATTTAAGTTACAACCGTTCAATTTAAAAAGAACGAATCTTATGTATGCCAAAGAAAATGTATTTTAAGGGGTGACTATAAATAGTTACACCACTACATAGGACTGCTACTTCCATCAGTGAATTCGATAGATTGGCTATTTCGTACAATTAATTACTCAGAAAAATTATGGAATAAAAGAAAAATCGTCATACGAACTGCGCGTGTCTTACTTATTTATATCTTTAAATTATGTTTCTAATAATGATACAGATATATGAGAGGGAATTAGTAAGAAGAAATACTGGACTGATTTCTGTGTTATTACCGGGTTTTAGTAATAGTAAGGAATCAGTCACCGGATATAATTTCTTCTTGTGTCAAAAAGTGAAAGAAATATATTTAAAGTTAATAGATCAGTAGTTCTTAACCTTTTTCAGTGCCCGTATCCCTTGATTATCTATAAAAAAAAAAAAAAGGTATATTAAATTACTGAACAAAGGTACTTTTTTATTTCAAATTAGAAATGTCAATTAGTAGGATACAAAGAATGCATATTATGCTTTCTCATGGTAAACATTATACAGTACCATTGCACTGACTATCATGTCTCGTACCCCCAGGGTAAGTTTAGTACCCCGTGGGGGTACAGGTACCCCTTGGGGGGCACATGTAGAGGAAGATCTCGGGTCCCGTTTGGTGACCGAATATCACCCTCTCGAGGCTGCACCTCTAAGTACAGGTGACTGATGACCTTTTTAGAAGTCTGGGGTCAGGGAAATAGTTCCTACTTCCACATTGCTTGTCCAATACATACGAACATCATTAGTAGGCTTGATATATGATCTTCCCAGAGCTTGATTATTCAGTTCAACTAAGGATTTTTTGTTTTGAGAACTATTTTTCCTGAGTTGAAAGGAATTGCTCTGGCGTTATCAATAAAAGAATCCCCACCCTAGACTTCGACAGGGTGACGATTCTTCGTATGAGCTATCCTAGGGTGACGATTCTTCATGTGGGCCATCCTGGGTTTACGATTCTTCGGTTGTATAAGTTGATGACAATAAACATAACCCTCATTCAACCTAATCTAATCTAACCTTTATTCAACTGTTGATATTTGGCGTACTGGGGTGACAATTCTTCAGGTGGGATCTCATGGGGTGACAATTCTTCATGTGGGCGTTCTGAGGTGACCATTCTTCATGTGGTCAAAAGTATTTTCGAGGAAACTCTATTCAGTTGAAGATTGACCCCCGTATCACCGAGATCAGGGCAAGTTAGTTTACTTCCTTAGTTAAGACCATGAACATAGATTGGATAATTGGATTTGCCTAACAGTCTCAGTCAGCTGAAGGCTGACCAATATACGAAAGGAATTTAGATTAAACTTTGAAATCCTTTGGTATATTTCGGAGATGCTGTACTGACCAAAGACAAGAAAGGATTAACACACACACACACACACACACACACTCGACGGCGAGGTGGTAGCGTTCGTGGCCGCCACTACGGAGGTCCGAGTTCGAATGCCGCCCAGGGCTGAAATAATTTCAGTATCTCTGCGCTGCGAGCCTTTACTCCAACTCTCGTGGGCGGGGAGTTGGGTGTGTGTGTCAGGTCACAGTATTACCCATAGATCGGTCATACATGAGCTCTGAGCTCTCATCCGGGAGGGTAGTAGCTGTCGATCACGAGTCCAACACGTGATCCAAGACCATGGTGAATCACACACACACACACACACACACACACACGCACGGTGGCGCAGTTGGTAGAACGCTGAGCTGCCACGAAAGTGGCCCGCAGCTCCTGGTTCGAATCCTGCCCAGGGCCGAAATTATTTCGGTACTGCTGCGCTTCGGGTCGTTACTCTGACTCTGGTGGGCGGGGAGTTGGGTGTGTGTGTGTGTGAAAGGTCATAGCATTACCCATAGATCGGACCGGCGAGCTCTGAGCTCTCTTCCGGGAGGAAAATAGCTGTCGATCACGAGTCCAACACGTGATCCAAAGACCAAGTGAATACACACACACTACAGGAATGAGTCTACATTTTCCTTATGTTCTTTTGGCGAAAATTCATTACAAATCAGAAACTTCCTCCTTCGGTACATTAAAGAATCCCTCAGGAATGCATACATCAACACCAAGAGGAAATAAATCGATAATAATAAAAACTGTGCATAGACTAACAAGATCATATAACTACGAAACTACAACACATACATACATATGCCAAAGGCTTTTTCCCCCCTTACAAGGGAGGTATCCAAAAAACAAAGGCATAAAAACCATTCCCACCCATTCCATCCCTAATACACCCCACTCCCCTCCACCCTCTATCCTCCCTCTTATCTTGGCACCTCCTGGATGACGGATCATCCCTGCATCTTGTCCACTGCCCTGGGTCAGAAGCAGTAATTAAGAAAATTGACATCAATTTAAAATGAATCTAAGTTACACACACACACACACACACACACACACACACACACACACACACACACACACACTCGTGGGCGGAGAGTTGTGTGTGTGTGTGTGCGTGTGTATGTGTGTGTGTAAAGTCACAGTATTACCCATACAGCAGTCATTTACGAGCTCTGAGCTCTTTTCCGAGAGGAAAATAGCTGTCGATCACGAGTCCAACACGTGATCCAAGACCATGGTAAATTTTCGTGGTGAATTACATACACACAGACACACACACACACACACACACATATATACATATATATATATATATACATATATATACACACACACACACACACACACATAATATATATATATATATATATATATATATATATATATATATATATATATATATATATATATATATATATTGTTCAGCAGTATTGGGCGTACCTCTACCTGGATTGAGAAACTTATGCAAGAGGGTATTAACTGGGGCCAAATCCCTCACCTTTGCCCTTCTCTCTCTCTGTCTCTCTTCTCTTCTCTTTTCTCTTCTCCTCTCTTTCCTTTTTTTTTCTATTATCTTTCCTTTCCCTGTGCTTTCCCTAACCAATGTCTGACCATTTGCCGTACTGTGTGTGTGTGTGTGTGTGTGTGTGTATGTATGCATGTGTGTGTGTGTGTGTATTGTGTGTGTATTTATGTAGTTGTATTTACCTAGTTGTATCTTATGGGAAAGGGAGCTACGTTCATGGTGTCCCGTCTCTGTATGTCGCTATGTCTAATTTACTCTTAAATTCGTGTAATGTTTTTGCACACACTATTGTTTCGTCTAGTATGTTCCATACATCCACCACACAGTGGGGGAAAGCTGTTCTTTTTCAGGTCTCGTCTATAACAGTCCTTTTTGAGCTTCCTTCCATGTCCTCTTGTGTTTCTCTTATCCCAGTTTATTAAGTCTTCTCTATCAAGGACTTCCATACCTCTCATAATTCTGTAGATGGTCAACAATTCACCTACTTTTCTCCTTTGTTCCAGAGTCGGTAATTCTAGCTTTGACAATCTTTCTTCGTATGAATAGTTTTGATATTGTTGGGGCCATCTTCGTAGTTGTTCTCTGGATTCTCTCAATTTTCCTTATATTCTTATTGGTACTGGGTGACCATAATGTCGCTGCGTAGTCCAATTTCGGCTTTATCTGTGTGACTAGTATATTCTTTACCCTTTCTTCATCCAACTAAGTAAAAACAATTTTTATTGATCTTAGGAAGTCATAGGTTTCACCGACAATTTTGTTTATCTGTTTGTCAGGGGATATACTTTGTGATGATTACTTCTAGGTCTTTTTAAGATCCGACCTTCTTTTTTTCCTTTGCGACAATCTTATATTGTCCTGATATCCGTTTTTTACTTCTTCCAAATTCCATTATACTACATTTCTTAATGTTGAAGTCCACTTCCCATTTCTGACTCCATTTCCAAACCCTGTTTAGATCTCTCTGCAGTGAGTCACGGTCCGTTTCAGTACACACTTTCTTTAACAATTTTGCGTCATCTGCAAAGAAACTCATGTAACGTTCCACACCCTCGTCCATGTCATTCACATAAATAGCAAACATTATTGGAGCCAATACTGATCCTTGTGGAACTCCACTAATCACCTATTCCCAAGTACAACTTTTCTCTCTGAGCACTACCTTAATTTTTCTTCCATGCAAAAAGTCCTCCATCCATTTCAGTAGTTTACCTTGTGTCCCTCCTATGATTTCCTGTTTTCTTAATATTTTTTTTTTTTTTGTGGGGGGGACTTTATCATAAGCTTTTTGTAGATCTAGGAAAGCACAATTAGGCCATCCGTCCCTTTCCTGTAGTATATATAATAGTCTTGAGTAAAAACATAAAATTTGGTGTGTGTGTGTGTGTATGTAGTGTGTGTGTGTGTGTGTGTGTGTAGTGTGTGTGCATGTGTGTGTGTGTGTGTGTGTGTGTGTGTGTGTAGTGTGTGTCTGTGTGCATGCGTATGTGCATGTATCGTATGTGTATGTGTGTGCGCACATGTATGCATGTGTGTATACGCGTGTGTGTTTTTTGAGGGGGGGCAATTAAGGGCAAGTGACTTTGGGAGCCCGTGTGACCTCATTTCCCAGCTGCCGACCCAACAAATGAGGTCAGACCTTTGGGCATCTAGTGTCCACGCCTTTCGTCTCTCCTTCTCCCGTTACAATAAACACCTGTTGATAACAGGCTTGAACTGGAAGTGGTTTAGATTCGGCTTTATAAACACCGAGAATCGTTTTGACTTCTTACAAAGGATTTGCAAAGGTGGAGCTTGCCGACAGGAGACCTTTTGGTCCATAACTAGGTCGGATGCGAAAAAATGTATAATAATGATAAAAATTTTTTTTTTTTTTATAATAATATAAGTAATAGGTAAAATAAGTAAATGCATGGGCAGAGTTAAATAATAAACAAACAGGTAAATAGCAAATAATAATGAATTGACATATAACTAATAATAAATGTGAATCAAGCAAATAATAATAAACAGACAAATGATAACAAAAACAAATAATATAAAACAAATGAGTCATTACAGCATCTTGCTTGTGTGTTTATCTAAATGATTCTTAAAGCCTCATATCTACTGACGACATAAGCCTCCGTCACGCGATCACGACTCTCTTCAATTGTTGTGAATATGAACGACTTATTTTACAATATTCTAGACTTCCCGAAGTCTACACTTCAAAAATGTGTTTAATAATCGAATTCTAGATTTAACTTCTCTTAGTTAGTCCTTCAGCTTCTGAATATATGACGCAAAGGGGATTTGACATTTGGACATTCGAAAAAATAGAATATTGTAACCTATGTCGTTTCTACTTAAACGAACTCACTTGAATCGCGTATGTGTAGTAGGAATTTTAAGGAACAGAGTATGTGTGTATGTGTATGTGTATGTGTAAGTGTATGTGTATGCGTATGTGTGTATCGTATGAAGAAAGACCAAAAGGAAGATGGACGTTGTGGAGAATGAAAAATACTAAGTTGGATGTGTGAACTAACTACAACTGAGAAGATAAAGATTTAAAAACAAAGAACGGCGAAGTTTGTGTAGATATCGAGAAAGACACAGGGAAGAAGACTGCAAAGGTACATGGACATGATGACAAGCGACGATACACACACGAAGAAAAGCAAGACGTACAGTTACAAACAAAAGTTTTTAACCACCCAGGTTTTTTCATGATACAAAAAAAAAAAAAAAAAAAAAAAAAAAAAAAAAAAAAAAAAAAAATCATTTTTTTTCTATTCAAGAAAATTACCTAACTGTAAGCTAAACACTACATAGAAAAATACACGTACTAGATTGTACATGGGCGGGATGTTCTAGTCGCCTTGTGCATTTATCCCACTTGTCGTCAGATGATTTTATTCAGCCGAGAGAGCCCCTCAGGTACTGATCGTACCTCTACCTCGATTGGAAAGCTTACGCGAAGAGTAATGGCTGGCTGGATGCGACCAAACTAGTTACCTTTGCCCTTTTCTCTCTCTCTCTCTCTCTATTTCTGTCTCACTCTCTCTCTCTCTTTCTATCTCACTTTCTCTCTCTATTTCTATCTCACTTTCTCTATTTCTGTCTCACTTTCTCTCTCTCTCTCTCTCTCTGTCTATTTCTATCTCTCTCTCTCTATTTCTATCTCACTTTATCTCTATTTATATCTCTCTATATATATATTTCTATCCCTCTATCTCTCTCTCTGTCTCTTTTTCTATCTCACTCTCTATTTCTATCTCACTTTCTCTCTCTATTTATATCTCTCTTTCTATGTATATTTATATCTCTCTTTCTCTCTATGTATATATATTTCTATCACTATCTCTCTTTCTGTCTCTATTTCTATCTCACTCTTTCTCTATTTCTATCTCACTTTATCTCTATTTATATCTCTCTTTCTCTCTATATATAATTCTATCCCTCTATCTCTCTCTTTCTGTTTCTCTCTCTTTCTATTTCTCTCTCGCTCTCTCTACTTCTCTCTCTCGTTCTATCTATACCTCTCTTTTTTTCTCTCTCTATCTCTATTTCTGTATCTCTGTATCTATCTCTATTTATCTACCTCTCTCTCTATCTATCTCTCCTCACTTCTCTCTCTCTCTCTCTCTGACTATCGTTTCCGTTCCTATTCCCCTTTTCAATCTCCATTTTTAATCTCAATCTCATTATCAATCTCGCCTTCCAACAAGCCCCTTTCTCTTTACTCCTTCTTCCTCTTCCATTCACTCTCTTACCTGTTTTTTTTTTTTTTTTTTTTTTTTTTTTTTGCATAATCACTCATCATCGGTCCGAACGAGCTCTCACTATATTTGTCAGCAGCCGCATAATACATCATTGTCTCGGATGAAAGATCGTAAACGGCGACTTCAAGCCTCTGAAATTGAATCTTCCTAATCGGGTCAAAGAATGTCACTGACGGAAGGGATGGAAACCCCTTCCCTGCCGGGTGGTCCTTTCCCAAAAACCTCTCAGCCGTCAGGTGATTTTATTAAAATTGAGAGCGTTCTTTTGGTAGGGAAAGGGTAGTATATTGTCTCAAGAAAACCCATCCGGTTTAGGTTTCTTGTAGTTTTCATGAGCATAGCTGGGCGCGTTACCACCGGACAGGTGGTGCGTTACCGCCGGACATGTAGTGCGTTCCCGAAAAATCTGCGTATACATACTGCGTATGTGTATATGCTTATATACATACGCAGTAACGCGGACCGCTGTAAGGAAATCAAAATGGGTAACGCATTGTCGGAAACGCACCCCAGAATTTTCGGTAACGCACTACCTGTCCGTCGATAACGCACCCAGCTCTGAATCGTAAAGTTTATTCTCGTTTGTTCCTCGGAAGCTAAGTCTACAGGGGTTATCACACTGGGATATTTTTCCTCCAACCTCCGATTAGTCGGCGGTACCGCCCACATCCAGAACATTTCTAAAAAAAAAAAAAAAAAAAAAAAAAAAAAAAAAAAAAAAAAAAAAAAAAAAAACAGAATGCCATTTGATATTTTGGCGAAAAATTATTTTGCTCCAGTATATCAGATTCCTTTCCAAAAGCTGCGGGCTACAAATCTACAACAGTCGGAGGAAAAATGGCCTAGTGTGATAACGCCTTCACGCAGACTCTCTCGACAAATTCATTTTGGTGTGAGTGACGTCAGAAGATTTCATTCAGATGAGTAAATCAACGTGTCAGGTTAAGTTAGGTTAGGTTGGTTAGGTTAAGTTAGGTAAGGTTAGGTTGGGCTAGGTAAGGTTATGTTATGTTATATAAGGTTAAGTTAGGTTAAGTTCAGTTAGGTAAGGTTAGGTTAGCTTAGATTAGGTAAAGTTAGGTTAGGTTAGGTATGGTAAGGTTAAGGTAGGTTAGTTTAGGTTAGTTTAGATTAGGTTAGGTTAAGTTCGGTTAAGTAAGGTTAGATTAAATTAGGTTAGGTAAGGTTAGGTTAAGTTAGGTTAGGCTAGTTTAGGTTAGGTAAGGTTAGATTAAGTTCGGTTAGGTAAGGTTAGTTTAAGTTAGGTTAAGTAAGGTTAGGTTAAGTTAGTTTAGGTTAGTTTAGGTTAGGTTAGGTTAAGTTCGGTTAGGTAAGGTTAGGTTAAATTAGGTTAGGTAAGGTTAGGTTAAATTCGGTTAAGTGAGTTTAGGTTAGGTTAAGTTCGGTTAGGTAAGGTTAGGTTAAATTAGGTTAGGTAATGTTAGGTTAAGTTAGGTTAGGTTAGGTTATATTAAGTTAGATAAGGTTAGGTTAGGTTAAATTAGGTGAGATTAGGTTAGGTTAGGTCAAGTTAGGTTAGCTAAGGTTAGGTGAGGTTAAGTTAGGGTAGGTTAAGTTGGGTGAGGTGAGGTTAGGTTAGGTTAAATTAGGTTAGATAAGGTCAGGTAAGGTTAGGGTAGGTTAAGTTAGATTAGGAAAAGTTAGGTTAGGAAAGGTTAGTTCAGGTTAGCTTAGGTTAAGTTAAGTTAGGTAAGGTTAGGTGGGCTTTCTCATTTGAATAAAATTGTCTGGTTACAGACATAAAAACTAAACGAGACTCGTTCCTCAGAATATCAAGGTTAGTGCTAAATTCATTAATGAGGATATTAATTTCGCGACATAAAAGATAATTAAAATACTCAAATCAATTAAATACAATTACAATAAAGGTTGTAGTGGTCAGTGTTTTCATGGCGTCTGTATTAAACATATAGGTTTAAGACATATTTTTGATACACATACTTTATATTGGTTATAATACATCAGCCATTTTGATATTTTTAATTATATATATTCACGATCGGAACCTAGCTGGCTGAGCGGGTTAAGGCGTCGTTACTTGTGGCGAAGGTCGAGGGGATGGTGGTTCGAATCCTGCCACCGGCGAGGTTGAACTGAAGGCATGGTTAATCAAATTCCACGCTATTAAGTCCTCTGTGAGGGGCACCGTTCTAGACTTCCGATAGGGGGGAGTTTGTGAAGATAAACCATATCATATTTTCGATAGGTTCCCGGAAGTCATGTCATCAATTTCATATCTTTCATCTACGACCTTAATGAATATACTTACCTCTACCCAAAGGACATGAGATACTTGTAATGGTTAGTAGTGAGAGCGACTTTGCACAGGAATGTACGAAAGAAAAAAAAAAGATAGAAAGAAAAAGAAACGACAAGAAAACGTTATACGACCAGATCCTGGCCCCCTAAAAAAAAAAAAAAAAAAAAAAAAAAAAAAAAAAAAAAAATATGTAATAATCTGCATTTGGAAAACCATAAATTAGCTCGGGAAGCTGCACATTTTCTTTCTTTTCTCCGAGCCCTCCCTCCTTCCTCGAAAACAGGTGATGATAATTTGTGAGGTAATCCAAGAACAGCTGTGAACAAAATAAAAATAAAAATAAATAAATAAATGCGTTGGATATATATATATATATATATATATATACATATATATGTGTGTACATATATATGTGTGTACATATATATATATATACATATATATATATACATATATATATACATGTATATATATATATATACATATACATATAGTATATGGATATATATATATATATATAGAGAGAGAGAGAGAAAGAGTATTCTCCACAGACCCTTGTTATCGTATAATTAACCTGACTTTTTTCCTGTCTTGAGTTCAAGAATTGATCTTAAATAGGAAACACTTGGCAGCATTTGGATCAAACCTTTGATAATAGTAATTCAAGACTTTTTGCTGCTGACCAGAGCACGAACCAGTACGTGACAATCATCACAAAATACGCTTCGTTGTCCACAAAAACAAATAAATGTGCAAGAAAAAAATAAAAATAAAATAATAATAATAATAATGATAATAGTAATAGTAATAATAGTAATAATAATAATAATAATAAAAATTAATAATAATGATAATAGTCATAATAATAATAATGATGATGATAATAATAATAATAATGAAAAAATCAAATAAAAATAAAACAAAACAAAATAATTAAGAATAGAATAGAATGAAATAAAATGAACACAAGAATGAAAATGAAAATAAAAACTAAATTAAAAAATATAAATAAAAACTAGAACAAAAGTAAAGATAAAAATGAGAATAGAAATATAAATGAAATTTAAATAAAAAGAAACAAGGTAAAATAAGACACAATAAAGAAAACGAACAAACAAACAAACAAACAAACATTGAGGAAACGCTTACTGATGCTTTTGGACATCTTTACCAAACTGTCTGACCTCAGGTCAATCACAGGAAGAGTTTCTGTAACAAAGCCCTGAGGCTTACCAGCTAAACAATCTATGAATCATAGTTTACTACTGTGAAATCGCAATTCTTCTACAAACACTGGAGTCCATAAACACAGAGATATTATCTTACTCTTCAGCGCTGAAGGAAAAAAAAAAATTATCTAGCGAGTAATGAAATCTTCCTTCTGGTCTCCACTTTCTTCCTTGACAAAGAAGATTTATGAGAATTGGGGACAGGAAGTGGATTTGACCGATGGTGTTATAAGCCTGACATGTTGTATTTATAGGAAACTACATAAAGGTCATCGGGCTTTAGAAGTACTAAAAAGGACATACAGTGGGACCTCGGATAACGAGCTTAATCCGTTCGTAAACCGAGGCGTTCGCTAACCGAAGCATTCGCTAACCGAAACAATTACGGCAAACGCTTCAAAGCGCTACTGAGCCGGTGGTTTTGTGTGTACAGTCGTATGCATATGTTCGTATCCCAATGTATCGTCCATTAACAGAGACAAATATGGCTTACAAAACTTGTTCGTTAACCGATTTATTTGTTAAACGTGACGTTCGTTATCCGAGGTTTAAATGTACGTGTTTCCCAATCGCGATAATAAGTGACACAAGGAGAAACTGAAAATCAAAAACAGGAAACCATAAAAAGAGTCTTCGTTTGCAGATCCTGTCTCGATCTTAACAAAAATATCTTCTTTGAAGGGGGAGGAGGAGGAGGCTAGGAAGGATCTTAAACACCTTAAAGAAACACGAACAAATAAAAACAAAAATAAAAATAAAAATACTGGTACTTAGTCTTCATTTACAGACCATGTCCTGACCACAACACCTTAAACCTTAAACAAACAAACATAAAAAAAAAAATGAAAATAAAAATACTGGTGCTTAAGTCCTCATTTACAGACCATGTCCCGACCATTACTAACGTCTCTTGATGTGAGGTGGGCTAGGGACCTTACACAAGGTTCCTTTTTTACCACTCTCGCATAGAGTACTCGCATTGTATGGTCAGTCATACTCATAAGGAGCTCTTTATCTCTGGCGGTCAGTGATGGCACTCGCCCAGGCCATCCGGATGGGGAGGAGTCCCACAGGGTACTTGATTCATCGGAGCATCTCTTCCTCTCTCTCTCTCTCTCTCTCTCTTCCTTTCTTTCTCTCTCTCTTTCCCTTTCCCTTTCTCAAAGATTGAGAAAATAGAGAGAACACATTCCATCTCTCCTCTGAGTGTGTGTGTGACTGAGAGAGAGAGAGAGAGAGAGAGAGAGAGAGAGAGAGAGAGGTAGAGAGAGAGAATTAGAAATCGATTTATTTATTTATTCATTTACTTATATACCTATTCATATATTAACTGATTAATTAACTGATTAATTTATCTATTCATTTATATATTTGTTCATTTCTTATTCATTTACTTATATATCTATTTAATTATTTATTGAATAATTAATCAATCAATTTATTTACATATATGTATTTAACTATTTATTCGTTAATTTACTCATTCGTTTATTTATTTATTCATTTATATTATCTATAAATTCGTTTATTTTCATATGTATCTATTGTTTATCACTGGACCCATCAACGTTACGTTCTTGGGACCTAATGAGATTGAGTTATTATATCCCACACCATACATTTGTATATCCCTGCACTAATGAACCATTGCGGTAGTTGTGACCGCTTGTTAATGGGTGCCACACTACCTGAATCCAGGTAGAAGGAGAACCAAGACAAAAAAAAAAACAACTTAATGAACATCTGGTTGTAATGGAGTTGGCATTGTACCATGCAACGTTAAGTTATAACCTGCGTCCTAGATTCGCCGGCACTAGAAGTTCACTACTAAGTTTACTTCCTAGACGCGGTCCTAGGCGTACAGACAAAAAAAAAAAAAAAAAAAAAAAAAAAAAAAAAAAAAAAAAAAAAAAAAAAAAAAAAAAAAAAAAAAGGCCTTTACCGCCTGACTTGATTATGACTGTCACCAGCAGATGTCATGGCTATCCAGACATAGAGGGCAAAGGTAACTTTCGACCTTAGCGAAGCACCCCGTGACGTAAACACGTCATGTATAATGTTGTAGCCGTAATTTTTCGAACTCAACATGTGGTGGCATCGGTGGGATTAGAACCCATATTGCCAAAACACATGTTACCGGTAACTTCTGGACTCGAACTCGGATCACACTAATTGCGAAGCGCGATAGAAACAGACCCACCACTCGGCACACTTTGGGAAGAAGGAGGGTGCAGGGGGGGAGGGGGAGAGGGTAATTACGGGAGCTTCTCAAGGTACACAACATGCACAAAACTTCCTGATACGCTCGGCCAGATCTATTGCTATTTCTTCAGTTGGGAACACAGTACGAGTGAAATATTGGGATGTCTTGCCACAAGGTGCCTTCTTGTGTTGGAGATAGATACACACGCGCACACAAAGAATTACGAAGGCGGAGCATGCCGACAGGAGAGCTTTTGGTTCATAACTAGGTCGGATGCGAAAAAAAATATAATAATGATAAATAGATAAATAAATAAGAATTATGATAATATGAATAATGACAAATAAAATAAAATAAATAAATGCATAGGTATAGTTAAATGATAAACAAACAGGTAAATAGTATATAATAATAAATTGACAATTAACTAATAATAAATTAAAATCAAACAATAACAAACAGACAAATAATAAACAAACAAACAAATAATATGAAATAAATTACAGTAATTACAGCACATACACACACACGCACACACACACACAAACACACACACACACACACACACAGTCACAATCAATTTTATCTCGAGTGAATTCCAGTCCTCGAGTGACAAATCAAATGGAAGTCACCAAGATCCGTTTTCTATGGCTAACATCACGTGATCCCGGGGTCCCGCTCTCCCGGAGCTACGTTCAAAACGGGGACCAGTTCTCCTAAGTTGAATAAAATCGACCTGTTTTTGGTTGTAATAATATGTCTAAAGTGTGTCACTAATCTGGGGAGAGTAAACAGCTTATCTAGACAGCTCCTCCCCGCCCCATCCTTTACCCATCCTCCCCGCCCCATCCCTTACC
>NC_134816.1:22255158-22265158 GCF_046742065.1 Oratosquilla oratoria | reverse complement strand
TAAACAAACAAATAAATAAAAAAATAAATGAATAAATAATTGAATAAATAAACAAACAAACGAGCAAGTTTCCTCAAAGAATCATGTTTGGCGTTCAGCCTATGCACAATCTTCAATCCCCTTAATATTCCACAGGCGTCTCGACCACGCAAATACCTCCCCTCCCCTCCAACTCGTTGAATAAGAAAAATGACATTGGAAGTAGGTTAATGCGGGCCGCGCATGCACATAGAGTACACAAGGAACCTCGGATGGCTATCATCTCGTTCACCTGACCAGAGGTGTCGCTAAGATTGATCGCATACAGTGACTACAACAGGTTACCATATTTGGTCTAGGACCACGTGCTGGGCTCGTGATCGACAGCTCTTACCCCACCGGACGAGAGCTCGGATGGGGATGCTCACCTGACCAGAGGTGTCGCTAAGATTGATCGCATACAGTGACTACAACAGGTTACCATATTTGGTCTAGGACCACGTGCTGGGCTCGTGATCGACAGCTCTTACCCCACCGGACGAGAGCTCGGATGGGGATGCTCACCCGACCACGGGTGTCCCTAAGATTGATCGTACCGGTAACTACAGCAGGTTACCATATATGGTCCTGGACCACGTGCTGGGCTCGTGATCGACAGCTCTTACCCTACCGGACGAGAGCTCGGATGGGGATGTTCACCCGACCACAGGTGTCGCTAAGATTGATCGCATCCGGTGACTACAGCAGGTTACCATATATGGTCTTGGACCACGTGCTGGGCTCGTGGTCGACAGATCTTACCCTCCGGATGAGAGCTCGGATGGGATGTAGTTTGATCTGTAGAATACTGGTGGATTGGTGTTTGGGAGAGTTGAGGGTCTTTAGTTGATGGTGAGAAGTCAATTGTGGCTATTTAGTGAAGAAGTTACTGATGTAATATAGAGTGATATGTAAATTACAATAAATAAATTAATTAATAAAAAAAATAAATGATAACTAGATAAATGGTGATGATAAGATAACAAGAGGTAAGATAATAACTAGTGAATAAATAAATTATAAAAATCACAATTAAATAATAAATAAATTGTAATTGAATGTAAGAGACGTCAGCGAGGGATAGAGTACAGACGGACCTCAAAGATCAGTCGCCGGTTCTCCGAGTTTCCCCAACACTTCAGGGGACTTTGGTGACACCCCTATGGACCAGAAGCACGCATTGATGTTTCATGACTGAAGGTATACACACACAAACACACACTCACACACACACACACACACACACACACACACACACACACACACACACACGGCTCGATTGTGCAGTATTCCGTTAGCAACCGCTAAACCAACTGTCCGAGTTCGATTCCCACCCAGTGGTAAGAATAATTCCAGCATCGCTGCACTGCGAGCCGGTACTCCAACTCTCGTGGGCAAGTCGTAGGGTGTGTGTGTGTGGATGTAAGGTCACAGCATTACCCATACATTCGTCAATATATGAGCTCTCACCCGGGATGTTAACAGCTGTCGATCACGAGTCCAACACGTGGTCCAAGACCGGGCGTGTTGCTCTGAGAGGTGGAATGGGGGCACCCGGCAACGCAGCTGTGTCGGTTGATCCAGTGTTGAAAAGGAAAGTTCCGCCGTGAGGCGCATAGCTAAGCAAGGGGGAGAGGTGTCCTCTCTCTCTCTCTCTCTCTCTCCCTCTCTCTCTCTCAGAAAGAGATAGATAGAGAGACTGATATATAGATAAGTAGAGAGGTAGATAGATAGATAAGGAGACATATATACAAAGAGAAACAGACAGATAGCTAAAGAGATAGGGAGATATAGAGATAGGTAGGTAGGTAGATATATAGATAGGTAGGTAATTAGACATATACGGTAGATAGATAGGTAGATGAACAGATAGATAGAGAAGCAGGTAGGTAGATAGATAGATCGATAGATGAGAGAGAGAGCGAGAGAGAGAGAGAGAGAGAGAGAGAGAGAGAGAGAGAGAGAGGGAGGGAGGGAGGGACAGAGAGAGAGAGGGAGGGTGTGAAACTGAAGTCCTTTGGAGAAGGCTATTTCAGCCACGAATTCATGGGCGATAAGGTTCTTGCCAGTTGGACTTCTGCAAAAACTCCAAAAAGGTCACTGGGAACGTTACTGCTTCCTTAAAACAACAGAAGAAACTCAAAGGCCCTTGAAGACCTTCCCAATACTCTTCGTCTACTGACAAAAAAAAAAAAAAAAAAAAAAAAAAAAAAAAAAAAAAAAAAAAAAAAAAAAAAAAAAAAAAAAAAAAAAAAAAAAAAAAAAAAAAAAAAAAAAAAAAAAAAAAAAAAAAAAAAAAAAACTCAGGTTCGCAGATGGAATTAAACCAGTTTAGATCTTATCTTGGTTAAGGGTTTATGGTCTTAATCGGGTTTAGGTGGGTTGATATCGGGTGGTTTAATTACTCTGAGGGGGCAAGTGTCTCGAGATGTCACAGGGTTTGTTGATTTCGAGTTTTCGAGTTAAATTAAATTCTTGTGAGATATAATGTGCTCTGGGGAGTATTTCATGGTACACATAAATGTCCTCACTTACACACACACACACACACACACACACACACACACACACACACACACACACACACACAGGGCTGAAATAATTTCAGTATCGCTGCGCTGCGATTCGTTACTCCGACTCTCGTGGGGGGGGGGAGTTGGGTGTGTGCGTGTGCGTGTAAGGTGACAGCATTACCTATAGGTCGGTCATATACAAGTTCTGACATCTCTTCCGTGAGGGAAATAGCTGTCGATCACGAGTCCAACACGTGATCCAAGACCATGGTGAACCATGGTGACACACACACACACACACACATACACACACACGCGCACACGATTGTGTGTGTGTGTGTGTGTGTGTGTGTGTGTGTTTGTGTGTTTAAGCGAAGGTACAAAGGAAAGTTTATGTGGTTTGTGATGACAGGTAATGCTACTTACAAGAGAGGAGAGGGCTCGCATTGAAGACTGGAACCAACACAGCCTTCCTTATAAGTCCGTGAATGCGTGTGTGTGTGTGTGTGTGTGTGTGTGTGTGTGTGTGTGTGTGTGTGTTATATTCGATTCCTCTGCCTCCTCCTGTTCCATTTCTCGCTCTCAATGGTGTAACGGCTGTCAGATTAACACATTAACCGAATACCTTAGATAGAATCGGTATTCGCATACAGATTAGATCCGATGCCACGAGTGTACATATATACGTACATATATATATATATATATATATGTATATATATATATATATATATATATATATATAAGACTTATTGACCCACTGTCGGAGAATGAGATAAGATGGACAGAAAACCTGTATATTTCGACCACTATCTGTGGTCCTCTTCAGTCTGCTGAAGAGGATCACAGACAGTGGTCGAAATATACAAATTTTCTCTCCGTATCTCATTCTCCGACAGTGGGTCAATAAGTCTTATTTTACAAATGTGCTACTACATTAAACCTTCCTAATATATATATATATATATATATATATATATATATATATATACATATATATACACGTATGTGTGTGTCTGTGTGTATATGTATGTATGTGTGTGTGTGTGTGTGTGTGTGTGTGTGTGTGTGTGTGTGTGTGTGTGCAAGGACATTTATATGGTGTCTTCCGTGCTGATGTGCGCAGCTCCTGCTGCTTTCCTTGTTTTCTTATCAAATCCCTTATCAGTCACTTCCTTATTATGTAGTCTGGGAGGTGTCCGCGTTTATCTAAATGCACGACCAATATTTAATATCTTGAACAATTTGTGTTGTTTCTAAACTAATTCTGTTTACTGGAAAGGAACATGAATAAAGAATTCTCACGAAGAGTTTCGTAGTAGCTGCCTGCCGCCGGGGGATTTTATTAAGAAAATCGTCTTCAATAAACCTATTTCATTGCAGAGGACCGATTTATGAGTATTATTCTGGCTGCCGTCGGGGGATTTTATTCAGCAGGGCCTGTTAAGCTCACACGGTCCTCTGGGTTTGCAAGGGTCAGCTTCTGTCGAAGGAGGCGCTCTGAGGGTTAATCTCGAATGTCCACCTCGGTGTGGTGGAGAGTCTTCCAAAAGCTCTTGGCCAGTCGGAGCTCGGGGAGGATTTTTGGACACACAAGAGGGACCGAACCGAAGGGATTGGCCAGCCGGCAAGCACAGCATGAACTGGCAAAGGACCTGAAGGAAGAGCCGGCTGGCCATGAAAGAGAGATGGATTAAAAAACGATACGAAAGGACGAAAGGAACAACTGCACGGAGGGCCGACCGGCCATGAGGGACGGAGGTATTAAAAGGCAACAATACCGAAGAACCAAAGGAACATCTACACGGAAAGCCGACCGGTAAGGACAACACGATGACAAAGGACCTGGAGAAGAGCCGGTCGGCTGGGAAAGAGGGAGGGACCGATAAAAGATAATCACGATATGTAGGGCCGCTATCAAATACAAAAAGAAATAAAATGGAAAAGGAGCCAGAGGAAAGGATGAAAATAAATGAATAAATAACAATACGGAGCATCGGCCGACAAGCAAGAGACAAAGAAACTGGTCATGAAAGAGGGAGGAATTAAAAGACAACGATATGGAAGAACCAAAAGAACAACTACACGGAAGGCCGACCGTTAAGGACAACACGATAACAAAGGACCTGAAGAAGAACCGGTCAGCTGGGTAAGGGATTGAAAAAAAAAAAAATAATAATAATAATGATGATAACGATATGGAGGCCCTGCCGGCAAATACCACAAGAAATAAAATGAAAAAGCAGCCAATATGCAAATAAATAAATAAATGAATAAATAAAAAATAATGATAATAACGGTACGGAGGGCCGGCCGGCACACAAGAACCAAAGAAACTAAAATAATAATAATAATAATAATAAAAATAAATAGGTAAATAAGAATAAAAACGCCGGCAGACCGGGAAAGAGTGATGGACAAAAATGTAAAGATACATAAAAAAAAAAAAAAAAAAAAAAAAAAAAAAAAGGCAGGCAAGAGGGAGGAACAAAGATATAGATGACGATACGGCGGGCCGTCCGGCAGAGAAAAGAAGGCCAACCGGCATGGAAAGACGGAGAGATAAAAGAAAAAAATATATACATATAATAACGATACGGAGGGCCAGCCGCCATATACAAGGGAAAAAAAAAAAAAAAAAAAAAAAAAAAAAAAAAAAAAAAAAACAGTCGGCCGGCCGGGAAAGAGGAAAAATAATAATAATAATAATAATAATAATAACAATACGGTGGTCTGATAAAAAAAAAAAAAAAACAGCCGGTCGGTAGGGAGAGAGGGATAAAAGAATAACATATATATTATAACGATACGGAGGGCCGGCAAGCACAAGCAAATTTAAAACAAATAAAAAAAAAAAAAAAAAAAATGCCGGCAGGGAAAGACAGGGAAAAATAATGATAATAACGATACGTTATGGTCGGCAAGCATTTGAAAAAGAAAATACATACATACATAAATATAAGAAATAAAACAGAGGGAGGGACAATAAATAAATAAAATAATAACAATACGGTGGCCGGTCGGAAGGGAAAGAAGGGGGGGGGGGTTAATAATAATGATACGGAGGGCCGGTCGGCAAAAAAAAAAAAAAAAAACGGTGGGACGGGAAAGAAGGGCAATAATAATAATAATAATAATAATAATAATAATAATAATAATAATGATAATAATAATGATAATAATAAAAGAGGGTCGGCCGGCAAACACTTAAAAAAAAAAAAAAAGGCCGACTCTCCGTATCGTCATTATCATTTCGTTCATTTTTTTTTTTTTCTTTCCCGGTCCTCCGTATCATTATTTTCTTTGTTATTATTTCATAATTCTTTTATTCTTTTGTACCCTCCCTCTGTCCCTGCCGGCCGGTTGTGTTTTCTTTTTTGTTTTATTAATTTATCTATTGTTTTTGGCGGTCGACCCTACGTATCGTTATCATTTTTTTCCCTTCCTCTTTCCCGGCACTTTTTTTTTTTATTTATTTACTTTTTTGCCGGCCATCCCTCCGGACCGTTATTTCATTTATTTATTTATTTTGTTCTTTAGTCCCTCCCACTTTCCCGACCGGCCGGCTTTTTTTTTTTTTTTTTTTTTTTTTTCTGTCTGCCGGCCGGTCCTCCGTATCGTAATTAATATTTCAATCCCTCCCGCTTTCTCGGCCGGACGGCGGTTTATTATTATTATTTTTTTTTTTTTCCTTTCTTGTGGTAGCCGTCCGGCCTACCGTATTATTATCTGTTTTTTTTTAGTATTATTATTTTTATGGTCCCTCCTCTTGCCCGGCTGGTGGACTATTTCTTATTTTTTTCTTGTTGTGTTAGCAGGCCGGCCTACCATATCATTGTTATTTTTGTATTTTTTTTTTCTTGGTTCCTGCCTCTTTCCCGGAAGGCCGACGATTTTTTTTTTTTTCAGTTTCTTTGGTTCTTGTTTGCCGGCCGGCCCTCCGTATCGTTATTATTTGTTTTATCTCTCCCTTTTACCCGGCTGACCGGCTGCTTTTTCATTTTATTTCTTTTTGAATTTGCCGGCTGGCCCTTCATATCGTGATGATCTTTTTCGGACTCTCCCTTTTCCCCGGCCGACCAGTTCTTCTTCAGGTCCTTTGTCATCGTATTGTCCTTACCGGTCGGCCTTCCGTGTAAATGTTCCTTTGGTTCTTCCATATCGTTGTCTTTTAATTCCTCCCTCTTTTATGTCCAGCCGGTTCTTCGTGTAGATGTTCCTTTGGTCCTTCCGTATCGTTGTCTTTTAATTCCTCCCTCTTTCATGGCCAGTAGCCGGCTCTTCGTTCAGGTCCTTTGCCGTTGATGGTGAGCTTGCCGGCTGGCCAATCCCTTCGGTTCGGTCTCTCTCGTGTGTCCAAAAATCCCCCCCGAGCTCCGAATGGCCAGGAGCTCTTCGGAGACTCTCCACCACACCGAGGGGGACATTCGAGATTAACCCTCAGAGCGCCTCCCTCGCCTCCCTCGACCCTTGCAGGCAAAGAGGACCGTGTGAGCTTAACAGGCCCTGCTGAATAAAATCACCCGACGGCAGCCAGAATGATACTCCTAAATCGGTCCTCTGCAATTAAATAGGTTTATTGGAGACAATATTTTAATAAAATCGCCCGACGGCAGGCAGCAGCTACGAGAATCCCCGTAGGAGTTCTCTGTTTATGTTCCTTTACAATAATCAGTTACTTTAAAATGGCATAACTTTTTAAAATACAAAAAATATGTATAAATACATATACATATATGTACTTATATATACATATATCAATATCCGTATACATTATATATACATACATATATATATATATATATTATATATATATATATTATATACATATCACACACACATACACACACACACACACACACACACATATATATATATATATATATATATATATACATATATATATATTATAATTTCATATTTATAGAGCGAATCACAAAAGGAATTTTACACAAACGGCACTTGGACAAAAACCACCAAGACAGAAACCATTCAGACAAAAACCACCAGGACACTAATGACAAAAACCTGATTAAGATACAAGTCCTTCTCCACAACCTACAAAAGAGATGAAAGAATCATGCACCATATTATTAAAAGAAATATTAAACTTAAGGAAGAAAACTCTAAAGTACAATAAATTATACACTTTAAAGAAAAAACAAAAACTTCTCAACTGCTACTGAAGAACAATACAAGACAGAGTAATAAAAGTGACCTTCAGAGACCTCACGTCATATACTGGTATACTTGTAAACTTGGGGATTGTGCAACCCAACCCTCAACCTTTATTGGCATGACAACAATGAAACTCTCACGCCGGTTGCTCATACCAACTCTCATCAGGAGATCCCAAAAACAACCATCATTCAGCTCATAAGAGAACTTTAAAAAGATATACTCCAGTAGAAATCACAGAAGTACTGGCAACAAATCAAGACCATAGAAGACTGTCAATTCTCGAAGCTCTCTTCATAAAAGAGTCATTCCCCAGTCTAAATACACAAACCATAGATTTAGAGGCCCTTCCTAGTGTAAGGAGACCTACGCTCCCTGGAAGACGGAGCGAGACTGATGACGTCACACAACAGCCGACCAATGAGTAAGTAGTACAGTCCGGTAGACCTAACCCGGTCCGCTAGCCAATCAGAAATCTCAAAGCGGAGTATCAGCCCAACAATAGCAGTATATAAACAACCGAAATTCAATTAAATATTCACACTCTAGCCACTGATGAAACACTAAGAAGTGTGAAAATGCATTCTGGCCAGTATTTTACTCAAGTAGACTCTTGCCCAAAGTAATGTACAAAACAATGTCATATGGAGACATTATAAGACAACTTTCTGTGGAAGGAGAAAATGCTCACGGAGAAAGAGAAATGTAGATAAAAAAGAAAACCTGCAATAATAATATTGCCATAAATTTTAATCATATACATATATATATATATATATATATATATATATATATATATATGCATATATGTATTTGTGCATAATATCGTTTGAATAGGCTTTTAGTTCAGGAACGATTGGAACGTATAGAAAGTGATGTCAACAAAATAATATTTATATCAAACTACTGCAAAACGTAATCATTATTACTTTTATGCAGGGAGGTATAATGAGACTCCTGAAGAAAAAAAAAATCTGATCTGATCGTATTCCTGTATTTTACTTCCTTTTTTTTCAGCTTGTGAATGAAATCATCTGGATATAGCAAGAATAATCACACATGTTAATCTCAGCAGAAAGGTAAGGATGGTGTGCAATCTTGAAGATTCTCTGTGGAACAGAGAGAGAGAGAGAGAGAGAGAGAGAGAGAGAGAGAGAGAGAGAGAGAGAGGTAAAGAGCGAGGCAGAAACAGAGAGAGCGAGAGAGAGAAACAGAGAAAAAGAGAGAAATGCAAAGAGAAAGACACACACACACACACACAGAAAGAGAGAGAGAGAGCGAGAGAGAGAGAGAGAGTGTGTATTTGTTTACAAATGATAATGGCTCAAGCGAGGCTAGGCACTCCCACTTTTTATTTTTTTATTTACTTATTAGGCTAATTCCCTCTCAAGTTGCTAAGTAGCTCTTCGCAAAGCGGACGTTTGGATACTCCCTTGTCTGGTTCGGTAACGAGGACGGCAATTTAAGTGACTAACGAGCAAGTAATTTCATGTGTGAGCAAAATTTGACGGAGCCCGAAGGGATTTCTCCCCGTCCTCTCATTTTATACAATGGGGGGACGGAGAGGGGGGTCGCCGATTTAATGAAGCGGCCTTGCTGTGGATGTGCTGTGTCTTGCGACACTGCTTCTGACCCAGGGCAGTGGACAAGGTGCAGGGATGACCCGTCATTCAGGAGGTGCTAAGATAAGAGGGAGGGTGGAGGGGTGTGGAGTGTATTCAGGGGTGGAATGGGTGGGATTGATTTTGTGCCTTTTTCTTTTTGGCTACCCCCTTGTAAGGGGGAAAAAGCCTTGGTATATGTATGTATGTATGTATGTAACTATCTCTTACTGTGTCACCTGGTCTAACCATGTAAAGTAAAATCAACCTAATTAACAGTGCTGGGCGCGTTCCTCGGTTAGCGCTCCTCGGTTAGCGCTCCCAAACTCTCAAAGCAATGTGGCCTACGAAATTTGTCTTTGGTGTAGTATGTGGCCTATCGGACTTTTATTTTGGTATGAACTTGTCTCTTAAGCTTTAGTAGTTTAGGAGCGCTAACCGCGGCCAAAATATGGCGGAACGCAACGAGGAACGCTTATAGGAACGCACCGAGGAGTGCGCCCAACTCATATGTGCATTTGTGGTCATTCATTTAATTCTCCAAATTTTCTTACAATTTGCTAGAAGATATAAGTTTCTAAATAATACATGTGACTTAGATAAGCGTTTTGGTCTCACATTCACTCAGTCCTGGGTTCGAGTCCCGCACTCCTCTCCGATGCCCAGCAGTGACTGTTATTACCTGCCCAT
>NC_134816.1:22232658-22247658 GCF_046742065.1 Oratosquilla oratoria | reverse complement strand
AAGAATACTCGGGAGAAGAGTTTGGGTGCCAGAGAAATAAAGATGCTCAGATAGATATGTGCAATTAAGAAGCTGCATAAGATCAAGAACGAAAGAAAAAAAAAACTTAAGAACAATGCTAGTAGAAGAAAATTAAAAGAAAATAAAAAAACAAGACAGTCATGGTACGGGGATGTCATGAGGATGGACGAATGTTACGTGAACGCGTGATGGGAACAGAGGTGGATGTGAAGAGAGGCAGAGGGAGACCGAGAAGGGGATGGAAGTATTGTATAAGGGATAATTTCAGGGAGAAAAACTTGGCGGGAGATGAATGGAGGGACCAAATCAAGTCGTGACGACTGGTCAGAAATGCCAAACCTGCTTAGAAGCGAAAGGGAAAATATAGATGAATAATTAGATATTCAAAGCAAGTGAAAAAAAAAAAATAATAGAGAAACAAATTTCAACCAAACAAATAAATAAATGAATGGATATATAGATGAATAGATAAATTAATAAATTATTGAAAGAATGATGATGATAATAATAATAATAATAATAATAATAATAACAATAATAGAAATAACAATGATAATAATAATAATAATAATAATAATAATAAAAATAACAATAATAATAATAATGATAGTAATAATAATAATGATAACAACAATAATATTAGTAGTAACAATGATAACAATAATAATAATAATGATAAGAATAGTAATAATAATAATAATAATATTAATAATAACAACAATAATAAAAATACTAATGATAGTAGTAATAATAATGATAACAACAACAACAACAATAATAATGATAATAATACCTGATGATCATAATTATGATAATAGTAAAATCAGTGATAAAAAGATGATGATAAAGATGAAATAGGTAATAACAGGGACATGTAGCTCAAACAACTGAACACTGGAACGTTAATTTAATGTCCATATAATTATAAGATGTTACTTGTTGACGTAGTCCACGGAACGATTTAGTTCATATTGCTTCTCTACACTTCGGGAAATAAACTCTCCTATTGGGATTCGAACCCTCGCCTGAGCGGCTTGCTTCGTAGAAGGCGAAGACCGTACCGTCACGTCACGTCAGGCGAGGGTTCGAATCCCAGTAGGAGAGTTTATTTCCAAATGTCAAAATGACACAAACATCTCTACACTTCCTTGGGACCCACAGCAGTGTTCTGTTATAGATTATATAAAGAGGCTACAGTGATTACAGCCTTCCTGTTCATTAAGTGTAATGAATACTACCCTTATAATTGCGCACGTGTGCGTATATATATATATATATATATATATATATATATATATTATACATATATATATATTATATATACATATATATATATAATACACATATATATATATATTTATATATATATACATATATGTATATATATATATGTATATATATATAGAAATGTATATACATATATGGTTATACATATATGTATATACATGTATACATACACACACACACACACATATATATGTATGTATATATATTATACCTGAAGTGAATCGCTAGTAACAGTGAATATAAATCAAGTAATTTCGACAGTCGCCCCGGGGTTCGAACCGAGGTCTCGCTCATTGCTAAACCAACGCCTTACCGACTGAGCCGTGGGAGTTTCAAAAGTTGGACATACAAACACACACACACGCATATATATATATATATATATATATATATATATATATATATATATGTATATATATATTATTATATATATATATATATATATGTACACATACATTACATTTTGAATAAAACCGTGCTTATAGATACGAGTGTGTATTACATAAGACATCAGGTACACACGTCCGTCACGAGAACAAAAAAAGCGAACAAATTTCCAGAAATGACAGAGTAAAGACTCGAGATCCTTCGACCGTGGCGTCCGTTGGGCACGTATTAGTCCATCTGCGACGCATCTGCGGTCCATCAGCCATCTTTTGGTCAAAATTCCAGTCTTCGTTACAAAATTCACCCTCCGCCCTTTCGCTTTTTCCTTCAGAGCTACCTGGCCAGACCCCCTACTTCTCCTCCTCCTCACCTTCCTTCTTTTTTTTCACCCTCAAGTCTCAGATAGGACGCCACGGATCATTACCACTGGTTGCATTGAAGTCTCCGCCCGGAATGACGACGCCCATAAGCTTCTGGACTCTTCAGTAGGATTACAGCTTCCCTCTCGGGTGATTCTTCTTCTGTGTTTTAGCTATGACGAAGGCAAAGAAGCTCGGAGGCTTACCCTTGGCATTTTGTTTGACCTTGAGGTGGCAGTGATGGTGTGATGGTCCCGATTTTAACCTGTTACAAGCTCAAGACAGTACAGACGCCCGCTCAAGCTTATACGGTTAAGCTGAATAGAATAGACTGGTGTAGCTCGGTGAATGATGATAAAGCACAGAACACGAAGAAACCTTCCCGAGGACTCAGCATTAAGATAAACCCTTTGGATAAGCTGGTCAACATGAATGCTGGTTTTATGGTTGAGAAATGTAAAGAGGATTAAGTTCGCAGAAAATCTCACTTGCGTAGATGCACAAGGATACCCGTGCGTACATGAAGGTACTTGTACATGTGCACCTGTGTACAAACATCAAAACAAACGAAAAGTACACATGAGCATGTATACATATATGTTTGTACACATTCATTCACACATACATACATATACATGCATGGGTACATACATGTTGATTTATGTATGCTGTGTACACGCGAACAGTAGAAACATACAACCTGGTGTAACATTTTAATTTGTTTACGTGTATACAAGTACACACAGATGCTTCTCTCTGAGTGCACACACACACGCACATGGGAGTGACAGCTTGTGTGTGCGTGTGTGAGCTTCGAGGAATGCGGGGACATCCTGTGTATCCAGAAGAAAAAAAATCAAGACAAGACCTCGCCCAGTAAGAACGGATTCCAAGGCCGCGGAGTTAGGTCTTGTTCCAGTTTTTCTTATTACTTAGTTCAATAAAACCCATTTTTGTTTTTGGGTTAGGGTTATCTTATTTGGAGTTGGGATGTCTTGAAGGAACACTTTAGTGACGCATATGCTTGGGTTTTCGTGAGGTATTCTTATTGGATAATGTTTTTTTCCAACTAGTGATGGTTTGTTGAAATGCTGTGGGATCAAAGCGTTTCTTTTCTTTTCTAAAAGTTTCGTTCTTCATCGGTATTTGTTGAATTGTATGAAGGAAACATACTGGTGTACACTGCGAAACGTACCATCGCAACTATAATTAGAATTTAATTCTATATAGAATTTTACTAATTTACTCATTTATTATTTCTTCTTTAGTTGTCTCTTTTCATCTATCTTCCATTAATCATCTTTCGATTGATTTGCTTATCTTTTTATTAATTAATTTATTTATTTATTTATATTCGTTTGTTTGTTCGTTTGCTTGTTTACCAACCATATTCATTCATTTATCTATTTTTATTAATTCATGAATTTTTTTTGCTTATTAATTTATTTTGCAATGAATTTGCAGGTGTGCAGATAATGTGCATATAACTTCTGCAAGCCACTTAGTGTGAAAGGAAAGTAGATTCTCATTCCTTCCAGCTTGTCTGTGCGATCGGGGAGCAGCGGGAATAACGAGCGATGTGCCCGTACACATATGCCTTGGGGGCATGTCTAACGGGAAACCTAGTGAGAAGCTAGTGCCCGTAATAGCGTGGTATCACAAGACACACCAGGGTCCGTCGCTAAAAATAGGAAAGAAAGAAAGGAAGAAGAAGAAGCAGAAGGAGAAAAAGAAGAGGGAGGAGGAGGAGAAGTGAAGAAGAAGAAGCAGAAGGAGAAAAAGAAGAGGGAGGAGGAGGAGAAGTGAAGAAGAAGAAGAAGAAGAAGAATAGAGAGGTGGAGAAGAAGATGATGATGATGAAGAAAAATAAGAAGGGAAGAAGAAGAAGGATGAGGAGGAGGAGAAGAAGGAGAAGAGGAAGAAGGAGAAGAAGAAGAAGAAGGAAAGAAGAAGAAGACACACCTGGCTATTATTCCTGTCTCACAGTCTCACTACACACCAAAGGGCTAATATAGTATCTCACGGTCTCACTACACAACACGGGGTAATGTGGTACTTCACGGCCTCACTACACACCACGGGCCTATGCAGTATCTCACGATCTCACTGTAGACCAATGTACTGTAGTATCTCACGGCCTGACTACTCACCACGGGCCAATGTAGTATCTCACGGTCTCACTACACACCACGGGCTAATGTAGTATCTCACTACAGGCCAATATAGTACATTACGGTCTCCCTACACCCCACCGGCCTATGTGGTACCTCACGGTCTCATTACACACCACGGGTCAATGTATTATCTCACGATCTCACTACAAGCTACGGGCCTATGTGGTACCTCACGGTCTCACTACACACCCGGGCCTATGTAATATCTCACGATCTCACTACACACGAAGGGGCTGATGTAACACCAAATCTTCAAGTGAGGAAACAGGGAGAATCCGTGACCTTGATCTCACTTTGACATGCAGGTCAACGACCTCGCCCACTTAATCCCCCGTCACACATTTCATGATTCTCTTCAAATGTTCTAAATTTGAAAATCTAGAAGACGACTTCGCTTACGGAATTCTAGACCTCCCTAAGAACAATTCAGCAGTGTCTAAAGGGCCATGTACACGGTCGAACAGTTTGACAAACCCGGTTTGTCAGGCAAGTGTTTGAAGTGATGTTTGGCGGTGTGAATGGGGTATTTGGTCGTCAAACACGTTTGTCGAACGTGTTTGACAACCAAATACCCTATTCACACGGTCAAACATAACTTCAAACACTTGTTTGACAAACCGGGTTTGTCAAACCGTTTGACCGTCTAAATGCCCCTTAACGTTCATCTAGGCTTTCACTTCTCTTAGTTTGTCGTTCAGCTTCTCGTTGTATGACGAAAAGGGGATTTGACATTTGAGGATCCGAAGAATAAAAGATTGTAATCTAAGTAGTTTCTACTCCAATGAACTCACTTGAGTTACGTGTATTGGTGACAGGGGCTTTACCGGGTATGAATCCTGTAAATAGGAGGCAATTTGCAGAAAGGTCTCTTCCACCTGGGCATCCCACAGGAGGGTCCAGTATCCCACGGGGGACCAGCATCCCACAGGGGAGTCTATCTATAACCTCCGGGGATTGAAAAGTTGAGAGGATAGGCATCAAATTGATCGATACATTGTGTATCCATCCGGTGAGGCTTCATACCTTAAAAAAAAAAAAAAAAAAAAAAAAATTGTGAACCATCCAAGGCCAGTTAATTCTAGCTGAAGGTGTAGAACACACTACAGAACGTCGTTTTCGTCTTTTTCGTGTTCTGTCACTTGTCAAATGTCTAAATAAGCCTTGGAAGCTTACCCTTTATTTTCACCTCCAAAAAGAATATAACTTTTCGAAAGCTTAGAAGCTGAAAAAGATTACTATTAATTCCTTTGCTGTCGTATCTTAACAGAATACATAAGAACAGATATACATGTACATATACGTATGTGTTCACGCATACGTGTACATACACATATCTGAGTACACACACACAGACACACACAAACACACATATATATCCATGTACGTGCGAGTGAGTATGTGTGCATGTATGTGTGTGTGCGTGTGTGTGTGTGTGTGCGCGCGACTGTGTATGTGTGCGTGTGTATGTAGTTGTGTGCGTGCATACATACACATACAATATCCATGATTCACATGTTGTCTGAAAACATTTATCCAATTTTCCGGGTTAGGGCCATTGGGAGCACACTTTCCCAGCGGCTTCGCCAAGGACGACATAAATACACACATAATAATCTCGTCAGTCAAGTGGCTCTATATAGGGCGACGATCATATACGGGTCCAGCCGAGGCGAAAGTATCTGGATCAAACTATGACGTTTCCTCTTCAGACATTATATATCATACTCTGGTATCATTGCATTTCAACTCGGTTTTTAAGTTTTCGTTCATAAAGAGATGTGACGGACTCTTTGGCAAACTTAAGAGGATTTTTTTTCTTTTTACTTTTTCTTTTGTTTTCGCTCCGGTAGAGTCACGTAAAGATACGCACGTAGGGGGTCTGTGTTGGTTGTGTGTATTTTCTCTTGTGTTTTTCCCCTTCCGCATACTCCAAATTAACCTTTGAAGAGGCACGTAGTCCTCGTGGAATACACGGAATACATATGTATCAGTTGATCTATGCAATTCATATATATATATATATATACATATATATATATATATATATATATATATATATATATATATATATATATATATAATACTGATGACCCACTTGCCGAGAAGAATAAGCGAAGATACAGAGATCTGTATATTTCGATCACTTACTGTGATCCTCTTCAGCAGATATGGACGAGGATCACAGTAAGTGAACGAAATATACAGATCTCTATATCTTCGCTTATTCTTCTCCGAAAGTGGGTCATCAGTATTATTTTACAAATGTGCTACGACATATCTTTGTTGTGATATATGAATATATATATATATATATATATATATATATATGAGTGTGTGTGTGTGTGTGTGTGTGTGTGTGTGTGTGTGTGTTCATATTATCAACCGCATTATTTTTTTCCATTTTATTCCTTGGTCGATGGGAACATATTCGGACATTGATACGCTGTCGAGCTAGGACTCGAACCTAGACTATACGTAACAAATGGATAGTGACTTAACCCTTTGCGCTATCAAGAGGGATATAAATTGAGCACTAATATAAATATATATATATATATATATATATATATATATATATATATATATATATATATATATATCGGAAACTGATATATATCAAAGGGGAAACTGGATGCCCCAAGAAGTGACACGTCCTCTCTCATAGTGTGTGATTTGTGTTGCGAAGGCCTACCACTGGAATTTCTTGTACGCAAAGCTTTGCCTTGGAATTTGAATTATTGTACCCAATTCCTCACCACATGTTAGCTCTCTCTGTTGACCTGTCAGTCTACCTGTCTGTCGGCATTTCTCTCTCTCTCTCTCTCTCACACACACACACACATGGCTGACACCTATAATTTTTTTTATGTCAGTTACATGGTGGAATGAACGACAAACGACACTGATTTGTATGCTATCGAGACAACGATCACGAATGAAATAGAAGACAAAGAAGATTACAAATATTCACAAAAAATTTAGACCGAAGTTACAACTAGAGTCAAACATAGGATATAAATCTACACACAAAGAAGTATGAAATAATGTAAATGGGGAACATTATAAAGGGCCAGTAATGATTTACTTTATAAGAATGAAACACTGAAAAAGATGGAAGAAGAAAAGAACCCAGAATATCAGTCACAAAGATAATTTGTCACCCCAAGAGAACATTATGAAGATTTTTGGTAAAACATAAAAACAGATGATGGATCAAAGAGTAGCAATTTACTTTATCAAAAGAGAAATATGATGAAAAATAGGAAAAAAAAATTCTTAGAGAACATGAACCACATTGTAATATGGAATATTGGCAAGGCCCCAGCACAAAAAATATATAGTTAAGATCAAAAGAACACAAAAAAATTGTCTCTAATTTAAAAAAAATATACCAGATAAGTAGCTATGAGAAAACATAGGACTTCAATTGTTAGAAAAGAAAAGATGTGAGACTATGACTGTACTGATACTAATTAAAGGATTGAACAAAAATGAGAGAGAAAGTCTTTTCGTTTGGGGTGACGCAAGGTCACGGAGGAAAAACTGAAAAATGCAAAGTGGTTGAAGGATGTCGAGAAACATAGCTCTCCATACGAATTCATCAACTTTTGGATCTATTTAAGAGAAGAAATAGTCGGACGAATAACTTAAATGAATTTCAGGGACCAATCACACACACACACACACACACATACAAACACACAGATAAACATACAGATACATACGCGCGCACACACACGCACGTACACATGCAGACACACGTGCGCAGACACATAAGATACACACGCACACACACATATACACACGCGGTTGGTAGAGTCCCAGACTGTCAGTACGGCGGTACCGGCGCTACCTGGTTCGAATCCTGCCCAGGGCTGAAATGATTTCAGTATTGCTGCGCTTCAAGTCGTTACTCAAACTCTCGTGGGCGGGGAGTTGGGTGTGTGTGTGCGTGTAAGGTCATAGCATTACCCATAGATCGGTCATACGAGCTCTGAGCTCTCTTCCGGGAGGGAAATAGCTGTCGATCACGAGTCCAACACGTGATCCAAAGACCAAGGTGAATCGCATATACACACACACGCTAGTGCGCGCGCACATAGTTCATATGATCTCTGTCTTATTTTTTTCTTTTACTCTCTAATCTTCTCTCATTCCTCTTCCTCTATTCACTCCTAAATGCAAAGTACTTCCACTCAGCAGGTTACCTCACGTCGATGCAAATTCCTCTACTTTGGGAGTCTGTAATTTGTGCCCTGCACTCCCTGCACTCCATAAATCATTCCGACATACTTCTTGTGCTCTGATAACCTACGGTATTTCAGTCTGACCCATTCCGACATAGATGACGTGAAGAACGGGTGACCTCTGGAGTCTTGTTTTATTTTTATTTTCGTTTTTTTTTCTTCTTCTTTTGGCTCCTCACCATTGTCTAACGCCTTCTCGCCCCTCCTCCCTGTTGGATTTTTCTTTCAATTGTTTTCGGATTTTTTTCTTCTGTTTTCTTTGTTCGTTCTTCCGGTACGATTGTTTTCGTTCCCACGCCCGACAAGAGGGACAGCAAAGCGATTGGGGTAATACCTTGGCGTCGACCTTGCACAAATTAGCAACATTGTGCCTTGCACAAATTAGGAACGTTGTGCCTTGCACAAATTAGGAACGTTGTGCCTTGCACAAATTAGGAACGTTGTGTCTTGCACAAATTAGGAACATTGTGCCTTGTACAAATTAGGAACGTTGTGCCTTGTACAAATTAGGAACGTTGTGCCTTGCACATATTAGGAACGTTGTGCCCAGCACAAATTAGGAACGTTGTGCCTTGCACAAATTAGGAACATTGTGCCTTGCACAAATTAGGAACGTTGTGCCTTGCATAAATCAGGAACGCTGTGTTTTGCACAAATTAGGAACGTTGTGCCTTGCACAAATTAGGAACGTTGTGAAGATCAGTATCTCCAGTACTCATGTAAAGATAAGCTAACCTACATATTAACTTATAATGAGTAGCAACCCCAGAAATAAACTTGTATATATAAATCGCCCCAACAGTCACAATTGTTTAAGGTTAGGTTAGGTTAGGTAAGGTTAGGTCAGGTTAGGTTTGGTCAGGTTAGGCTAGGTTTAGGATAGGTTAAGTTAGGTCAGATTAGGTTAAGTTTGATAAGGTTAGGTTAGATCAGGCTAGGTTAGGTTAGGTTAGGTTTAGGTTAGGTCAGGTTAGGCTAGATCAGGTCAGGTTAAGTTTGGTCAGGTTAGGTTTGTTTAAGTTAGGTCAGGTCAAGTCAGGTTAGGTTACCTCGAATTAGCTTGTTAGGATCATCCACCCCAAATATTAGCTTGTAAAGATAAACAACCCTCAAATACTCTTGTGTTACGGATCTTTACAACGTCCGCAGATCGCAAGTGAGTGATTGTTAACGAGCTCAAGGAAGTCGTCTTTCTACCACGTCACTGAAGGGTCATTTGTCTTCTGAGCCAATTTTTCGCGATTTGCAACTTCGCAACGTAAAGGAGGCAATTTTTTTCGCGATTTGCAACTTCGCGACGTCAAGGAGCCAATTTTTTCGCGATTTGCAGCTTCGCGATATGCAACTTAGCGACGTCAAGAACCCAATTTTTGAGATTTGCAACTTCACGAGATCAAGAAGACAAATTTTCGCGATTTGCAACTTCGCGACGTCAAGGAGCCAAGTTTTCGCGATTTGCAACTTCGCGCGTCAATAACCAAATTTTCGCGATCTGCAACTTTGCGACGTCAATAACCAATTTTTCGCGATTTGCAATTTCGATATGTCAATAACCAAAATTTCGCGATTTGCAACTTCATGACGACAATAGCCAAATTTTCGCGATCTGCAACTTCGCGACGTCAATAGCCAATTTTTCGCGATTTGTAACTTCGCGACGCCAAGGAGTCTTAGAGTGTGCGTCGGGAGTCAAGGTCCTGCTTTACAAAAGAATCTGAATCTGAGTCCATAAAACAAGACTTCAAATCTGGGCATATATATATAAATATATATATATGTATATATATATATATATATATATATATATATATATATATATATATATATACACACACTCAATGGTCCCCAGTGCAGATATTAATATTTTTTCAACCACTTTAACTTTTTCATTTTAATTCCATGTCATCACGATCGAGACTGACAAAACGCTGGACGTTTGAAAAAAGATATATGTATATATATATATATATATATATATATATATGTATTATATATATATATATGTATATATATATATATATATATTCAGAATTCCAACACACATTTCAATATTTCGACAAATACAAGCATATCGAACTTTGGTTCATATTTTTAACATATGTCAACAACGATGTTCTCTATAAAATCTATTCTGGTTAACTATACGGGAATTTATTCAGTTAAAAATATCCAGATTAATTATTTCTACCTTGCTACCGCCAGCTTATCATATTCAATCAAGAAGGACTTATTCAAACTAGATAGTGTTGGATAGGTGAAATTATACTTAAAAAGACATTCCTAGAATCCTAAAATATAAGTAATGATCACACAATCTGTAACGAAGGTTATATGTGTTAATTAACACTTTCATTTGGTGTGAAAATTTTGTCTGTTACCACACGAATTCATTCAATTAAAGAAAACAAATTTAGCAGAGACAAGATTTAATATATCTAAGATTAATAATTTTATTGTGTCTTGTGAATTTTTAGCTTATTTTGACTGCCAACAAGTTAACTTAAGCTAAAGGATGACCCTTTAGTAGTTTAAGCGTTAAACTCCGATGACAAAATGTCTTGTCATTTGGCCAAATAAAACAAAAAATCATAAAACACCAAAATGTTTGATCAAACACCAGAAAAATATGACGTCAGTCCTCCGCTCGCGAGCGAAGCGAGGACTGACGTCATATTTGTCATTTTGTCATCGGAGTTTAATGGGTTAAGCGCTAAACAAATCTAGATTAACCCATTCAACTCCGATGACAAGATGTCTTGTCATTTGGTCAAATAAAACAAAAAATCATAAAACACCAAAATGTTTGATCAAACACCAGAAAAATATGACGTCAGTCCTCGCTTCGCTCGCAGCGAAGCGAGGACTGACGTCATATTTTTCTGGTGTTTGATCAAACATTTTGGTGTTTTATGATTTTTTGTTTTATTTGACCAAATGACAAGACATCTTGTCATCGGAGTTGAATGGGTTAATCACTATGCTGTGTTTTGTGATCTATAATCTTATTCTAGACAAACTTAATCTAGTTTAGAAATATTTATATCAGAGTCAAATGGTAAAGAAATAGATTAATCATATTGTAGCGTTTAGTGATTTATAAGTTTATTTTAGACAAATTCTAATTAATTAACAAATGCTGCTTTCAGAGTCGAATGGTAAATAAATTTAGATTAATAATTTTTCCATGTTTTGTGATTTAAACTTAATTAAGGCAAATCTAGTTCATGTAAAGAGTGTTCCTTTCAGAATCAAATGATAAAAACATATTTTGTTGAGTTTTGTGATCTATCTTAGACAAATTTCATCCAGCTTAAGAACGTTTCTTTTAGAAACAAACAGCTAAAAACTGGATAAATAATTTTATTGTATTTTATGATTTATAAACTTATTTTAGGCAAATTAAGTTCGGTTGAAGAATGCCTCTCTTTCAACCGAGGAGTATAACTTACATAACATTTGTCCGCAACTGTACGCTAAGCGTATCACTCTCCTTGACCTTTGGTAACTAACCTTTTCTAGAAATAGCCAATTACTCAAGGGTTGCCCCCTGACCGAGACAATTTCTTAAATTACACGAATTTCGAACCAAATAGTTTTGGGGGAGTAGAGGTGCCCTTTTAGCACTGAAGATGTTTAACTTTCACGTCCTGAAGCTACGGGTGGTAGGTCAGCTTCGGGTTTTCATGTTCTTGTCATGTTTCTGCTAAGAAAGTAAAAGTGAAATTAATTAATTAATACCCTTCCTCGTTAATAACGTCCGTAGCAATTATTGGCTCCCCTGAGATAAAAAAAAAAAAAAAAAAAAAAAAAAATTCTGATGATGATGATATGGTTTAACGTCACAAACTCCCCCCCCCCACTATCGGGAGTCTAGGAAGGTGCCCCTCACAGAGGACTTTGTAGCTTGGAACCATGCCCTTGGTTCAACTTCGCCGGTGGCAGGGTTCAAACCGCCATCCACTCGACCATTGCCGCAAGTAATGACGCCCTAACTCGCTTGGCCAGTAAGCTTCCCAAGAAAGTAAAAGTAATTTTAATTAATCAAAGTAAAAGTAAAATTAATTAATCATTATACTTTCTCGTTAATAACACTTGTAGCAATTACCATTGATAAAGAAATAACTTCTTTTAAAAACACCAATGGTTTTATTACTATCTCCTAACAAAATAGAAATAAAATAATGATATTAATATTAAAAAAGGGAAGAGAAGTAATATCTTTTGTGAGGATTTTCTTCCAATTAAGTTCATATAAGGAGATTATGACTCATTAAAATCATCCGTGGCACAAGTACTCTTAATTCTCTTCGAGACAAAAAAAAAAAAAAAAAAAAAAAAAAAAAAAAAAAAAAAAAATCGAATTAACTAAAACGGAATAAACATATCAGAATAAAAAAAAATAAAACCAAATTAAGTGAAATGAAATGAAAATAGAATGAAATAAAACGAGACAAAATAAAATATAATAAAACAAAACAGAGAAAATTATCTTTGTCCCAATTTTTTTTCTTCTAAAATCTCCGCATCAGAACATTCCATTGTTCACCACCAGCTTTGACTTTCCTCCTCTTTCTCTTATCCAGCCAAGAAAATAAGATTTATTATTTTTCTATCCTAAAAGGACTTAAAAGGTAAAAAATGTGCATACATATATACTGTACATACATACATACAAACATACGTATATACATACATACGTACATACATACAAACATACGTACGTACATACATACAAACATACGTACATACAAATATATATATACAAAAATACATATATACATGCATACATACGTACATATATACACATACAAAAATATATACATACATACATAATTACATACTGTAAATATATACATACAAACATACGCATATAAATACATACAAACATACGTACATGCATATATACATACAAAAATACATACATACATATATACGCACGTACATACAAACATACGTACATGCATATATACATAAAATACATACATACAAACATACGTATATACATACATAAATACATACATACACACGTCACCGACTTAGATACTTTGATCACAACCTCGCGTCTTCTTAGTCGTGGGTTCGAGTCCCCCACTCCTCTCCGATTCCTAGCAGTGACTTTCTGTTACCTACCCAAAACGGATAATAGGAGCAAATAATACTCAGCGCCACCTGGTGTATGCTCATCACCTTCATCATGGGAAGAGGATGCAAACCCAATGGCATAAGAATAGATGAGACTACAAGAGACCATAAGGCCTACACTAGACAGTTCCATTTCCTTTACCACCTGCCATCCCCGTCCATAGTCATCTCATCATGTCTTACAACAACTGATAGTTTCAGCGCTCACTACATGGTTACTAAATCTATTCCATTCATTGACCACTCTATTGGTGAACCAATTCTTGACCATTTCCTTCTTAAATTTTCTTAAACGCAAAGGAAGGCACGACCTTTCCGATCTTCCCGGGCGACCTTCCACCCGGTAAGAGTGTTCGAGTTTTAACACTGGTCCTTCTCGAAAACGCGTCTCAGGAGCCTCAATGTCACCCTTGGAGGCGGGGGGAGTGGGGTCGTCTTCCTAACGAAGTGTTTGACATCATCCTCGGCAGATCCAAGTCATTACAGAACACGCGGAAGCTTAGGCAACTTAACTTACACTCTCTGGAAAGACGCAGAGTGTGGGGTGATCTAATAGAGGTGTTCAAGTGGATCAATGGTTTTAACAAGGGTGACGCAAACAAGATCATCATATTAAGACAACAGGGCAGGACTCGCAGTAATGGATTTAAATTGGACAAATTTAGATTTAAGAAGGAAATAGGCAAGGACTGGTTTACTAATAGGGTGGTCAACGAATGGAATAGTCTTAGTAACTACGTCGTGAGCGCTGAAACTATCGGTTGTTTTAAGAAACTGTTAGACATCTTTATGGATGGGGAAGACAGATGGTCATGGTTATGGAACTGCCAAGTGTAGGCCTTATGGTCTCTTACAATCTCCTTCATTCTTATGTTCTTTTGAGAGTTCGAGATTTGAACTGTGACCAGCCATCACTTCCGAGTCACTAAAGAACTTCTTGAAGATTTGAGTGTGGTACACTTAAGAGTCTTGTTCTTATTAACTCCAGATAATTTGAGTCATTTACAGTGGAGTTCTCGGTTGCTAAAGGGTAAATGACGTCATAAATCTAACGTGCTCGTTGTAGCGGGACGAAATGATCACGTGATGAGGTCATAATTGCTCACAGGGCGTCATTACAACTGCCAAGGAGTGAATTAGATAAGGTGCTCTTCATTTTTTTTTTATCATTATTATTATCATTATTTTAATTTTGTGTTTTTCAGTGTAGAGGTGCTGTCTCTACCATACTTGAAGTACCAAGTACGATTCAGGATACCTATCCCATAAAATAAATTCAGAGAATCCATACATACATACTGTATATATACGTTCATACATGCATACACATATACATGCGTGCATACCTACCCACAGACATGTATACATACATACATGCATACA
>NC_134816.1:22222658-22227658 GCF_046742065.1 Oratosquilla oratoria | reverse complement strand
GCCTCTAGTGAATGAGATTAGGAATCTTACACATAAACTGCAGTTACCAGACAGGTTTGATTTAGGGTTGAAATAGGAAAGGGGGGAGGGGGGCGAGGAGGAGAAAAGCATAACATGGTGGCACACTAGGCTAGCATGCTATTTATTTTTGCTACTTCGTTCGAGTAGAAACGACTTCTGTCACAGTACTCTACTAAGTATTTCAGCGGCTTTGACCCATCGTTTTTCGCTCATATTTCCGAAATAACCATTCACATCAGTATGATATATAAGCACAGCCTAATTCACACCCTGCCATAATTTTTGACGTTATAGTGCATTCACAAGTGTATTTAATTACGGCGTTTACTCTTGATATTAAGTGTGTCGTAGCCGACACCCGTGAAGTAAATCGAACAGGTGAAGTCGTGACGTCATCACAAACTACCTCGTGTATCCCAAATTCACTTGTTTGATTTACTTCACGGGTGTCGGCTACGACACACTTAATATCAAGAGTAAACGCCGTAATTAAATACACTTGTGAATGCACTATAACGTCAAAAATTATGGCAGGGTGTGAATTAGGCTGTGCTAATATACCATGCTGATGTGAATGATTATTTCGGAAATATGAGCGAAAAAGATAGGTCAAAGCCGCTGAAATACTTAGTAGATTTCCGTCAGAGCGTCTAAACAATGTGTCTAACATTCGTATTCTAGGTTTAACGTCTCTTAGTTCGTCAATTAGCTTCTCACTCTATGACGTCAGAATAATTTGACATTTGGAAATTTTGAAAAACAAAAGATCGTAACCAAAGTAGTTTCTGCTCAAACGGAGTAGCAAAAGCAGGTAGCATGCTAGCGAGAAATGTTTAGTGTGCCGCCACGAAAGAGATGTTGATTGTATAACAAATACACATAAACGTGCACTCGTGAGAAAACAAACGAAAATCACAATCATTTAAATAATAATAAATGAAAAAGAGCAGCTATATATGGGTACATGGCAACTCACACACCGACGCAACCAATTGCATGAAACCGATCGCAAGCGGGTTTTTTTTATTTAACATTATTGTATTGTTATTGTTATTCTTTCTTCACTTTCTAGTATATGGGTTTTATTCTTAGTGCCACATTTGGCGCGAAATTGTTTTCTAGGATACAAACAATGCAACTAGTTGCAGCGTCGTAAGCAACTGGTTTCATGCAACTAGTTGCAGCGTCGTAAGCAACTGGTTTCATGCAACTAGTTGCAGCGTCGTAAGCAACTGGTTTCATGCAACTAGTTGCAGCGTCGTAAGCAACTGGTTTCATGCAATTAGTTGCAGCGTCGTAAGCAACTGGTTTCATGCAACTAGTTGCAGCGTTGTAAGCAACTGGTTTCATGCAACTAGTTGCAGCGTCGTAAGCAACTGGTTCCATGCAACCGGTTGCGTCGGTATGCTAGCTGCCTAATATACACATAACACAGAAATAGTGTTTGTTAAGTTCGCACGTGGTTTTATGAATGAGTATGATATATTCGCAATAATGGAAGGTCAAGAAAGATGTTATCAAGTAGTGTTTCTTGTATTATACAATAGGTGATAGCTCACTCGCGTGCGTGCACACACACACACACACACACACACATGCATACACGCACGTACATACACACACACACATGCATACACGCACGTACACACACATACATGAATTTAAAAACAAACTAGATGTTGCGAGATACAAAGACGGGACATAACGAGCATAGCTCCCCATACCATTGAGTACAGCAAGGTAAACACAATTACACACACACCTACACACACTTACACACACCTACACACGCACATAAACACAATATAGGTATTGTGAAAGTTGGTCCATATCACCATGTTTGTATGACCGGCTATCTTACTTGGTGCTACCTAAATTTGTTATAAATATAGCGGTACCGAGAGCGGTTTGCCTTGGCTTTTTACTAGACCAAAGAATCTGTTTTGGCACAACAAGAAAAAAAAAAAGAAAAAAAAAAAAAGAGAATCAGTTGTGGGCAGCTTCAAAAGCGAGAGTTTTGCGGGTTTTTTCTTTCTTGGTGTTTTGGTAGTCGACTAAACTGGTTTTAGAATAGCAACTGTAGTTTGGCTTCGATTGTCGTGAGTCAAATGACCTTCATGTTTGCTGGTGGATTGTGAACTATTTTGAATTGGAGGAAGTGACCACGGTGATTGTAACTGTCCCAAATGATCGAAAAATTATTCAAATAACCATTGAATAATTTTTCTCTCTTAACCGCATTGTAAATGGTTGGAACAAACTACCTATTCACGTCGCAAGTTCATATACAATTGCCATTAAAAAAACGTTTAGATAAATATATAGAGTCTAATACCAGTCTAACTTATGTCTCATTATAATGAGCTCGTACACTTAAAAATAAAGAAAATTTTTACACTCTATTTCAAATCGCAAGGACCCACGTTAGGACTAATAAGTCTGTTGCTGTTTGGGTCCCTTTGTATTTTTTCTATCATACATGACATAGCAGATACTCTGAAGGGGTGAAGGAGACACAATGTGTAACGTGACATAACACACCGATCACCTTCCCTCTATTCTTTCCCAAACGATGATATACGCGCCTTTTGTACTGAATGTATTTTTTAGGTCTTCGAAAGGAGGCGTATAGAGATAATTCTTTTGTGTGTGTGATTCACCATAGTGTTGGATCACGTTTTGGAATCGTGAATGACAGCTATTTCCCTCCTGGAAAAGAGATCAGAGCTCATGTGTGTGTGTGTGTGTGTGTGTGTGTGTGTGTGTGTGTGTGTGTGTGTGTGTGTGTGTGTGTGTGTGTGTGTGTGTGTGCACAATATTTCCCAAATGTCTGTACATATTTCAACGAAATTGTAAGGATATATTTCCTTTGCTTTAAACCAGAATTCTCTTGAATTTCGTGGCCCTATACTGAAGTTCAAAGTCGCAGAGTGTGAACAATAAACATCATGAATCTAAGCTACATATCATCGCCATTATTTACCTTAGAAAATAGACAACTTGCTTAACTTCTGAAATCATGGATCAATATTTTTTACATCAGATGCATGTAAAGTAAAGAAAAAAACTCAGGCAAAATATAATTTTCTTAATCTCTTTAAGTACTGACCCGTTTAATTTTCATGAATAAAAGTCTTTAAGATAAAAGACGTGCCGTGATTGGTGGATGGTGCCGGGGATGTAGGGGTAGTGGTGAGGGTAAGGGTGAGGTGGGGGGGGGTAGGATGTGGGACACCAAAGTAGTCACATTTGCCTGTAAACTACACGGTCAAGGCAATTGGGAATTTTCCAACAGGCGTTGGGAATCAACCCCGAGCCCTCACACTAATGAAACGAAGTCAAAACACTGACGCGACACGATGACACAAAGAACAAAAGACAAAAAATAAATAAATAAAATAAATAATAATAACGATAATAATAATAATAATTATAATAATAATTAATAATAATAATGATAATAATAATAATGATGATGATAATAATAATAATAATAATAATAATAATAATAAAATAAAATAAAAAATCTTGTATACTTTGGTGGACTGCGTAAAGCAGCTATAACCGTGTCCGTGGATCTTTTGCAAGAGAGACGTTGGGCAACGGATTCATGGGTTTTGACGTGGGGAAGAGCCTCATTTACACGAGGCAAGTTGAGAGGCAAGTCAAGCGTGCAAGTTACTCCATACAACTTACTTGCCTTGTGTAAACATCTGCCTATACACACGTCAAGTAACTTGTAGCAAGTAACTTGCGCGCTTGACTTGCCTCTCAACTTGCCCCGTGCAAACGAGGGTTTACAGAGGACAGGGTCCCAGGTTGTCCATCGACTTAAGGTGGCGGCATACTTGGCGTTTCTCCCTAGCATGCTACTTGCTTTTGCTACTTGCTTTTGCTACTCTGAGTAGAATCGACTTCGGTTACGATCTTTTGTTTTTCAAAATTTCCAAATGTCAAATTACTCTTGCTGACGTCATAGAGTGAGAGGCTGAATGGCGAACTAAGAGAAGTTAAACCTAGAATACGAATGTTAGACACATTGTTGAGATGTTCTTACGTCTTGTTGTTGGTTATAGTAAAGTCTCCTTTGTGGGTTATTAGACTCAAAAGGTTATGAAGTCTAGCGTTTTAACAAGGTGGTCGTTATACAAAGTTCTGCCTGTCGTCAGGTGATTTTATTAAACTAATTGGCCTTGCAAACAATCTGGCTGCAGAATGCGACATCAACATTACTACATAATCCCCGGTCTAGGTACACACACACGTACTTTCTACAAGACCCGACGCTATCTAGCACAAAACAGTTTTTTTACTTTCTTATGTAAAAACTGAAACGACCTTGTCCTCGTTTTGTGGTTGTCTAATTAGCTGAATCCCTTCAGCTAATTCATGGAACTGCCTAGTGTAGGCCTCATGGTCTCTTGCACTCTCCTTCATTCTTATGTTCTTATTCGTGTCCTGAATTCGCCCAAACTGAATGGATTTTGTGTGAATTCCTTTATTTATCTGGATAGAAATGTTATATAATCATGAGAAAATAGAAAATCTTAAGTAATTTTCCTTGGCCGCTCTACTGTTTTTATTGATTTGTTTGTTTGTTTTATTAATATTTTTCACTTCCGTTGTGTTAAAAAAAAACATAGTAAAAACTTTTGTCGTAACAAATAAGATCGTTGTGTTTGGAGACGACGAAAAAATGCCCCAAAAAAAAAAAAAAAAAAAAAAAAATCAAACCATATTTCAAGTTCCACTGTCATTGAAAACAACAACAGCTTACCAACCACTCTGATAACAATTCATCTTTTAATTATAAAAAATAAATATCTGGGTAAATGAATATTTCACTTATCCTCCATTCACCTTTTACTCACCTTTCAAGATTAATTTACTCCAAAGTACTCATTTCATTTACCATAGGCTGACTCACCAACCACTTTATCCTAAATCAAAACCACCCTATCGTCAGTTTTTACAATAAC
>NC_134816.1:22217658-22220158 GCF_046742065.1 Oratosquilla oratoria | reverse complement strand
GTATTCCTCCGCCTGATGTCGAACTACTGATTTGCATCCATAATTATGAACCTGTGCCTCATTAAATATTTTTTTTATTCAAATGAATTCAAAATGTACGGACGCACATGTGCTGTGTGTGTGTATGTGTATGTGTGTGTGTGCGTGTGTGTGTGTGCGTGTGTACATATATGTACGTATATGTATATCATAATAAATGCACTAAATCATCTTTTACAAATATAATCCATTTGTTTTAACTTGGCTGAGATTTACTTCACTAAATTATTGCATTTTTTCATTCACACATTTGTTATCATTATTACAGATTCCTTACATTTTTCTTTTTAACTCGATCTTGTACATTTTGCCGAGATTGTTACCAAGTAGACAGAACAATTTTGTTTTCAAATAAATCCTCATCAAGACTAATTAATCATTGTTGCAAGTGACAATATATTTATAAATTTTATTACAGCTGTCGATTTCTAGTTGAAAAACTATCATTAACTCTTAAAACTATCAGATGCGTTTGTTTCTGTGTCGCCATAAAGACAATTTAGCAATAAATCTCCAGGTATCACAAATCTAGCCAAACATAAATATATTTTCCCACAGTGACAATTCAGCGAGTCGCTTATTGTCAAATTTGCAAAAATCTCAACTGCACAATATGTCTTGGTATCATTAGATCTATTCCAGTTTTCTCTTCTTCATTTAATCCTTGATATTCATAAGGGCTTCCTCTCAGTTGAATAAAATCGTCTGACGGCAACTGGGATAGATGAATATATTGTAGACTCCAAAAAGGATCAAAATTATTGAGATAATTTCTTGTCATAAAGTTACAATCAGAAGCTGTATACAGTATATTTGTTAAAATCTGGATAATTCTGCGTCTTATTTTACTGAATATTTTACAAGTAACTTTATTGAATTACTATTTTTATTGTAGTGTTCTTGTTTTATTTTTATAAGCTAATGTGTACAGTTACCCAAAGTCTAAATAAGAAATGGTCAGTTAATTTTGAAATGAAGACAAACGACATGACGTCACGACGAACAGTAAACATGTCGTCTCTTTTAGGGAGGTTATTTTTCCTTTCTCGTTTTTATCTTGTTAATGATTTCTAAAATTAGGTTCGATCTCGCCTACTTTGACTTCCCCCCAGCTGTCCGAGAACATAAGGCAAAGGTTTGACAAACAAGTGTTTGAGGAGATGTTTGACCGTGTGAATTGGGTATTTGGTTGTCAAACGTGTTTGACAAACGTGTTTGACAACCAAATAACCCCATTCACACGGTCAAACATCACTTCAAACATTTGTTTGACAAACCGGGTTTGACAAACCGTTTGACCGTGTGAATGGACCTCAACGACGAAGCTGCCAGACGTTAACGGTGATATAGACACTAAAAGGTACGTTTTGCTCGCTACGATTATCGTTCAAAGATGATCGTTCATGGCTCAATAATAATCGTCACACGATTATCTCGAGCACTGATAAGCAGTTTAATCGTCTGCAGTAGACCTCGTGAAGACAAATGGGGTTAGTGAGTGTAGGACGTGTCTTTGCACTTGCATTGTGGGTGTATACATGCATTTCTGTGTGTGTGTGTGTGTGTGTGTGTGTGTGTGTGTGTGTGTGTGTGTGTGTGTGTGTTTGTGTGTGTGTATGTATGTGTGCGCGCGCGATTCACCAAGGTCTTGGATCACGTGCTGGACTCGTGATCGACAGCTATTTCCCTCCCGGAAGAGAGCTCAGAACTCATATATGACCTTACACGCACACACACACACACACACACACACACACACACACACACACACACACACACACACACACACACACACACACACACACACACACACACACACACACACACACACACACACACACACACACACAACTCCCCGCCCATGAGAGTTGGAGTAACGACACGCAGCGCAGCGATAATGAAATTATTACAGCCCTGGGCGGGATTCGAACCCGGACCGCCGTAGCGGCGGCCGGGAACTCGAACCACTGAGCTGTGTGTGTGTGCGCGCGAGCGCGAGCGCGTGTGTGTGTATGTGTGTGAAAAAATTAAGGAAAAACTATGTAGATAATCTAGACAGATTCGAGACACTAGACCAAGAACAATCTATAACAAGAAACGTTACACAGTTATTCTAGATGGTATCAACATTTATCTAAAATTAGAATATCTGGTTCAAGGATCTTACGGTAATAAACACATATTTTCTTCATTTTCTTTTTTATCTTTATCGGTAACGAACCATCTCCCAAAAAGATGATTACCTTAATAGGATATACATTAACCGCACCAAAAGATCGACCACAGGAAACTCACGGTAAATGCCAAAGAAATTTAAGAACAAAAATATTTTGTTCAGAATCTTGATGACGCAATTTGATGCCTTTGATTGGGACCTGATGCTCTTTTGTTTTTGTTTTATCTGTTTACAAAGGATTACAAAGGAGAAGCATGACGACAGGAGACCTTTTGGTTCATAACT
>NC_134816.1:22207658-22212658 GCF_046742065.1 Oratosquilla oratoria | reverse complement strand
AGAGGGAGGAGGAGGAGGGGATAGGGAAGAGGGATGGGGAATGGGGAATGGGGAAGGAGAAGGGGGAGAGAAGGGGAAGGGAAAAGGGGAATGGGAGTGGGAGGGAAAGAGAGGAGGAGAAGGGGTAGATGGAGGGGATGGGGAAGGAAGGGGAAGGGGAAGGGGATGGAGTAGAGGGAGAGGGAGAGGATAGGAAAGGGGGAAGGAGAAAGGGGAGGGGAAAAGAGGAGGGGAAGGGGAAGGGGAGGGGAAGAGAAGAGGAGAAGGGGAAGGGTAAGGGGAGGTGAACGGGCGGGGTGGAGGTAGAGGGCCTCTGTGTGTGTGTGTGTGTGTGTGTGTGTGTGTGTGTGTGTGTGTGTGTGTGTGTGTGTGTGTGTGTGTGTGTGTGTGTGTGTGTGTGTGTGTGTGTGTGTGTGTGTGTGTGTGTGTGTGTGTGTGTGTGTGTGTGTGTGTGTGTGTGTGTGTGTGTGTGTGTGTGCGTGCGCGCGTGTGTGTAAAGATAACGGTTCACCTCCATCACTGCCACCTCCACGAACCGGAGTGGGTGAGGTAGTAAGTGCTGGGCCCAAAATACCCTGGTCTGGCGTCGGGGGTCCCCGTTTTATTCACTCGCCCCGGTAAAATCCTTGGCAGGAAGTCTCGGCAACAAAAAATCGGGAGGGGGGAGAGGGGAGGGGGAGGGGGGAAGGGGAGGGCGTTAAAGGGAGCGGGGGGAGGGGGTCTTTATGTAAAAACGTATGTATAGTCTCCTTCGTCCCTTTACTGCGTAGCTGAGTTCGATCCTTCAGAGTGAAAAAGCTGTCCCTTTAATTAGTTATCTAGATGTCACACTATACGGCGGTGCCGGATGCGGCGATATGATGCTTGCAAGTTCATTTATTTTAATAAAATCACCTGGCGACAGGAGCCAGAACTTGGTATAACGACCCCCATCTCCCCAGTCTGGTGATTATAACACTGTAGTCTTATAACCTTTGTTGTCGCCAATAAACAAGTCACAACCCAGGCGCCGGGTAGTGTGACACCGGCCTTGGTCAACCATTCACCATCGCTTCTATCCTTACGGAGAATCTCAAACCGTTGATCAGTAAATTGATGATCTAAACAGATCATTCTAGGTAACATTTTTAGATCTACAACGTCCAAAGGGTTTATCTAATAAGGTGGGTGAAGAGCCTACGCCAGAAGGCGCTGAGTAGCTGCGGCCGAAGCCGCCACCTTTGCCTTATGTGCTTTGGGGACTGTTGGGACAGGTAACAAATAATCACTTTTGAAAATCGAAGAGGCGTGCGGGACTCGAACCCACAACTAAGCGAATACGAGACCATCACGCTTCCTGTTACGTCACGAATCCAATCACTCTAAAGCTTAATAAAATCTTGTGCAGTTAGATAGAACAAAGTTATCAAAGGTTACATGTTTGGCCAGTTAAGAGATGATCGTGATAGTTCAATGGAAATAGTTTTATTTTTAATCAAGTTCAGTGCTTAAAGTTTTTTAAATATCCATTCGACAGAAACGAGTCTCAAGGGCAAATTTCATCAGAAAAAAATGAAATGTTATCTATATATGAAGAACCTATGTTAGCATAGAATAAAACTAGTTTCACTTAACCTGTATGTAAAATCAATGGTTAGATTGAGGTAGATTAAGGTCATTTCTCTCATCTTCAAGAACAGAGGGAGTAATTATAGTCGACAAGGATAGGAAAAATAGACTTAGACAAAGCCTACAATATGATATCTCCGTTAAATACAGATTTGTCGTGAGATAAAGAAAGTAATTATAATGAGATTTATACTAACCTGTCTGTGGCATTAATTTAACTCCTTTAGTATGATGAAGCACTTTCTTTTTCTTTAGATTTTATTTTTATTTCATTTTTATTTAAACCAGATGTACCTGTTCAGCTCAGTATCTTGTTCTCAAGGAGCGTAGCAAAGCATAGACTTCTTTAGATCCCTTCGCGTTAGAATTATTATCGTGTTTATCAGAACTGGGCGCGTTCCTCGGCGCGTTCCTATGTGCGTTCTATGTGTGCTGACTGGCATGACTACTCAGGACAACGAGGAAAACACCAAGGATCTCACCGGGGAACGCGCCCAGCTCTGGTGTTTGTTTTCTTTGAAATGGGATGTTGATATAAGAACGTAAGAATGAAGGAGACTGGGAGAGACCATAAGGCCTACACTAGGCAGTTCCATGCCACGATTAACTTTAGGATATCACTGGATAATTGTGGATAATAACTGATAATATATATATTTTTTTAGATATTCGATTATTATGACAAGATGTTGATAATAAAAGGGACATAAGAAACGAGTGAAATGAAAAATATTTATATATATTTTGGAAACAGACTTAGGTAATGTAGTGGGCTTTATTCCTCCAAAACATAAAAAAAGGAAAGAAATATCAGAAGCAAAATTGGAAATGACAACTGTTGCTGAAGAATTTCCTGACTGGGCAAAATGTGGTCACTGGTGAACTAATCTCAGCAAAAAGTGGTATAGTGTCATTTTTACAATGAATGTTCAAGAACACCCAGTAAACAATAATCCACAAAAGACAGTTATAAGAATATACAAACTGCACAGGTAAGAACTTATAGATAACAGACAACGTATCAAGAAGAAACAATGAAAAATAAGTACAGGAATGTACCACTATTTTTGAGAAAAAACATATAGTTCCGTTAACATACAGATAGTCGAAAAACTTGAATTATAAGAATTAAAGAAAAATATTAAAAGTATTTGATTAATTTAAAGTTGTACATAACTCATTGAAACTGAAACTAGGAAAAATATACAAGGTCTTTCTGAGAAGAATACTTAGATCCTTGTTGGGGTGAGGGGGCACGAAGAATTACGAGTACAAAGGGTTACAAATTCGGGGCATGCCGACAGGACACGTTTTGGTCCATATCTAGGTCGGATGCGAAAAAACTAATATAAGGATAAATAAATAAAAAAAATTATAACAATATAAATAATAATGAATAAAATAAATAAATGCATAGGTATAGTTCAATAATAAACAAACAGGTAAATATTAAATAATAATAAGTTGACAGATAAATAATAATAAATGAAAATCAAGCAAATAATAAACAAACAGACAAATAATAACAAACAAACAAACAAACAAGAGCAAACAAATAACCAAATAAGAATGATTACCAAAATCGAAAATAATTTAAATTCAATTACCTCCGCAACGATGACGCACTCTATAAACTTTATTTCGTCTATCGTCAAACGATACCATTCACTCAAGGGTGTTGCCTTGTCCTGAAGGGACGAAGGACAGAGCCATTAAGGTAAAAAGGAGAATAAAAAGGTTGAGTAGTACAACAAGTCAAACCGCCTCCCCTCAAAAAAAAAAAAAAAAAAAAAAAAAAAAAAGAGTGATTAAGTCCATTTGATATCAATGAGGTACCACACAATTGAATAAAATCATTTGACGTTAGCCAGAATAAAACAACGTTTACTCCTCGCGACCAAATGGCAGTTAAAAGAAACGAGTTTAAACTCTTCGTTACAAAAAAGGTTACCACGAAAACGAATAAAATCACATTGAGTTAAACGAAATAAAATGGCGAATATGACACTCTCTCATGTTGGCTGAGCGGGTTAGGGCGTCGTTATTCACGGCGAAGGTCGAGGGGATGGCGGTTCGAACCCTGCCACCGGCGAAGTTGAAACAAGGGCATGGTTTATTCAATTCCACGTTACAAAGTTCTCTGTGAGGGGCACCGTACTAGCCTTCCGATAGGGGGGAGATTGTGACGTTAAACCATGTCATCATCATATCACGCTCCTGTAATCACTCACTCTCCTAAATATTTTTCCCATTTTGATCATTTTATTTATTCATTTATTTGCTTATTTATCTATCTATTTATTTAGTTATTTTTGCTAAAGCTCAGCGAATTTATTTACCTTAGAATTGTACAAACCTATTTTGCATAATTATCTAAAACATTCTGTGGTGGCACACTAGATATTTCTCGATAGCATGCTACTTGCTTTTGCGACTTCGTTTGAGTAGAAACGACTTCGGTGACGATCTTTGGTTCTTCAAATTTCTAAATTTCAAATTCCTAAGAGAAGATTAACCTAGAATACGAATGTTAGACAAATTGCTGAGATGTTCCTACGTAAATCTAGAATATTGTAACCAAAGTCGTTTCTATTCATTAGAAATAGCAAAACCAAATAGCATGTTAGCCTAGTGTGCCGACACCTTAAGGGGTTCTGTTTTGAGTGTCAACAGACAACTTTTGTTAAAAAAAAAAAAAAAAAAAAAATCTAAGGGTTTCTGGAGGAACAAAAAATGTGTGGAAGGCAGAGGTGGATGGAGTGAGCATGTAGGGAAGACCAAGAATGAGGTGGACGGACGGGGGTGAAGGTGGCACCGGATACAAGAGGAATGTCGGTCGAGCAAGAAAGAGAGGGAGTGCAAAATATTGGAATGAATTGAGAATAGTTGTAAATGAATGAAGATTTTTCCCGTCCCGAAAGGTCATCATATTAAGACAACATGGCAGGACTCTCAGTAATGGATTTAAATTGGACAATTTTATATTTAAAAAGGAAATAAGCAAGGACAGAGTTAGTAACCATGTCGTGAACGCTGAAAGTATCGATTGTTTTAAGAAAAGGTTTAGACAAACGTTATAGATGTGTGGAGGACAGGTGGGTAATGGACATGGAACTGCTTAGTGTAGGCCCTATGGTCTCTTGTAGTCTTCCTTTCATTCTTATGTTCTTATGTACGGAAAATGATCTGGACGTGAATAAGATGGGGTAAGGAGGGAGGGGTCATTCATATAATGAAATCGGTTGGGGATAAGCCGTCTTTGGCTCTCGGACAAACGATGTGTGGCGGAAGTCAGGCGATGACCTTTTATCCACGAGTGGTTTGCTAAGATGCGGGGGGAAGTGGGTGGGGAACGAATAGTATTGCATGGGGTGTAGGACTGGCGTATACAG
>NC_134816.1:22182789-22199658 GCF_046742065.1 Oratosquilla oratoria | reverse complement strand
GTAGGCGACGGACGGCCTCCTGGAAGAGGAGGACGAAGTGGAGGAGGAAGAGAAGGAGAAGGGAGAGGAGAAAGAGAAGGAGGAAGAAGAGGAGGAAGAGGAGGAGGAAAAGGAGGAGAAAGAGGATGAGGAAGAGGATGAGGAAGAGGAAGGCACGGTCAACATCTACCTGTAGGCGACGGATGGCCTCCTGGAAGAGGAGGAAGAGGAAGAAGAGGAGGAGGAAGAGGAGGAGGAATAAGAGAAGGAAGAGGAGGAGGAGGAAGAGGAGGAAGAGGACGAGGAGGAGGAAGAAGAGGAAGGCCGGGTCTACACCTACCTGTAGGCGACGGACGGCTTCCTGGAAGAGGAGGACGAGGTGGAGGAGGAAGAGAAGGAAAAGGAAGAGGAGGAAGACGAGGAGGAAGACGAGGAGGAAGAGGAGGAGGAATAAGAGAAGGAAGAGGAGGAGGAGGAAGAGGAGGAAGAAGAGAAAGGCAGGGTCCACACCTACCTGTAGGCGACGGACGGCCTCCTGGAAGAGGAGGACGAAGTGGAGGAGGAAGAGAAGGAGAAGGAAGAGGAGGAAGACGAGGAGGAAGAAGAAGAGGAAGAAGAGAAGGAAGAGGAGGAGGAATAAGAGAAGGAAGAGGAGGAGGAGGAGGAAGAGGAGGAAGAGGAGGAGGAAAGCCCGGTCAACACTTACCTGTAGGCAACGGATGGCCTCCTGGAAGAGGAGGAAAAAGAGGAGGAAGAAGAGGAGGAGGAGGAGGAAGAAAAAGAGGAAGAGGAAGCGGAGGAGGAGAAAGAGGAAGGCAGGGTCTACACCTACCTGTAGGCGACGGACGGCCTCCTGGAAGAGGAGGAGGAAGTGGAGGAGGAAGAGAAGGAGAAAGAAGAGGAGGAAGACGAGGAGGAAGAAGGAGAGGAAGAAGAGAAGGAAGAGGAGGAGGAATAAGAGAAGGAAGAGGAGGAGGAGGAAGAGGAGGAAGAGGAGGAGGAAGAAGAGGAAGGCCGGGTCTACACCTACCTGTAGGCGACGGACGGCCTCCTGGAAGAGGAGGACGAGGTGGAGGAGGAAGAGAAGGAGAAGGAAGAGGAGGAAGACGAGGAGGAAGACGAGGAGGAAGAGGAAGAGGAGGAGGAAGAAGAGGAAGGCCGGGTCTACACCTACCTGTAGGCGACGAACGGCCTCCTGGAAGAGGAGGACGAAGGGAGAATAGTGTGACCTGAGGAAGACCAAGATTCGGGCAACTACTGGAGAAGCGACCAGACGCAACACCATTGACAGCGCCTTACCTGTTGGGGGTTGAAGACGAAGAAGAAGTAAGAAGAAGCAAGAAGGATGAAGGAGAAGGAAGATGAAAAAAGTGAAGAAGGATGAAGAATAACCAAGATAAAGAAGCAAGAGAAAGGAAGAAGGAGGAAGAGGAGGAGGAGAAGAGGAAGAAGAAGAAGAAGAAGAAGAAGATTGAGCAACAAATAAGAGGCACAAAAAAAAGGGAAGATGAAAAAAAAAGATAAAGAAGAAACAGGAATGAACCAAAAGAAGTAAAGAGAAAAAAGAAAAGAAAGAAAAAAAGAGTCATAAATACTGCGAGTAAATTTTATTCTTATCATCAAACTAGCTCTGAGAGAATGCAGTGTTAGATATTACTGTGCATATCCATGTACACATGAACACATACACATACACACACACACACTCATATATATACACACACACACACGACCATGGTGAATCACACACACACACACGACCATGGTGAATCACACACACACACACACACACACACACGACCATGGTGAATCACATACACACACACACACACACACAAGACAATGGTGAACCACACACACACACAAACACACACAAGACAATGATGGACCACACACACACAAACACACACACACACACACAATGATGAATCACACACACACACACACTGCTTTAGAGAGGAATGATCCCTAAATCTATGGCCGTGACTCTAAAGTCTCGTAAAAGTATTATGAAGTACCGCAGAGTAGTATGGAAGAGAAGAAAATAAAGAAAGAATTAAATAAATAAGTAAACAAATAATAAGTAACTGAGTTTTTTGAAAGAGGACGGCGACTCAATAAACAAATAAATAAATATATAGACATGAATAAATGAATAAACAAATAAATATATGAATAAATATATAAATATAAAATATCTAAGGTTACCGCACGTTTGATTAATTGATGCGGTTTCACGCTGCGAACTCCCCCTTATCAGGAAGCTAGGACGATGCCCCTTACAGAGGACTTTGTAACATGGAATTTAATGAACCATGCCCTTGGTCCAACTCGCTCGCGGCGGAGATCGAACCGCCGTTACCTCGACCTCCGCCGCATGTGGTGACGCTCTAATCCTCTCGGCCAGGGAGAACATAAGAAATAAAGGAGACTGCAAAAGACCATAAGGCCTACACTAGGCAGCTCCGTATCCATCACCACCTGTCGTCCCCATCCATAAAGTTGTCTAATCGTTTTTTAAAACAACTGATAGTTTCAGCGCTTACTACGTGGTTACTAGGTTTATTCCATTCATCGACCACCCTATTTGTAAACCAATTCTTGCCTATTTCCTTCTTAAATCTAAATTTGTCCAGTTTATACCCATTACTGCGAGTCCTGCCCTGTTGTTTTATTATGATGACCTTGTTTGCATCACCCTTGTTATAGCCTTTGATCCACTTGAACACTTCTATTAGATCACCCCGCACTCTGCGTCTTACCAGAGAGTGTAAGTTTAGGTGCCTAAGCCTCTCTTCGTAAGGCAAATTTCCGAGTCCTTGTATCATTTTGGTCATTCTTCTCTGTACTGATTCTAGTGAATTTATGTCCATTCTGTAGGACGGAGACCAAAACTGTACCGCATAGTCAAGGATGGGTCTAACTATCGCTAGATAGAGTTTAATAATTACCTCTGCACTTCTATTCGTTACCGTCCTAGCAATGAAGCCTAATGCTCTGTTTGCTTTATTTCTGGCGCTAATGCACTGCTTCCTGGTTTTAAGGTCCGGACTCACCAGAACTCCCAAGTCCCTCTCGCACTCAGATTTTTCTAAAAACGTGTCATCTAAGTTGTATCTATTTTCGGGGTTGTGTAGCCCTACGTTTAACACGCTACACTTAGAGATATTGAAGTTCATTTACCATTTCACCGACCATGTTAACAGTTTATTAAGATCATCCTGCAGAATCTGGGCGTCTTCTCCTGACCTAATTAGGCGTCCTATTTTAGTGTCGTCCGCAAACTTACTAACATCACTATTTAACCCATCGTCTAAGTCGTTTATATACATAATGAACAATAAGGGACCCAAAACCGAGCCCTGGGGGACCCCGCTAGTAACATTGCCCCACCTAGATTTTATTCCATTTATGGTGACCCGCTGTTTTCTGTTACTAATCCAAGCTCTAATCCATTCTAACACTTTTCCTCCTATGCCATGGGCTTTGATTTTATTTAGTAGTCTCTGGTGTGGCACTTTGTCTAACGCTTTGCTAAAGTCAAGGTAAATAACATCGTAATTTTCATTGTTGTCTGAGGCCTTTATATACCTTAGTGTAAAAGGATAGAAGATTAGTCACGCGTGACTTACCTTTGGAGAAACCATGCTGTGAATCACGAATTAAATTATGCCCTTCAATGTGTTCTCTGTGTCTATTTACTATTATTGATTCAGGCATTTTTCCTATAACCGATGTCAAACTGATTGGCCTGTAGTTGCATATGGTCGATCTATCTCCCTTCTTAAAAACAGGAACAACGTTTGCCTGCCTCCAAGCAGTTGGAACAGAACCAGTGTCTACCGATTTATTGAATATTTCAGTTAACTGGTCGCAGATTTCAAATTTACACTCTTTAAGCATTCTTGGAAAAATTTCGTCCGGACCCGGAGATTTTGTAGCTTTAAGTCTGTCAATCTGCTTGATAACTTCTTCTTTACTAATGCTGATATTAGTTAGGCTATTTTCTTCATCCCCTCTGAAAATCGGATCGCAGTCAGGTACTTTGACACTGCATATACAGAAGTATTTTCCGTATTAGGTAGAGTCAGGTCGAAAATATATTCGAGGTTTCGAGAAGAAAGCAAAAACGTTTTTGGGCACATTATAACACATCACCACATTCGTCAATACACATCAACTTCTATCACACCACCAGAACCAAGGGCACACTGGTATACATCACCACGCCAACACATCAACTCAAACTCATCAATTCTCTATTCCGGTAGCGTGGATTTACCGAGTTATCCTATATATTCCATATGGTTTCGTTCAGTTGAGGAGGAGGACACCCCCCCCCCTACCCAGCGAAAGGGTCAGACTTGCTAAATTCTGGAAAGAAAGGCGCCCTCCAGAGGCACAATGAGACTTACTTCGCTTCTTCCAGCGTCTGACTTCGTGAAGAAGACCCTCTTCCAGGGGAGAGGTGGAGTCTCCCAGCTGGAAACTCTGCGTGTGCAGTTGGTCCATCCAGCAGAGTACCAGCTCTGGAAAGAGACGAAGAATGAATTATAATAAATATTACCTCAAGTTTAAACAGAAACCCACAGCTCCGTGATAGCTGGAGGCCATCTTTAGGTCTTATAATAAATCTTTTTTGGGAAAAAAATTAATGTTTTCTGTATTGTGTTGGTGTAGGTCTTTTCTCTATGTCCCCAGTGGAAGCTAAGGGGACATGCATCAGGTTCATATTATGTCAGTGGTACACATGTAAATTAAGTTTGAAATTATCAGGAGGAACCATATTCATGGGATATGTAATATGCATAAAACAATACTTGAAACTTATTAAAGAAGGTATAAGTGTGAAATATGCAAACAAAAGCATACAAGTATTAAAAAAATGACAGGAAAGCAGTAGTCTTATGTGATAAGATATATCGTGGACAAAGAAGACTAGGTTTGTTACAAAGTTAAAAACAAGGCCAGCTTTAGGGACAAGTACATGGGTGATAACAATTAGGATACCCACTAGTGACTAGACCAAACACAGCATGAAAGAATGTGACTATAAAATAGCTAAAACTTAATGGATAGGGATGACTTTAGAAACCATTCCCGGACATATACGCCTCACCCTCGATCCTGTTGACGAGATCGACATCCTGGACAAGTCCTTTGGTGTCCTTGTCATCAAGGGCGAGCGTCTCCTTCGGCAGGAAGAGGGCCGGGTTCCCCGTGACTTCGCCAACGTGGTAGACGGCCTCGGCGCCCAGGGCGAAGAAGGTCCGTAGGATGTCGTTCCTCAGGGTGAGGTGTTGCGGCTCGCGCTGCAGGAAGGTCTGGTAGGGACCTTCCAGGAAGGACTGAAGGGCCTCGGGGCGACCCGTCTCAAGAGTGCCGTACCTACGAGTTGGGGAGACAAGTTTGGGGATCATCATTTATTATTATTATTATCATTATTATAATTTTTTATTATTATCATTTATTATTATTGTTATTATATTATTAACAATTATTATTATCATTACTATTAGTTATTATTATTATCAATATTATTATTAATTATTATTATCATTATTAGTATTATCATTATTACTATTATCATCACTTCTTTTGTTATCGTCCATTACGGGGTCGGACAGTATAGTTTTTATATTTCATTTACTTATTCACCTATTTACCCGTTTATTGATTGATTGATTTGGCAAAATAGCAAAAACAATACTGAACAAAGATGTCTAAATCACATATCAAAGTCAGGCACCTACTGTGGGCTACTACGAATTGACAAAATTTTTCATTGGGGCGACTTTTAACTGGCTATGGTTAGAATTGATACATATATGTATATATATATATATATATATATGTATATATAAGATTGAAGGTGAAAGAAGTTGACGAGGAAAAATGGGGGAATTTTACGGCTTAACGTTTCGACCCGTTAAGGCGTAAAATTCCCCCATTTTTCCTCGTCAACTTCTTTCACCTTCAATCTTATTTGTCATAATATAGTCAATATATATATATATATGTATATATGTATATATATATATATGTATTTGGGCGTCTTTTAACTGCGTATGGGTAGGTGCCTAACGACTATTTATGAGCATAATGTCCAAAAATCTATGTGGTCGTCTTTAAACTGCTTATGAACAACTGCCTAATAGTGACAGCACAAGTGAAAAGATGTTACGTCTATGTTTTTAATAAAGAATTGTTTAGAAAATGTATTTCCTAACTGTGTCTCTAGTATATGGGTTCCACGGTTAACACTGGTCTTTGATGGCGCAGAAGTACAAAACAGACACAACCTAACCAAAGAATAACGCAACTCGTACACCAGCGCGACCAGTTGCACGAAACCAGTTGCTTACGACGCCACAACCAGTTGCTTACGACGTTCCAACCAGTTGCAATGCGACTGACACATTTTTTTTTAAGAACCACTCTTATCGAGGCGACTGAAACTGCGTTTGCCTCGACGTGATGGGTTCTAAAGAAACTAATGTGTCAGTCGTAATGCAACTGGTTGCGAGGTCGTAAGCAACTGGTTTCATGCAACTGGTTGCCGCGTCGTAAGAAACTGGTTTCCTGCAACCGGTTGCGTTGGTGAACGAGGTGATTAACTTCACCCCATACTATACGACACTTCATGGAAGACTGCGTTTTACACAACCATGCACGCTAACAATACATTATGTACTCTGTTCGAGAATAGCTGAAGTCCAGGAGCCATATTTTAGTTGAAAGTAAACGCTGGACTCGTCGTTAAAAGAGTTTATTCCGACGTTTCGAACCTTGTCCAGAGTTCGTCCAGACGGGTTTCGAAACGTCGGAATAAACTCTTTTCTTCGACGAGTCCAGCGTTTACTTTCAACTAAAATATGTACTCTGTAAGGGATATGTGGGAAAATCCCATTGTAGTCATGACGGTCCTCAAGGAGACGTGACTGCTCGGCCAGACACTCCAGGGAACGAGAAGAAGAAGAACAGAGAAAATCAACTTAACACGGAAATGCATCAGACTGTACATGACATATCGATCGAAGTTCTCCATGGTCAGCCTGAGGCCTCCGAGGTTTCTGCTCTTCTCACTGCAGCAGTCATTGTCGTTCTCGCTGCTGTTGTCCCCGTGGATCCTGAGGAAGAACCAAACAGACCCGAAACGTTGACTCGTCGGGAACATGTAGCTGACAGTCAGGCGTCTCTCGGGCGGTTTGTCAGCTGCCGACGGAGAAGGTCCTCCGTCAGCTGGGGAACCGGGGGAGTTCGGGGATTGATCTGGAGGGATGACGGAGGTGGAGGAGGGCTGGGAGAAGAGGAGGTAGCAACAAAGGAGGCGGCGTTTGGTGTTGCGGAGGAAACCCCGAATGAGGTCCTGATGATGTTTCGTCCATCGAAGTTCCGACTTGTACGGAAGGATTGTCAGCGTCTGGACGAGTTCCAGCTGAAGAGGGAAAGGAGAGAAAGAATAAGAGAATGTGGAACGTGGAAAAGTATTAGAACATAAGGATGGGGGGAGAGTGCATGAGGCAATTAGGCCTATACTAGACAATTGCAATCCCGTTATCACTTATTATTCTTATCCATAAAGTTATCTCATCTTCTCTTAGAATAACCTATTGTTTCAGCGCTCGATACATGGTTGCTAAGTCTATTCTATTCAAAGGGCAAGTTGGTTAAAAAAATAAAATAAAAATAAGATATGATAACAATGTAGGAGAGAAGCCAAACGCAGAGTATGGGATCCAATATATTTAACGTTTCGCCCAGGAGAGCTTCTTCAGAAATAACACAGTGGACAAACATCTGACTCCTCCTTATATAACCAGAGCTTGCGGGGAGAAACAGACATAAAAATGTTGTAAACACAATTTGCGTAAATTGCTTGTTATTTGGTTATCAAAATTGATAATGGTTTATTCATTGCAAAAAAATCTACTGTTGTGAAATAAGAGCAGGGAAAATGTTCGTCAAGCAGGTATTTACCGTGTGCCATGTTTAGGTTGTGAAAAGGTCTACATTGGTGAAAGTTTCCGTGGTATTGTTAAAAGAGTATTGGAACATAAATATGATATGAAAACTTACAATATGGATAATGACATTGTTAGACATAGATTCGATACAGGCCACAATGCTGACTGGAATAATTCTAAGATTATAAAATATGAAAACCATACTATGAAACGAAGATGTTTTGAATCTGCGTTTATATCCCACATTGAAAATATAAATCAGAACAGTGGATTTTTTGCAATAAATAAACCATTAGCAATTTTAATAACCAAGTAACAAGCAATTTACGAAAATTGTGTTTGCACCATTTTTATGTTTGTTTCTCCCCGCAAGCTCGGGCTATATAAGGAGATTGATGTTTCTCAACTGTGTTATTCCTGAAGAAGCCCTGCTGGGCGAAGCGTTAAATATATTGGATCCCATACTCTGCGTTTGCCCTCTCTCCTACAGTGCTGTTGCAGTCGTTGCTGCTTTTACTTATGATAACAATAATAATAATAATGATAATAATAATAATAATAATAATAATAATAATAATATTGATAATAATGATAATAACTATAATAATAATAATAATAATAATAATAACAATAATAATATTAATAATGATAACAATAAAATAATAATAATGAATAGATATAACAAATGAATAAATAACATCTGAGAATTAAATGAGTCATCTGACGTAACAAATACGTCACAGCGATGACGTAAAACACAACAAAAACGTTTTATCACGTGACAAAATGTCTTATTTCGCCATGTACCACAGTTACTTTACACTAAAACCAGTATCAATTGCAGATTAACTTTCTTAGAGAATAAAAAATTAGTTAACTTGGAAACAGAAATTTCCATTTCAGAAGGAAGCCGTACACAGTAATGAATAAATAAATAAACAAACGTAATTAACTGAATAAGTAAATATTTACTTCGATAAATTGATCAAATAATGATTCAAAAGATAAATGAAACAAGCAAACAAAAATAAATAAACAAATTGTAAATAAACGAATAAAATAAATAAATAAAAATAATAACAAATAGATATTAATAAATGATAAATTGATAACAATTGATAAATTAAATTAATAGTAAACTTATAACAAAAACAATTACCAAATAAACATAGCAAAGTAGTAAATACCCAAATATCTAAATAATTGACTTAAAACATTAATGAAAAACAAACAAATCAATGAGCGGTACCTAAGAGCCAACTAGCTGGAGAAGCATCTGCCACACTCCCTTGCAGCTGTTTAGCAGCTGCAACAACCTACCATCTGTTTACCAGCTGCAAGAACCTGCCAGATGTTTACCAGCTGCAAGAACCTACCAGCTGTAATAACCTACCAGCTGTTTACCAGCTGCAAGAATCTACTAGCTGTTTACCAGCCGCAAGAACCTACTAGCTGTTTACCAGCTGCAAAAACCTACCAGCTGTTTACCAGCTGCAAAAACCTACCAGCTGTTTACCAGCAGCAAGAACCTACCAGCTGTTTACCAGTAGCAAAAACCTACCAGCTGTTTACCAGCCGCAAGAACCTACCAGCTGTTTACAAGCTGCAAGAACCTACCAGCTGTTTACCAGCCGCAAGAACCTACCAGCTGTTTACCAGCTGCAAGAACCAACCAGCTGTTTACCAGTCGCAAGAATCTACCAACTGTTTACCAGTCGCAAGAATCTACCAACTGTTTACCAGCTGCAAGAACCTACCAGCTGTTTACCAGCTGCAATAACCCGCAAGAACCCACCAGCTGTTTACCAGCTGCAAGAACCTACCAGTTGTTCACCAGCTGCAAGAACCTACCAGCTGTTTGCCAGCTGCAAGAACCTACCAGCTGTTTACCAGCTACAAGAACCTACCATCTGTTTACCAGCTGCAAAAACTACCAGCTGTTTACCAACTGCAAGAACCTACCAGCTGTTTATCATCTGCAAAAACCTACCATCTGTTCACCAGCTGCAAAAACCTACCAGCTGTTTACCAGCTGCAAAAACCTACCAGCTCTTCCACCTCCTGTTCCTCTAGAGCCTCCTGCATCTGCCTCTTTTGGTCGTCCTCCTCCTTGTTCTCCTCCTCTTCTCCTCCATCACCCCCAGGGACGTTGGCTGACCTACAAAACAGAAAGTGTGGACGATCAATTGTAAGAAGCTGGTAGAAAAGAAGGTAGAAAGTGGGGTAGAAGATGGGTGTTACATTATATGGGTTAGGTGTTTATGAAACATGCGTATATACGTACAACAATAAAGCCAGCGAGCGAGTGAGTTGCCTAAGTTCGCTTTCCGCGTTTACATATATATATATATATATATATATATATATATATTTTTTTTTTTTTTGCAGAAACCACCGGGAAATTGAAAAAACAGATACCGACCGTTTTCGTCAATTTAGACGAAAACGTTCGGTATCTGTTTTTTTCAATTTCCCGGAGGTTTCTGCAAAAATAATTTATCACGTGTGTTTTGTGATTTCTTTGCATATATATATATATTCATATATGTATACATATATATACATACACACATATATACATATATATACACATATATACATATGTATACATAAATATATATATATATATATATATATATGTATGTATGTATGTATGCACACACACACGGAACAAATTGAAAGAGGAAACAGTGAGTGCTAAAACTATATACGATTTTAAGAAAGATCTGGATGCGGAAAGATACAACTGCGGGTCACTACGAGCATAGCTCTCCTCCCGCAAAATACAACTAGGCAAATACACACACACACAAGCTGCCTCTGAAGGCAGAACTCCGAAGTGAAAATGTTGAGTATGAAGGGGGGGGAGGGGAGATGAAACTCAGGCTTATTGCAATTAACGTAGGCTTAAACCCATAAACCAGCTAATTAGCAGCAAGGTTTACATCCTAGTTAAGTTAACCCGCAAACTAGTTTAGTATTCAAAACATTGAGATGACTCCTGTGTTAGTATTAACTCTTTCTTGAGTGACCCATTTAATTGGGTTTTAGGGAGAGAGAGAGAGAGAGAGAGAGAGAGAGAGAGAGAGAGAGAGAGAGAGAGAGAGAGAGAGAGAGAGAGAGAGAGAGAGAGAGAGAGAGAGACAACCGGTGGCTAGTCGATAGCACTATAAGACAGAAACTATCACACACAAATAAAAAGTGAAAATAAAATATCACACAACAGTACAATAGTGAAAATATGTATTTCATTCTATCCAAAAAGCATCGCGTGAAGATCACGGAGCTTTTGTTAGAACGACCTTTCGCTTATTACAGCAGATAACTAACCATATCTACCTATTCGGGTTCATTCAATTTAACTTTGTGAGCTCGAATTTGTATGTTTTATTCTGAGCGCGTGTGCATTCATGCGGGCTTACATTTGTGCATATGTGATTCACCTTGGTCTTTGGATCACGTGTTGGACTCGTGATCGACAGCTATTTCCCTCCCGTAAGAGAGCTCAGAGCTCGTATGACCGATCTATGGGTAATGCTATGACCTTACACGTACACACACACCCAACTCCCCGCCCACGAGGGTTGGAGTAGCGACTCGAAGCGCAGCGATACTGTAATAATTTCAGCCCTGGGCAGGATTCGAACCAGGTACCGGTGTATGTGTGTATGCATGTGTTACAACTTTATTAAGTACATGATAAAGCTGTACTTAGTAAAGCTCTAGCAAACGAAACGGTGTTTATTTCGATAGATTTTTCGACAACTACCAATTTTATATAGATTCTATTCTGGCTGCCGCCTGGCGATGTTATCATACGAACAAATTATGTAGAGATAATACTGATGACACACTTTCGAAGAAGAATAAGCGAAAGTATAAAGATCTGTATATTTCGATCACTGTGATCCTCTTCAGCACATCTGCTGAAGAGGATCACAGTTAGCGATAAAAATATACAGATCTTTGTACTTTCGCTTATTCTTCTCCGAAAGTGGGTCATCAGTATTATTTTACAAATGTGCTACGACATAACTTTGTTGTTATGTAGAGATAATGTTTTATGAAGTGGTTTACTTGGCGTTGAACGACCGAACTCGTACTAAATTGCCCAAAATAGTTTCGCCATTTACACTAGAGTGTGGTCTAACTCCACTCTAATAACCTTATACTATAGGATAATGAAAACAAATTAGTAAATTTTTAGTTGTGCACACCTATGCGATTTTCTTGGCGGAAATTAATAACAAAAAAGTTGCTAAAACCTATTTACTAACGAACGAAGTCGCGGCGGGTGTAAAAGCCATGTTTGTTTTAATAGATGCCGACGTCGAAGAAATGAAAAAATGATAAATTAGTCTATTCTAACCTAACCTAACTAACCTACATAACCTAACCTATACTTTGTAATTCGGTACCACAAATTCTAAAGATAATCCTGGTCGTCGTCGTCGTTACGGATGTTGACGGCCTGATTAATTATTATTGTATATCGGGCAATTAACAGACAACAACAGAACCCCGTGTTCTCTCATAAAATCCAAGGAAGCCCTATTATCTTTGTAAAAGCGCTTATTAACGTCACCTGGAGTTGGAGAACACAGGGTCCACAATGTGAAAGCTATCGTCTGATAGTGACTGGACTAGCATGGCGTCCAGACTGCATCGTAGCGGCTTCGTTCGTTAGTATATTTGTCTGTAGCAAGGTTTTTTGTTTTTTATTTCCGCCAAGAAAATCGCTTATTACGTTCATGTATTATTATTTACAAAATTAACACTTAATTTTCTAATGCTATATCGCGTAGGTGTGCACAACTAAAATAATACCGTATAATTATATATTATTAATGACTCGTACTTAAACTAAATGCACATCAGGCGACCTGATCCACGATGGCGAGGCGGGCCAACTAAATCAGAGGGTTAAGTTGATACCAACTTTTTAATTTCCATTATCTACGTTCAGCCTTAATACTAATGGTGAATTTTATAGTGATTTCATAGCATAAATCCTTCAAATGAATCTTGGGTTCTATTCCATATTTTTCACTTCTTTCTATTTTGCATCTGAAAGATAATTTTTTTCTATGGCAATATTAGGTTAGGTTAGGAGCTATTGGACTACGTAAGTTTCATGTTAAATATCCGTGTTTGAGTGATTATGTAATTTGGCCTACATTTATTGTGATTTCGGATCATGAATCCTGGTGAGTGCGTAATCCACAAAATTATCTGTAAATGATCTTCACAATCGAAATTCTTACCCGTATGCATCCTGATTATATCTTTCTTCCTCCATAACGATGTCTCATCTTATCATTCGCCCCGTGAGTTTCCGATTTAGATCAGGAACCATGAAGTAGAAACTGTCTGTTGCAAAGACGAACTGACACCTGAAATTCAAGAAACATTTCGCATTTCTTGTGTTTTATTCTCTCAAACGTCAACGTCGATTCACCGCGTCTACCTGACTATGCCCTGTTTGTTTACATCGGCGAGCGCGCCAACGGGACGCGCAGGACAACCAGTGGATTTGCGCAGCATATGTTTATCTATCTATTTATCCATTAATGTCATTAGAGATATTGATTTTTATATTAATTGAATGCATAAGATATACCTAAATTAATAACCTGTAAATCAACACCATACGCATTACCTAAAAGGTTAAAATATTAGGAAATGCACACTGGCGTTTTCATCACCCGAGCGGCCTTAACAACCGTTACTATGGTTACAGCGTCCGTGGCAACGGTCTGTTTGCCTGATGTAGGATGCATTTGTAAACGCCGTGCTGTAACGTTTGGATGAAAACGTGCACATGCATACTCAAATGTGCCTAGGCATATAATCAGTTATATTATGGACTCGAGTGTACATGTGTGTGATGTGATAAAACAGTAATGATCAGGGGCAGATGTTTGATCAAATTTAAAGACATAGATAGGAAGACAGGCAGATAGATAAAGAAAGAAAGACAGGAAGGGACAACGATAGAAACGAGGAAAGAAAGAAAAAGAAAGAGAGAAATAAGAGGAAAAAATACAGATAGATAGACAGACAGAAAGAGGGAGAGGAGGGAAAGACAGAGAGAGAAAAAGAGAGAGCGAGAGAGAGAGAGAGAGAGAGAGAGATAGAGGGAGAGAGAAAGAGAGAGAGAGAGAGAGAGAGAGCTGTCAACCGGCGACACCTCCCTACTACTATAAGACAGAAACCATCACACACAAATAAACAGTGAAAATAAAATATCCCACAACAATACAGCAGTAAAAAGAAACCACCCTACAGTAATGCAACAGTTAAAATAAAATATCCTTTATGAATGCAGCAATGAAAATAAACTGTCCTATATGAATACAACAATGAAAATAAACTATCCCACACCAACACAGCAGTAAAAGTAAACTTTCCCACACGAATACAACAGTGAGAATAGCTTATTCAATGTGAAAATACCCCAACACATAAAAGCAAAAACAATAGCTGTAATGATTATAATTTATTTTATATTGTTTTTGTTTTGTTATCATTTGTCTGTCTGATTTTCATTTATTATTAGTTATATGTTAATTCATTATTATTTACTATTTACCTGTTTGTTTATTATTTAACTATACCTATGCATTTATTTATGTATTTTATTTGTTATTTACATTATTATAGTTTTTATTTGTTATTTTATTATTATTATGATTTTTTTCGCATCCGACCTAGATATGGACCAAAAGGTCTCCTGTCGGCATGCTCCGCCTTTGTAATCCTTTGTAATGACTGAATACAAAGATCCGGGGGTTGATTAGCACCACGGGCAAAGGTGGTCGACGATATCAAGAGGACGAGGGCGGAAGTCTAAGTTCTTAGCTTCCGTCTTCGAGAGTCTTCTGGAAGGAACCTCAGCGGCTTGATAGTCATGACAATGCGTCCCACGGGAGGTCAAACCATTGATAAGGAGAAAGATAATATTTCGTCATCTGGACAGATACCTTATCTTCGTTTGATTTTCACACGATTGACAAACATCTTATCGTCAGGGGGAGTCTTATACTGTTTTATTTTGTTTTTCTTAGTTTTATTTAATTGTTTTTTTTTTTTACTTTATTTTATTTGTTTATTCATTTATGTTCTATTTCATCTTATTTTATTTTGTTTTATCTAATCTAATTTAATTTGGTTCTATTTTGTTTTCTTAGTTTTATTTAATTATTTTTTTTACTTTATTTTATTTGTTTATTCATTTATGTTCTATTTCATCTTATTTGGTTTTGTTTTATCTAATTTAATTTAATTTGATTTGATTTTATCTTATTTTATTTATCTATTTATTTATTTATTTATTTTGTGTATTTTTCCATTTTATTTTATTTTGTATTATTTTTTCTATTTTTCTATCCTACTTTATTTGATTTTATATGTATTTCATTATATTTTATTCTATTTTCATTCAATTATTTATCTATTTATTTCTATCCTATTTCATTTGATCAAAACAATTCAAGAGTACCACAAAGCTTACGTCTTGGGCTTATCATACTTTCGTATAATCGAAGAGATTAATTGACAAAATGAAAATCTTGGTCATCTAATCATACTGACGACATCCAATCGTTTTTATGCTTTGAGATCGCATCAACATATCTATTTATATTCAACAAAAACCCACTGTGTTGGATAAGAAGAAATGAAATAAAATGAATTCCATATATTTCGATCACGGACTGTGATCCTCTTCAGTGATCGAAATATATGGAATTAATTTTATTTCATTTCTTCTTATCCAACACAGTGGGTTTTTGTTGAATATCTATTTATGTACAAGATAGCCTTTACGCTATCAAGGCGTATCATACAACGAGGAGCCTACGCCAGGAGGCATTGATCAGTTACGGCCCAAGGTGTTACCTTTGCCTTATGCGCTTACTGGATTGTTGGGGATCGGAGAGAAATGCGGGACTCGAACCCGCAACGATGTGGGTATGTATAGAAGAGTGTTATCCGGTGAAGTTAGTCGAGATGGGCTATTATCACGTCGATATTGGTGGTGAGTTCCCACGTTGATGAATAACAAAAATGAATAAAAGAATAAATGAACAAATAATTAAATAAATATATAAACAAATGAATAAATAAATGAGTAAATTAATAATAAATAAATAAATAGATAATTTAATAGATATTCAATTAATTAATAAATAAATAGATAAATAAATAAATGAATAAATAAATAGATAAATAAATAAATGAATAAATAAATAAATAATAAATAAGTGTATAAATGAATTGATAAAAGATAAACAGATAAATAGATAGACAAAAAATAATATATTAATAGATACCTTTAAATAGATAAAAATATATTAGTAGATAAAAAACGTAGATAGAACAAAACATAACATCCCCTACAAACACTCAAATTATTCAATCTCTACTGAATCATATAAATCCTCAAAACAATGCTACGCAACGCTGGGCCGTAGGGGTTTCATTGAAGGCCCTTTTGGTTATATAAAATCGGTATTATCACTAACCCTTTGAGAGGAAATCTTTGGTGTGTGAGAGGAGGTGGGAGGGAGTGGGAGGAGGGGGTAGGAGGAGTATGGGAAGGAATATGGGGTAGAGGGGAGGTGGAGGACAAATAGGAACTTGGCTATACAGAAACCTGTCACTAAGCGCATCGTGATTGGCTGATGGCCCCTGACAACCAAAACTGGATCAGTCATTCGCGTGTGGCACCGAGAAAGCGGAAATTTCCTACAAATGTTCTCATGGTTTGGCCTGCAAGCGGGGAATTCTTCGTTTTCCCAAACTGGGGAATCTGAGAACTTGTGTTAGTTGTTTTTTTTATTTTATTTTATTTTACTGTGTCTATCAGGTTGTTTACTTGTAAATTTATTTTTTTCTATATCCAACTTTGTTATCAGCGTTT
>NC_134816.1:22175289-22180289 GCF_046742065.1 Oratosquilla oratoria | reverse complement strand
CGTGTCGTCGCCCGCCACTAAAATAAGATAGTCTGCTTCACTGTGTGTACGTATTTACCTATGATATTTTTATTTACATGGTTGTAAATTTGTGGCGAGTGCTCCAGCAAATTTGTAACGAGTGCTAAGACAATAGTGTCTTGCAGACTCCTTGCTTCTTATGTTTTTCTGTTCAGTGGTCGGGTATATGGTGAATGTGTTCTTGTATGAGAATGACTTTTTTTCTTAGAAATTTCTTTCAAATTTTAGGGTGCGTCTTCCAAGATGTAGCGTCTTACAAGCTGTAAAATACGGTACATATACATATTGCAAAAATAATCACAAAAACACGTGACTAAATGATCATGCAGAAACCACAGGGAAATTAAAGTTCGGAATACTAAACATTTTCGTCTATTACGACATCCTCAGAGTACAAGAAAGAGAAACAGAACACAATATTTATATAGAAATATTACATGTGTAATTACCAAGCTTGGGGTATGATACATAAGTAAACACGATATAAGTTTATATAACTAAATACAGATGATAAGGAGGGGCTATGGAAGTTCGCTGACCGAACAGGTTAGGGTGTTGTAATTTACGACGAAGGTCGAGGGGGATGGTGGTTCGACCCCTGCCACCGGCGAAGTTGAACCAAGGTCAAGGTACGTTAAACTCCACGTTACAAAGTCCTCTGTAAGGGGTACCGTTCTAGACCCTCTACATGGGGGAGTTTATGATGTTAAACCATAAATTCCTCACCATAGAAGCCTAAGGAAGCGTAGAAAGGATTTCTTTATCATTACCACACCTTTAACTCCATAGTGAAGGCCTGAAGGCCATCTGACGTTTATCACAATCAATCAAGAACACTTGTGGAGTCGTATTGACAACTTCACTCCCTTTCTCTCCCCACCCTTCCCCTCCCCCTCCCCCTCCGAGTAATCTTTCTCTTTCAGTCTCTCGCCATGATAGCGCAATTTACATATTTAGTTCTAGCTAGAGTCAGTCTATGTTATTCAGTGTTGGGGCTAGGTACCCCGTGTTGGAGTAGAAGCTCTCTGCGCTATCCCCTCCGATTCGGTAACGCCTTGATTGATTTTATTCTGGCTAACGTCAGGCGTTCTAAGACAGGATCCCAGCCCTCCATACTGGTATTATTGATTTATTTTATTTTCTTTGTCGCCGGGTGATTTTATTAATATAAATCCATTTTCATTCGCTGGAAAGGAGCTAGTTAGCACGTATCTCTGGTAACTTGTTCACACTAGAGGTTTCGAACTGCGGAGAAACCGCGGTGGTACCGCATAGTTAAGGAAAAAATGCGCGGTTGTGTGTGGGCGCCTCCGTTGACTTACATCGTAATTGAACCGCGGAGGTTGAAACCGCTCGTGTGAAGTGGGACATACAATATCAGTGTTTTATGTACCTGCATCCACGCGGCTCTATTGAGAGAAACTAGCCCCGGGAGAAAAATGGGGTTACGGGATTCGAACTTCGCAGCAGACCTGTTAACATTTCTATCTCGGTTTTAATCAACCTTAGAGAAACAGAACCTGCGGCCTCCCGAGCCATCAAGTGCGGCCTTCTGCGGCCTTTGATATACATATTATTGTTTTAAAAGACCTTGAATATTTTTGAAGTCTGAAATCATTATAGACCTGAAACTTATAGTATAATAAAAGGGATAAAATAATTGAAAAAAAAAAGATAATTTGTTCAGTGCGGGCCTTCATGCACAAAAAGTTTCCCCACCCCTGCCATAAACCATTCTGTTTGCTTTCGGTGAGAACAGAACTCCATAAGAACAAGGGCTATGCACTGCGCAAAGAAAACGGATACAAATAAACGCACTGCATATTGTGCCGTGTCTAATAACGTGACGTGAATTAATTAGGCAACGCTGACCCACGTGTCCGCGATAAGATATAAACTACATCGCTTTGCAAGTATATACAAGGTGCCTATCTCCCGCTGACGCTCACTCTACGAACCCAGTCATCCACAACACTCCACAAGGCCTCTCCACAAGGGAAGGGTCCCCTCCACGCTTGGCAACTGACGAGGGATACTCCACTTCTTCCCCAAGAAGCGCTTCTGGACACCAAGACTCCCGAAGTGAAATTCAGTAAATACAGAAAATAAAACAGGTGTCTTGTGGTACGGTAGTGTCTACCCCGGAGGCTACAAAGGGGAAGATTGTTTGTATCACGCCAGCTGGCCAGGAGGTAGCGAGTTCCTGAGCCTCTCTTGGCACTCACGAACGAAAAAAAACCCTCAGGACTCGAAGACTACTTCAGGAGGTTCCCTTCGTCAGAAGACGGCACCAGTACCGAAGAACGGGTGTTCGTTCTTGACCTCAACGAGTACCAAGAAACTTCGTCAGGACCTCCTGGTATCTGGTTAGGTACCCTGTGTTCGTTACAGATTCCGGTAGAGCCTCACGAACCACCTCCTGTCGTAAGGACCAGGCTACCTCCTCCTGAAGAAGGAAATCGAGGAGTGGGACATTGAATCCCTTGAAAAAGGATCGCCCGGGACTCTCGAAAGGTCACGAGGAGGAAGAGGAGGAGAGGTTCATCTCGTCCTTGAAGAAGGATCACCCGGGGACCCTAAAAAAAATCTCAAGGAGGAAGAGCAGGAGAGGGTTAACATCTCGTCCTTGAAGAAGGATCACCCGAGAACTCTCAAAAGATCGCGCGAAGTCCGTCGAAGACAATGTCTCCGACAACAATAGCAGCGCATCTCAGCCTGGTGGTGTTGATGACATCCTTCAGTGTTCGAGGGTCACCCATAGGTAAGCCTCAGTTTGATTTGTGTCCTAGTGCCTCCTGTGTACAGTTGCCTCTACATCTATAAGTACCACCTGTGGGTGGTGTATAACTTTATATCATAGATTTACGATACGAATCTTTACGACCGCGTAATAATAATCAAATCGTAAACTGTAGCTTCGCCGAAATCGCTGGGTATTACTTGTGTAGTTTTTAGAAATGAACTCTTGAGTACAATTTTTGTTTTAAGCCAAGAATCCTCTGAAGGGGGTGAGTTACAATGTATAACACGGTTACGAGCTTTGACCCCGTCAGGTCAGTGGCATACTTCACATATTCTATTCTGGCGAACAACTGAGGATTTGATTCAGTTTAGGGTCTAAATCACACACACCCCAAGTGTATTGTGCCTAATGATACAGATATTAACAACAAACTCAGGAAATTAAACAGTGTAAATGAAAATATACAATTTACTGCAGAAAATGAAAATAATGGAAAATGACCTTTGTTGGGCACAATTATCCATAGAATAGATGAAAATGTGAAATTTTCAGTATACCGGAAACCCACCAATAAAGAAGACTACATACACTTCTATTCAGGACATAATGAACTAAAACAGATATTATAATAGGTTTCTTCATCAGAGCATTTCGTATATGCGGTAAAGAATTTCTGAATCTTGAATTACAACATATCACAGAGACTTTCATCAAACTCAAATATCCAAAAGGTCTCTTATGTAGATTGAGAAAGAAAGCCAAAGAAATAATTAACAAAAGTAAAAATAAGAATAAAAATTATAATAAATGTAATGAAACCCGATACATTACAGTACCAAACTCTAGTATCAATTCACACATAGACACTTTTCTCCTAAAAGCGGGCATTAAAATAGCCAGGACATCAGGTAACAAAGTAGGACATTTGGTCACACGTAGCTACAATAATCCCACTAACGAAAACAGCATTGTTTATAAAATCCCGTGTAAAAGCTGTCCCTCTTCATATTTTGGTGAATCTGGTCGCGGACTTAATAAACGGATAAATGAACAAAAAAATAACGTAAAAGCCCACAGATCATCTAACTCCATAGTAATGCATGTGGATAAGCATGGCCACCTTCCAGACTGAAACAACACAACCATATTAAATAAAGGATCATCCAAGAAACTGAGGAAGACAATTGAGGCAGCATACATTAACACTAATAACAACATTAACCATAGAGAAGGCTTTACATGTCTAGCAAAAACCACAAGCTTATTAATACTAAAAGAATACGCAAATAAAATAACAAGCTCTCCGAAGAGTCCCATGAGATGACCCGTCTATGTATAAAATCCCCTGTTATGTTTGAGTTGTTAGGTTTGTGATCAAGACCCTGCGGGTCGAAACGTTAAAGCATAAAAGTCTCCCATTACTGCTCGTCTGCTTCCTCCACCTTCATCCTTATATATATATATATATATATATATATATATATATATATATATATATATATATATATATATATATATATATATATACACACACATATAATATATGCATGTGTGTGGATATGTATATATATATATATATATATATATATATATATATATATGTGTGTGTGTGTGTATATTGCTGAGCCTTCTATTCTCAAAAATTTAGATCTTCGCGACATCAACAACCCCGTCGCTGCATTCTATGACTTTCGCTCGTATACCAGCTTCCGTCAGGCGATTTTAATCACCTGTGGGAGAACTACACGGCTTTAGACCTTATCCTAACCACCACCAGTGGATTCCAATCATCCTAGGGAAAGTCTCTCACGCGGCGACACTTCGAAAGATAAGACGTTTCGGTGTCCGCAAGGCAGCTTCTTCCTGGTTCGTTGGTACGACAACAGTTCGGGTGGAAGAGTCCAGGAGCCGCGTGGTCAGGTGTGCTTCGGGGAGGTCGAAGTTCGCACGGGCAGGTCCAGCTGACTCGGGCGCGTCGATGTCGTCTCCAAGGGAAAGTTCCCGTGGGAATACTCTCCGCGACCTGTCGCGATCTGGGAGAGAGAGAGAGAGAGAGTGGGGGAGGAAGAGAGAGAGAGAGAGAGGGGAGGGGTGAGGGAGAGAGGGAGGAGAGGGAGAGAGAGAGTGGGGGAGGAAGAGAGGGGGAGAGAGGGGAGGGGTGAGGAAGAGAGGGAGATAGATAGATAGAGAGATAGACAGATACATAAAGATAGATGGATAGATAAAGATAGATAGA
>NC_134816.1:22045289-22172789 GCF_046742065.1 Oratosquilla oratoria | reverse complement strand
TCGTACAGTCTCGATCAAATGTTTTGAAACACGCTACAGTCCTTACAACGTCAATTTTATTTTATGTTTTGTCGAGTATATGGTATATTTTCATATGTAGTAGTTAGCTTACAGATATGCAATTTCTTTGAATACACAAAAAATATCATACAAAGAATTTTAATTTTGCATTAAGATAAACTTTGGAAAGGTAGGAACTTTTGTTCGTGACTGTACGTGACAAGGGTGATTGGAGAAGAAGCAAAAGAGGGAATAAGAGAAGACATGCTAGATGGAGGAGGAAGAGGAGGAGAAGGAGGAGGAAGAGGAGGAGGAGGAGGAAAATAGACATGTATGTGTTTGTGAATATATTTGTATGTGCGTGTGTGTTTTTAGGAGTACGTGTTTCTTTGTGTGTGTGTGTGTGTGTGTGTGTGTGTGTGTGTGTGTGTGTGTGTGTGTGTGTGTGTGTGTGTGTGTGTGTGTGTGTGTGTGTGTGTGTGTGTGTGTAATTCACCATGGTCTTGGATCACTTGTTGGACTCGTGATCAACAGCTATTTCCCTCCCGGAAGAGAGCTTAAAGCTCATATAACCGATCTATGGGTAATACTGTGACCTTACATGCACACACACACCCAACTCCCTGCCCACCAGAGTTGGAGTAACGACCCGCAGCGCAGCGTTACTGAAAATATTTCAGCCCTGGGCGGGATTCGAACCCGGACCGCCGTAGTGGCAGCCGGGAACTCTAACCACTGCGCCACGAGTTGTGTGTGTGTGTGTGTGTGTGTGTGTGTGTGTGTGTGTGTGTGTGTGTGTGTGTGTGTGTGTGTGTGTGTGTGTGTGTGTGTGTGTGTGTTCCCAGTCACACACTTTCCCTACGAATACATTCGTCCATAATCCCGAAATAAATAATCTATTCTTCAATTATCCTTATGCTTATAACATGCCCGTCGACTGGTGACGTAATCGGAGGCATGTTGGTCTCGCATTCGCTTACTCATGGGTTCGAATCTCACCGTCCTCTCAGATTCCCAGCATTGACTGATTATCACTTTCCCCAACAGTCTCCAAAAGCTCATTGGGCAAAAAGTGACGGCTTCGGCCGCAGTTACGCGGCTTCTGGTATACATTCCTCACATTCTTCCTCTTTCTCTCTCGTGACCTCTGAAGCTCCTGTGATGAGGGACCTCGCCATGGTGTTGCTGGAGCCTGACGACGTCCAAATCGTCCACCCTACCAACTTGGAAGTCAACATGACCGTAAGGTAGGGTTCTTCCACACGTCGGCATCTTGCCGAAGAAGAACAGGAAATTATATTTTTTTCTACTCACAAGTCTTGTAACCTTGCATTTTCGTTTCATTGCCCTACTATGACGATATATTAGTCAACAGCAGTTCATAAGTGTGTAGAATAACCTGCCTTTATTGTAGCTAGAGGCAAAGGTCATTCACTCGTCCTGCTATGACGAAATATTAGTCAACAGCAATCCATAGGTGTGTAGACTAACCTGCGAAGTCAATTTCTTTGTTGTATCTCCCCGTCCACTCGCTTGCTTAATCACTCGCTTTTTTCCTTGTTTGTCTTTCTTATGTTTAAGTATTTCCTCAAACAACTTAGTATCAAATAAATGAAAAGTAGTAAAAGAGTTAATCAATACAGAGCCAACCATCTCAAGATGTCTGATACTCTAGACCTACTCCATTATCACCCCATGCAATTAATTACTAATCGACCTTGAGCCTTCCACTCATTTCGTGGGCTGTACTTTCATTTCTATGCGAATTGAATATCTAAATGATAGACTTATGCTAACGATAGACGATTTCATTCAGTCTTGACATTTCGTTGCGTGAAAATCTTTCCAAATGGCCCAATGGGAAGAAACTATGGATTTCTGTTTGTGTTGTATCAATGTGGGACTGTTTCTATGACACCGGATCAAAGTGGAAAGGGAAACGAGATCAGTCACCGGTTGTCAGCCCTCCACATGTGAAAAAGTGTAAGAAATACAGTTGAACTTGATAAAGGGAGATCTTGGGCTCAGTCCGGAGACCGAATACCAGCCCCTCAGGGCTGCACTTCCTGATGGAGGTAAGGGGGTTGACGGGTTTTGAAAATGGGTCAACCACAAGGGAATTGACAACATCAAAAATAACGAAAATTTCATACTGAATACGAATCAAGCGAGAAATAACGGTCTAAAGCTTTCAGGACATAGATTTAATTTGGAAGTGGGTAGAAACAACTTCGCCAGCCGTGTATTTAATGAATGGAATAAACTTCCTGCAGAGGCAGTGCAATGTAGTGCGATTCGAAGTTTTAAGATTCATTTAGATAAACATCTAAGCAATATACTGTAATGCCTGCCATTGGTTTGGCTCGCTTGTTTATTAATATCTTCGTTTAATTATCTATTCTTAGCACCTGGCTAAGTTACGTACCAAAAGGTCTCAGAAGTCTTCGTAAGTGTATGAGAGGATCCTTTCTTCTTCTTCAGATATCCGAAGGCGTGGGGTTGTGTCAACATCACTTTTGACTCAACTCCCAGATGGATCACCACACGCCCTGACGTCATCACCCTGTGCAGTTCAGATGTCGACGGTGGTCAGGTCCATCGGTCACTCCCCCTCTACTTCAATACTACGTCAATCGGCAAAGCCACAGTCGAGGTCAGACTCGAGTATAATGGAACGCGATGCAGGTGAGACTCGAGCGCGATGTGAAATACTCGTATTAGTCAACAGTAATTCATAAATGTGTGGAATAACTTTTTGGTGTAGCTAGACGCGATTGGTCATTCACTCCTTTCATTGTCCTACTATGACGAGGTATCAGCCAACAGTAATTCATAAGTGTGTAAACTAACCCATGAAGTAATTTTTTTTGTTATATATTTCCTTTCATTTCCTTGCTTCTTGTCGTAACTATACCCTTGTGGACAATATCGTATTCAAGTAATGAAGTCATAGAGGTAGCAGAAAAGAGATTTATAGGAGATATAACAGAACTTAGAAAGTCGTCGATATTCTAAACTGAGTAGGGATCAGTCACCAATTACAAAACACTGATGCGTAGTTCTGGCCCGTAAGAATGCGATCTAAGTCTATGATATACTGTTTATTATAGTCTGCAGTATGACAAAAAGGTTGAGAATTAAGTCTGAACACCGATGGCAAAAATGTTAGGTAATCAGTAATCTAGAATAAAAAAAAAAAAAAAATGCTATTTAGGTCTCTCAAATATTGATTCCACAATTTCTACGGAATAAATAATTTGAAGTATAACTAAAAAGAGTTATCAATTTGAACAGTAATTCGTAGACAGGGTTTAATGTATAACAAGTTTATAAAAATCTAATTCACTCAAACAGTAATCCGTGGACTAGTTTCATGTAATATGTAATTTAATAAAGAAAAGGTTATTCACTTTAACAGTAATTCGTGGACAAGTCTTATGCAATATATTCGTGGGCAAGTTTATGTAATACAGAATTTGATAAAAAATATATAATTCCCTTGATCAGTAATTCGTGGACAATAATATGATTCGTGGGTAAGTTTTATATAATATATAGTTTAATAAAAAAGACAATTTTCTTGATCAGTAATTCGTGGATAGTAATAATATGACTCGTAAGTTTTATACAATACATAAACTGATAAAAAAAAATAATTCTCTCGATCAGTAATTCGTGAACAATGATAATATGATTCGTAGGTAAGTTTTATACAATATATAATCTAACAAAAATATAATTCTTTTGACCATTAATTCGTGGATAATGATATGATTCGTGGGTAAGTTTTATACAATATATAATCTAACAAAAATATAATTCTTTTGACCATTAATTCGTGGATAATGATATGATTCGTGGGTAAGTTTTATACAATATATAATCTAAAAAAATATAATTTTCTTAATCAGTAACTCGTGGCTTCGTCTGGCGGTTCAGCTGAGTCCGGCATTAACGACGACTTCTGACATTCTTGGGTGGATTTACACCATATCTTGGGATGTCTCATTTCTTCCTCAGATCATTCACAACTGGCGAAGGCGCAGGTAAAATATAGTGTGGTTGAAGATACGGGAGAGATCCTGGATAGGATACACACGGACACACAAAGACGCACAGAAAGACACACGAACGCATACTCGACTCGGTGGCGCGGTTGATAGGGTACTGGACTGCCAGTACGGAGGTGCGGCAGTAGCTGGTTCGAATCCTGACCAGGGCCGAAATTATTTCGGTATCGCTGCGCTTCGGGTCGTTACTCCGACTCTCGTGGGCGGGGAGTTGTGTGTGTAAGGTCCTAGCATTACCCATAGATCGGTCATACGAGCTCTGAGCTCTCTTCCGGGAGGGAAATAGCTGTCGATCACGAGTCCAACACGCGATCCAAAGACCAAGGTGAATACACACACACACACTCACACACTCATTCATACACACATATATGAATGATTATAAACATATAAATAATTAACTGAATAAACTAGCACTATGAAATACACGAATACATTAACACTCACCATTCACACTCGTATACAGTACACACAAAAATAAATGAATAATAAATATATGAATAACTGATTAGATGGACAAATACTGAGTATAAAATACACACACACACACACACACACACACACACACACACACACACACACACACACACACACACACACACACACACACACACACACACACACATATATATATATATATATATATATATATATATATATATATATATATATATATATATATATATATATAACTGACGATACTAACAACTAAATAAATAAAAATAATCAATATACACATTAAGCAAAAATAACCATAAAAGTTACAAGGGATTACAAAGGCGGAGCATGCCGACAGGAGACCTTTTGGTCCATAACTAGTTCGGATGCTAACAAAAATCATGATAATGACAAATGAATATATGAATAAAAATATAATAATATAAATAATAATAAATAAATAAATGAATAATCATAACAGCGTGGTGGGACTCAGTTTCGACTTCCTCGCCTTCAATTTCCTCGGTTATGTCACTTACTCTCTCTTCAATGCGGGACTTCTGTGGATTCCCGAAATACAGGTGAGTTGTCTGCATACGCGCACGCACGCACACATATACACACACACACACACACTCGGACCTACCCAGAGATCGGCTAATAATGAGCTCTGAGCTCACTGCCGTAGGATGGTGTCTGGCTGTCTCGACAAGAGGCTGCAGCAGATCCGTGGTGAATACACGTGCGCACGCGCGCCAATATACATATACATGTACGGATACGTATACTGTGCATTTGATATACATATACATAAACATATACATATACATATACATATACATATACATATACATATACATATACATATACATATACACATACACATACACATACACATACACATACATATACATATACATATATATATACATATACATATATATATGCATATACATATACACATACATATGTATATACATATAAGTATACACATGCACATACACATAAACATACGCAAACACATGCACATACACATAAACATACGTAAACACATACGCATACACATACACGTATACATACACATACATACATACATACACACATATTCATCTCGACTGTTTGATTAAATGGCTCATCCTGTGGGATTAAAACCCTAGGTCATGCATTACGAGAAGGTAGCGTGCAAGACCCGGTTCGAATCCTGTAGGACATGAACTAAACTTAAGCCTGTGTATCCTTGTTACATCTTTATGATAACTGACCCCGGGGGAATCCTTCCTCTTCCTTCCTTAGGCTGAATACTTCGATCGCCATCCTGCAGGAGTAATTCACGTTCGTCTCAATGACGTCTTCTTCGCCTTCTACGGCTTCGTCTGTACCTGTGTTCAGATCGCTCAGTGTTTTGCTTTAAAGGTCAGTTTGAACAGTGGTTTATCGACCTTTGTCACTCCATTCCCTCCCTCCCTAACCCCCCCCTCCCCACACACACATTTTATTGATTTTTTTTTTAATATTTGTGTGGATCCTCTTCGTTTTTCTCCCAAGTCCCACCCCGTCAAAAAAGGTAAAAAAAAAAAAAAAAAAAAAAAAAAAAAAAAATGACGTCATAATTATCTTATATTTTTTCTGCCAAGTGAGTGATGAATTTTTTTTATTTTATTATTATTCGGATTCCTTACATGACATGGAAATGCATATTTAGTAACAGCAGTCCATAACCCCCTTGATAACAACAACAACAATGATAACAATAATAATAGTAATAATAATAATAATAATAATAATAATAATAATAATAATAATAATAATAATAATAATAATAATAATAATAATAATAATAATAATAATGATAATGATAATGATTGATAATAATAATAATAATAATAATAATAATAATAATAATAATAATAATAATAATAATAATAATAATAATAATAATAATAATAATAATAATAATAATAGTAATAATAAATGATAATAATAATAATAATGATAATAACAACAATAACAATAACAATAACAATAACAATAACAATAACAATAACAATAACAATAACAATAACAATAACAATAACAATAACAATAACAATAACAATAACAATAACAATAACAATAACAATAATGAAAAAAAAAAACCTTCAGCGAGAAGTGGGTCAGCGCACCTCGACTGCCTGTTGGGTGATCACGGGGTTGGCGACCGTAGCCGTGGTTGCCTCCTGTATCGCCGTGCCTCTCGCCCCAGGCTTCTTGTGGCTGGACGTCCTCTATATCTGCTCCTACACCAAGGTTATAATCACGGCCATCAAGTACACACCACAGGTAAGAAAAGTTGCTTTCTTTATTATACACCTAGAAAGTACTAATTAATTATCAGAAGTCTCTTCCTTATACCTCTAGAAAGTACTAATTAGTTATCAGAAGTCTCCTTATACCTCTAGAAAGTACTAATTAGTTATCAGAAGTCTCCTTGTTATACCTCTACAAAGTACTAATTAGTTATCAGAAGTCTCTTCCTTATACCTCTAGAAAGTACTAATTAGTTATCAGAAGTCTCCTTATACCTCTAGAAAGTACTAATTAGTTATCAGAAGTCTCCTTGTTATACCTCTACAAAGTACTAATTAGTTATCAGAAGTCTCTTCCTTATACCTCTAGAAAGTACTAATTAGTTATCAGAAGTCTCTTTGTTATACCTCTAGAAAGTACTAATTAATTATCAGAGGTCTCTGTTATACCTTTAGAAAGTACTAATTAGCTATCAGAAGTCTCTTTGTTATACCTGTAGAAAGTACTAATTAGCTATCAGAAGTCTCTTTGTTATACCTGTAGAAAGTACTAATTAATTATTTGAATACTAAGGACTTTTTCAAATGAAATTCCTGTTATTGGGTGAGTTTTAATCAGGAAATCATTCCCTGTCCGTACTCTTATTCATCTGTATGAATGAGAGGATTTTTATGTGTTTTTCTGTTGCATCCCGTTTTCTATGCTCCTGTTGCATCTAGTACACATTGTCTATTATAGAAAATCTATTTCGGTCTACACTGGAGGGGGGGGACGAGGAGGGGAACAGTCTTCGGGTGATAAGATAGATTATGACAAAGCGTCTTGGGGAGTGGTGGAACTGGGAAAGTTTGCCGGGAACCGTATGTATGTCTACGGGGTAGACACTCGTGATGGGACGATATCAGTATTTCTAACGATTCCGATACGAGTATCGATACTGCCCTAAACTTCCGATTCCGATACGAGTCTAATTCCGATACCTGCAACGATTATAATTCATAATTATTTTCAGACCTTGCAGTTGGTTTCAGAAACAAATACTTTAAGAACAAATTACATTTATTAATCCTTAATCGGACTCCGAATTTTAGAACAGTATCTTCCCATCACTAGTAGACACTAACAATCTCTTCGCCTCATTTCAGGAGAGTGTCTACCTCTAACCTGTTTGTTACGGTAGCGTATTCCATACAATTAATCTGCTAATGCCAGGGTACTTTATTCAGCTGGGGTGGACAGAATCACGTGATGAAGAGGTGGGGGCATAGGTTCTCTGAATGTACACAAACGACGCATATCCTTAGGTAATACGCAAGATAAGATAAAGATTGGGTAAGGCCTCAAACGTCATTATAACCTTTGGTCGTTTCTTGACGAATGAGCTTTCGCTGTTGACTGCGGCCCAACAAGACCCACAAGTACTGAAGAAGCCTTATAGTCCAAGTCTCTTGTCCATGCCTTCTGAGCCATGACACAAAAACTTTATTAACCCAAACTCCGATGACAAGATTCCTTGTCACTTGGTCAAATAAAACAAAAAATCATAAAACACCAAAATGTTTGATCAAACACCAGAAAAATATGACGTCAGTACTCGCTTCGCGCGAGGACTGACGTCATATTTTTCTGGTGTTTGATCAAACATTTTGGTGTTTTATGATTTTTTGTTTTATTTGACCAAATGACAAGGAATCTTGTCATCGGAGTTTAATGGGTTAAATGTCCCTTAAACTCCTCAGTGGCAATTGTCCCCTTTTAAACACAACTACATTTTCATTTTCCAACAGACTTCTCTTCCGTTTTCATGAAAGTAGCAGTTGCCGACAAGACTGACGAGTTAAACACACTATGAGGACGGAGCCTTTATTTGCACGACGTTTCGCTTATTACAGCTTTTTCAAGTACTTGAAAAAGCTGCTGTAATGCAAGATGCTGTAATGATTATAATTTATTTTATATTATTTGTTTTTGTTTTGTTATCATTTATCTGTTTGATTCTCATTTATTATTAGTTATATGTCAATTTATTATTATTTACTATTTACCTGTTTGTTTATTACTATGCATTTATTTATGTATTTTATTTCTTATTTACATTAATTATAGTTTTTATTTATTATTTTATCATTATTATGTTTTTTTTCGCATCCGACCTAGATATGGACCAAAAGGTCTCCTGTTGGCATGCTCCGCCTTTGTAATCCTTTGTAAAACGTCCTTATATGGTGTTCTCTTCCCTTCCCACACACACCAATTCCTCGTTAGGAGTTGGTGGTCTGTTCTAAGTGGTCCATAGTCCACTCGTTATCCTCTACGTGAAATAACAACAATCAACGTGAATGAGCTCATTGCAAAATATATTTCAAGTTTACGATATGCGGCTTTCTTGCCGCCTTGAGGTGTTATCACACTGGACTCTTTTTCCTCCGACTGTTGCTGAAGATTTACAGTCCGCAACTTTTGGAAAGAATCTGATATGCTGAAGGAAAATAAATTTCCTCCAACATATCAAATCATATTTTATGTATTTTTGTTGGCAAAAACGAAATGCTTTGCCATGGTGATTTTACGACGGAAAAGGTTCTGGAGGTGGGTTGTAGCGCCGATTAATCGGAGGTTGGGGGAAAGTAGCTCAGTGTGATAGCCCCTTTAAGGAACATCAGTTTTAAACAGATGGATAAAGGTTGACGGTGGGGGGAGATGGGGCTGTCTCTCTTGATCAGGGGAAGTATATTGTGAAAATATAGTGAATGACTGGGTGACAAGGCCCAAAGGGACGCTCTTCGCATCCGCGTCATAAGGTGAAGCGGTGGGGGTAAACCAGTTCCGGTGATCGAGTCACACCGTGATAGAGCTGCACCTCACTGCATTGCAATTAATCCAAGCCGTGTGCTGAAGGGCAGGTTAACCCCTTATCTGCAATATGCCAGGATAGGTTTTAAATCTTACTGTATGTGCGTATGTATGTATGTATGTATGTATGTATGTATGTATGTATTCGTGAAGAGCTGGAGTCCAGGAACCATTCTATGGACGAAGAAAGTAAACCCTGGATTCGTCGAAATAAGTTTATTCCTACGTTTCGAACTCTGTCCGGCGTTCGTCTTCAGGGATATATATTCTTCGTATGTATGTATGCATGCATGCATGTACCCTGGATTCGTCGAAATAAGTTTATTCCTACGTTTCGAACTCTGTCCGACGTTCGTCTTCAGGGATATATATTCTTCGTATGTATGTATGCATGCATGCATGTATGTATGTATGTATGTTTATGTATGTATGTATGTATGTATGTATGTATGTATGTATGTATGTATGTATGTATGTATGTATGTATGTATGTATGTATGTATGTATGTATGTATGTATGTATGTATGTATGTATAATATTCGTGAAGAGCTGGAGTCCAGGAACCATTCTATGGACGAAAAAAGTAAACCCTGGATTCGTCGAAATAAGTTTATTCCTACGTTTCGAACTCTGTCCGGCGTTCGTCTTCAGGGATATATATTCTTCGTATGTATGTATGCATGCATGCATGTACCCTGGATTCGTCGAAATAAGTTTATTCCTACGTTTCGAACTCTGTCCGGCGTTCGTCTTCAGGGATATATATTCTTCGTATGTATGTATGCATGCATGCATGTATGTATGTATGTATGTATGTATGTATGTATGTATGTATGTATGTATGTATGTATGTATGCATGTATGCATGTATGCATGTATGCATGTATGCATGTATGCATGTATGCATGTATGTATGTATGTATGTATGTATGTGTGTGTGTGTGTGTACCTGTCATTTAACCTCATTATGAACTTAAACGTCTACTCCTTACACGTTATTCATAGTGATAGCCATCTTCTTCCTCCTCCAGTTGTTCCTCAACTACAAGAACAAAAGCACAGCGGGTTGGAGCATCTGGGGCGTCACTCTCGACTTCACTGGCGGATTGTTTTCGCTCATCCAAATGTTCCTGTTAGCCGCCAACTATGGTGAGTAACCGCTTTGCGTTCCCATGGCAACACTCACAGAGAGGAAGACCTTAAGCCCCAGTGACACCAAATTTTGGCCTTAAGCACACTGGCGACTTTGTAGAGCCACAAGTGGCTGCGTTTTGTGGCGGGGATATTTTCTCCCATAGGTTCCCATTGTTTTCAAGCTTTGCCGATCACACCCACCAAGTGTGATCGGCAAAGCTTGAAAACAATGGGAACCTATGGGAGAAAATATCCCCGCCACAAAACGCAGCCACTTGTGGCTCTACAAAGTCGCCAGTGTGCTTAAGGCCTTACGACCTCTTTCCGACCACCTTCGACCGGAAATCAAGCGATCTGTCGGCGACACAAAACCTATGCGAGGAATTGAAATGGAAAAAGTTAATGTGGTTGATAAGATGAAAATCTGTGTACTGGGGACTATTCAGTGTGTGTTGTAATATATCTAATCTATCGATCTATCTATTTATCTATCTTATTACTGACTGCCAGCTACAATTGACCGACGACCAACTGGTTGCCGATGTTCGGAAACAGGTCGTAAGCTTGGTGTGACTGGGCCATTAAGAAAGTACTTTAGCAGAACTAGGAGCGTTCCTCGGTGCATTATTAGATGCGTTCCTATTTGCGTTCCGCTTTAGTTTGGCCGCAGTTAGCGCTTCCAAACTATTAAAGCAATATAGTTGCCGGTATAATAAGTAGCCTACCTTTTGGATGTGACCTACGAAATTTTTATTTGGTATGAACCTGTCTCTTCAGCTTTGATAGTTTGGGAGCTCTAACCGCGGCCTAACTAAAGCGAAACGCACTGAGGAACGCATCGAGGAACGCGCCCACTTCTGTACTTTAGCGTTTCCTCCCGAAGTAAGTTATAATACGAGTGTGATCAACCTTGTAAACACCCTAAAACACCTGAATAAATAGATAAATAAGAAAATTAAATAGAGAAGTAATCAACGAACGGCCAAGCAAAAAGTTGAATAAGTAAATGAATATAACTAAATGAATATATGAATAAGTTGATTAGTTGGCAAACAGACGCACAGAGGAAAAAGAATAATACAGTTGACAGATAAATCAATAAATACGTAAATATATAAATGAACAGTCATGTCTAGAATGTGGTATACTACCTGGAACGGGCTTTAGGACCAAAATCATGCCCCGGTTCATTTTTCTTTTATTCTATTTTATTTATTAATTATTTTTGTTTATCTATTTATTTATTTATTTATCTATCTATCTATCTATCTATCTATCTATTATTATTTTACCTATCTATTTATTTTTCTAGACAACTGGACCTCCATCCTGACTGATCCAGCTAAGTTAGGTCTTGGCCTCCTGGCCATATTCTACAACATCCTCTTCTTCGTCCAGCACTTCTGTTTATACAGGTGAGTTGGAACTCCCTCTAATCTCATTCGTATTGGTTTAAGTAAACCTGGTTAGTCTATTCACAGTTAGGTTTGCAGAGTGAAAGGTGAAGTTTGAATTGACTGAAAAACATCCTCAGATTTTTGAGTTTGTATGTTATGATATTAATTGACACTCAGGCATACCGCTCAACGTAAGAAAAATGAAAGAAAAAAAAGAACAATATATATAATATATATATATATATATGTGTATGTGTGTGTGTGTGTGTGTGTGTGTGTGTGTGTGTGTGTGTGTGTGTGTGTGTATGTGTGTGTGTGTGTGTTTACCTAATTGTATCTTGGAAATAAACTCATCTGCTGGGATTCGAACCCCTGCCAGAGCGGATTGCTCCATATAAAGCGAGGACCGTACCGTCCTCGCTTTATATGAAGCAATCCCCTCTGGCGGCGGTTCGAATCCCAGCAGATGAGTTTATTTCCAATTGTCAAAATGACACAAACACACATATATATATACATATAAAAAGAAACTTAAATAAACTGAAAATCTAAAAGAAATTTGAAAATAAAGTTGAAATAAAGATACTTTAAAAAAAGACCCAAAATAAACTTATACAACAAAGATAAAAAAGAAACTTAAAAGGGATTTTAACTTATAAAGAAAACTTGAAAAGGGAACTTTAAAAGAAGAAATTTAAAATAAAAAGGACTTTGACAAGAAACACAAAACAAGAAATTAAAAAAAAAGAAACGAAAAACAGGAAATTTAACAAATTTCTGCGAAAACCATTAAATTCTAAAAGAAAGTGAAAACAAAAAATTTAACAGAAACTTCAAAATACTCTTAGAAGAAACTTAAAAAAAAAGGAAAGTTACATTTTTTTTTAGAAAAAAAAATATTAAAAGAAACTTGAAATCCTTTCTGTTCCCTGAGAACACTCCTTGCGTTGTACTTATCCTACTCAGCTTGCAACCGATCAAATATCACATTAGTCAGTTTCATCCCAGTTTGATAACTAATTTGGTCAAATCTCGGATCTTATCTGACGAGGGTGTATGTGATATAAATAATTTTTTTTACAGCAACGTCATTGTGGTGACGGGAGAAAGCTTAAAAGAATGATTAGATTACTTATTTGCTTAGTTCACATAAGCCGGCTACTTCGTGCTGGAGCGCTGAACGCAGTTGTATTCTGATGTTATCGTGATCTCGATATTTTGTCGTGTCATTTGGCTCTGGTTAGATAACTACGCAGTTTTTAATTACGTTAGATTTCTGGTCAGATACTCAGTCAGATTTTTTAGAAAATAGCCTCGTTTGTTTCATTATTATTGTTACTTCGATCTTGTATTTATTTATTTATTTATTTATTTATTTATTTATTTATTTATTTATTTATTTATTTATTTATTTATTTATTTATTTATTTATTTATTTATTTATTTGTTTATTTATTTATTTATTTATTGTTTGTTTGTGTTTATTTTACGGATTTTTTTTTTCAAAGGTCATGGTGGGTAGTAATTAATATCTAGCAACTTTCTTTTCCTTTATGTTCAATTACAATTTAGATTATTTCTTTTGTCAGTCACCAGATTTGTTATGATATTATTCCTTTCTCAGAATTAAGATGGCGGCACACTAGACTAGCATGCTACTTGGTTTTGCTGCTCCCTTTGAGTAGAAACGACTATGTTCTAGACTTCCGTAAGAACATCTCGACAATGTGTCTAACATTCTTATTCTAGGTTTAACTTCCCCCAGTTCGTCGTTCAGCTTCTCACTCTAATATGACGCAAGAGGAAATTGACATTTGGGAATTTAAAAAAACAAAAAATCTTAACCGAAGTCGTTTCTACTCGAGCGAAGCAGCAAAAGCAAGTAGCATGCTATCGAGAAATGCCTAGCATGCCGCCACCTTTACATTTGTTGCTGTCGTCGTGCGATTTAATTAAAATGTGTGTGAGGGAGGTTGTATTTGATTGCGAGAGTTGTACCGTGTTTCGTTATACAAGGAGTAACCAAAATTCGGCCCGCGGGCCGGACTCGGCCCGGGAAGTCACTTACTCCGGCCCGCCACCGCTAAAACATGCAAAAAAGTAAATTATTAGTTAATAAGCATGCTAGTTGTCTTTATTTTTGTAAATCCACTGTATTTTATCGAACAAAATTGCTATACAACCCACGCTTGTCATTTTTCAGCTATCTGGCCCTCTATTTAAAAAAAATTGACCCCTTTTTCTTATACGTATCAGCCAGGAATTTTGAAGACCTGACGCAAGATAAGCCACACGAAAACTTCTGACGGGTTGTGTGGGTCTCATTGTGATGTGATAAGATATTAGCCTCAGGTGTTTTACCTAGCCGTAATTTTTTTTTTTTTTCATATGCAATTTTTTTTTTTTTTTGCTGGATACAGTTACACATTAGAATTTCCCCTGGTGCGATTTTATTATACAAACGACGTTTATTTGTTTATTTATTTGTATATTTATTTGCTTGTTTATTTGTTTATTTATTTGCTTGTTTGTTTATTTATTTATTTGTTTATTGATTCATTTATTTATCTATCTATATATTTATTTATGTATTTCTTTCTTTATTTATTTACTTATTTGATTATTATCATTATTATTATTATATGTATTATGTACTATTATTATTATTATTATTATTATTGTTATTATTATTGTTATTATTATTATCATTAATATTATCATTATTATTATTAATATTATTATTTTATTATTACTATTATTATTATTATAATTATTAATTATTATTATTATTATTATTATTATTATTATTATTATTATTATTATTATTATTATTATTATTATTATTATTATTATTATCATTATTATTATTAATTAATTAATGTATTTATTCATTCATCCATTCCCAGGGAGGAGCCAAAATGCATCGAGGAGAAGAGTCCTCCCAAAACAAAGGACATCGATCCCATAATGAGGTTCTAAATCAGAACCCCGTCACCCTCATGACGTCATCATCCTTAACCCCGCCCCCTTCACTTCAAGGGTTAAGGCAATGCAACCCACAACCTGGGGTTGCGCACCAAGGATCTGACAACCTACACTAGACACAGAATACCCCTGTGGAGACAAACAGCCAGTTTAGCCCCAAACAACTCGACTGTTTTGTTACTTTAGGAAGAAATTTTGGCGACGCGAAATATTTTTGATGAGGACTATGAATAACAATAACCACTGGAAATACGATACGCCAAATGGATATATTAATTATTCAGTCCATGTCACGTTTGAGATGACATATGTGATAACTATATTATTTTAGAAGCCTTTATTACTATGACCGTTACTACGTATTGTTATTTATTTATTTATTTGTTTGTTTGACGCAAATTTGCGAAAGGTGAGAATTTCCGGTGCCTAATTTTCCCGAACTCGTCTTCACCAAAGCTTCAAAATTGTCTAGAAACACGAACAACTAGTTCGGTACTCATTACGAATCTATTCAAAAAAACAAGCGAGGAAACTTGGCTATTTTGTTTCAGAAACTGTCTCGTAGTGTAAACATAGCCTAAAGCTTCGTTGACACGTGACTAATTTAGTAGCCACTAGTGTTGGCGACTTGCAAACTAGCCCTCCACTAGCCCGTCCAATGTCCACGGAAAGCTAGTAAACTTGCCTACAAACTATGCTAGTCTCAACACTTACTTGCTGGTCAAGTTAACTAGCGACTAGCACTAGCGGCTACTTAACTAGCCCCGTGTAACGGAGCTTAAGTTTCTTCATGTGGAAGAAATTATATAATCCGAGATACCGATTTCTAACTAATTTCTCACAAAGAAAAACATTTGGAAAAAGATATATATATATATATATATATATGTATATATATATATGTATATATATATGTATATATATATATATATGTATATATATATATATATATCTATATATATATATATCTATATATATATATATGTATATATAAACATATATATGTATATTGATGGCCAGTGACAGCACTTTCAGATCCAACCGAAGCACAGGAACACATCATAACAATGGTACATTTCCAGCTGACGAAAGAAAATTTCATTCAGGAGTTTTGGTGGTGCCAATTTCAGTCAGTACATCAGTGCGAATGGTGTGTCCCATGGCACTGTTAAAAGACTGTGTCGTGTAACGGATCTTTCGAGTGCTCTTCGTGTGACAAGGACCAAGTTAAAATCCAAAACCCACTAGTCACGTCTTGTTTTTGAAATCCCAGCACATAATGCAAAGGTGATGCCCTCAGTCATAGTTATACGACAACTTGATATTTTCATTATCAACTTACAGCAACTATTCTAATTCAAGCCTTCATCGGATCTAACTCAATGTAAACAGTAAGAAGATTAACAATTGTTCCTAGAATTTATATAGATTACCCTAACTAATAATCGTACTAATCTCGTATTCGCTTAATTCTGGGTTCGAGTCCCGCACTCGGCAAAGGTGACGTCTTCGGCCGCAGCTACGAGCCTCCTGGTGTAGGCTTCTCACCTTAAATCCAAATTAGGACTAGTGTTTTTTTCAAAATCAGAATTTTGCAAAAAAAAACTGTGGACTTTGAGATCGATATCGTACCTGATCTAAGATAATAGTTTTGGTCACTCGTCTCCATTAACACGATACAACAAACAACCAAAACTGAATTTTTGCAAAGACTGTGGAGTTTGAGATCGATCTTCTACTTCCTGAAACTAAGATAACAGTTTTGTTTGTCCGTCTCTGGTAATACAAAACAAAAAAGCCAACGACACGATAAGTAGAGGATCGCAGATAGTGACCCAAATACTGTATACGGAAATGGGCCATTAATATAATTTTACCAATGTGCTACGACATTACTTTGTTTTGATCTTTTCTTAAAATAAGTATCTTGGCCTAGAATTCGTTTCAACATCTTCCTGCCGTGTTCCCACGTGATAAAAATCATATAGGGTAGAGTAGGTCAAAGAATCGTGATTGTTTTCTTATATACTAAATGCCACAGTTGTTACAAAAGGAGCCTCTGTGTCCGGTCACCCCCGGAGTCTTTAACAGAGGAAGTCTAATTACAAAGGGTCATACCCTTGGAGTTTAAGGATCAATTCACATCTATTCTGGTTGTCGTTATGCGATTTTATTCCAAGAAGGGGATACCCTTCCCATGGTCAACTCAAGAACCGACTATGTCTACCTTTAGTAATTTAATCCTGGCTGACGGCAGGCGATTTTATTAAATTCAGAGACGTTGATCTCTGTTCTAGTGCAATGTTATACGAGTCATAGAATGAGGTGTTATCGTTATCAATTACAATCTACTTCGAATTGCGACTGGGTGGAAACCGTCTGGTTGAGGTCCTCCCGGAGGACAAATGTCTCCCAGGACGGAAGGGGTGAAAGTGTCCTACCAAAGATAAATAATTATAATGGATCAGTGTTTATTTGTAGCCAATTGTACTAAGTTATTGTAACGTCTCCACTATTTCTCTCTCAAGTCTGTTTTGATTTATTTTCGTAATACAATCATGGGTTTATTAAAAAATCAAATAAACCTTGTAAATGAAGGTTATGCGTATGTTTTTTTATTAATAAATCATAAAATGTTACTATTGTCTTTATTACTATCATTATTATCAATATTGCTACCATTATCAATATTGGTGGTATCCACCTATTTTGTCTTCGGACATTTAGCCTTCTGGACAATTAATCTTCCACTAATTAGTTTTTTGACAATTAGCCTTCCTTTGAAAAATAACTGTGGACATTTAGTCGTTCCAGTAACTTATCTTTAAGTTAGAATAGGATAATCAGCTGTGGAGACTGTAGAGTTTGAGATCGATCTTCTACTTCCTGAAACTAAAATAACAGTTTTGATTGTCCGTCTCTAAGACTACAAAACAAAAAAGTAAACGATACGATAAGTAGAGGATCACCATCTGTGATCCTGTACTTATCGTGTCGTAAATATTTTATTATATTAAGATATCTTAAAATATCTTAAGATAAGATAGAACATTATATTTTGTAGCCAAAGAAGTTGAAATAAGACCACTTAAAAGCGGTACATACGAATGGAACCGAAAAGTCCTGGGTCGACAGTTTCATGAGGCCTAAACGTCCGCGCACGTTGAGCTTGAGTCTGTAACTACCTTGGGCCACAGAGGTGACGTTTCGGCATCATGAAATTGTCAATCACGGACGTTTCTGCCCCATTCATATATATCTCTTAAATGATGTCTTATTTAAACTTATTTGGTATCAAAAGGAATTGTCTATGTTATTCATTCGTAAATAAATCAAAGTAAATAAAAAACACAAATAAAAAATAACCAAAGTAGTTATGTTGGTGCTTCAAAAATAAAATAAATAGATAAACAAATGGTTAAATAAAAATTATTATTGGCCTTTTGTTGTTCTAAATTTGAAGTAGACAAAAGTAAACATGAAATAAATTCCTAACTTATTTGATTTTAAAGAACAACAGACGACTAAATGTCCAATTTTAGAAGACTAATTGTCAGAAGGCTAATTAGTGGAGAACTAATTGTCAGAAGACTAATTAGTGGAGAACTAATTGTCAGAAGACTAATTAGTGGAGAACTAATTGTCAGAAGACTAATTAGTGGAGGACTAATTGTCAGAAGACTAATTAGTGGAGGACTAATTGTCAGAAGACTAATTAGTGGAGGACTAATTGTCAGAAGACTAATTAGTGGAGGACTAATTGTCAGAAGACTAATTAGTGGAGGACTAATTGTCAGAAGACTAATTAGTGGAGGACTAATTGTCAGAAGACTAATTAGTGGAGGACTAATTGTCAAAAGACTAAATGTCTTATTTCTGTTTGGTGTTTATATCAACTAGTAATTTATCGGGATCAATCAGATCTAGTTCTACTCGTGTTCCTGTGATGAATGAAATGTTGTTCGTGAGGAATAGTGTAAACATTTCGCGAGGACCCATCGCGTTCCCGGTCGGTGGTGTTTACAAACTGCTTTTATAACGTCATCAGTCTTTTTCTTCTCTGATGTGTATATGTTACTGTAAGAACACGTACCTAGGGATTACGCGTAATCCCTGAATGTTTATTCAGTGAATACGCGTAATCCCCGTTTCACTAACCTAACCTTAGGTTAGGTTAGGTTAGGTTAGGTTAGGTTAGGTTAGGTTAGGTTAGGTTAGGTTAGGTTAGGTTAGGTTAGGTTAGGTTAGGTTAGGTTAGGTTAGGTTAGGTTAGGTTCGGTTAGGTTAGGTTAGGTTAGGTTAGGTTAGGTTAGGTTAGGTTAGGTTAGGTTAGGTTAGGTTAGGTTAGGTTAGGTTCGGTTCGGTTAGTGAAACGGGGATTACGCGTATTCACTGAATAAACATTCAGGGATTACGCGTAATCCCTAGGTACGTGTTCTTACTGTAACATATACAGCCATATCGGTACCCAGACAAACTTCCACAGACAAAAACTGACGAGGTTGTGGATGTCCTGAAGATAGAACAGGACAGCACTGAGCTGATGATCAAAACTCGGAGCATATCACAGCTCGTCAAACACAGGACAATTGACCACCGTCCGAGAGCAGTACTTGACTGGAGATACACCAACTGAGGACTTCTTGGACTCTGCACCATCTTGTAGCCCAGTACTGACCTATTTCACAAAGTGTACAATCAATTACGCACGTTAAATATTCACATTTATATCACTCCCAAATTTCCATCTAATTTCCTTTAGTACTATAAATGTGTAGAATATATACTGAAACGTTTACAATCTATGGTAATATATACAAAGATATCAAATTCAATAACTGATAAAGGCAATAACAGGTGTTATTTATAAAATGCGTCTAACTGGGACTCGTCTATTTGGCATGACACCTTAACAGGCCCATCCACCATATTTGTCAGGGTGAACGGACATTTCATGCACGGATAACTCATCCTCGGACAACTGGTCCACAAAACTGCAAACATCACATCTACACGTTATTCTATAGCCATAAGCGACTTGTGATGGTAACATTTCTGAATATGAACATCGGTTATGAGATTAGTTTAAAAAACGCGATACTTTATAAAATACCTGGGCTTGCGAAAGAGGGCAATCCCCAAAATCAAATAACAACCAAATTCAAGTGGTGGAGAGTATAAGAAAGATAAATTATCTTATCTCATACAGCGCTCCATTTAATCCTTTTTTGGAATTTTGTACTTAATTCTATACCCTCAGGCGATTTTGTTCAGATGAAAGAAATATCGCATTGTCCAATCTTTAGTGTATACCTTGAGTACTTATCATATTTATATATATTTTTTCTGGATACCAGGGTATCTTACTCAGGCAAGAGAACCCTACCCCGTATGTCGGTATTTATTTGTATGTTTGTGCGCTATCCAGACATTTGTGCACAGGACATTTGGGCAAAGGACATGTAGGCACAAGACATTTAGGCACAAGACATTTGGGCATAATAAATTTGGGCACATGACATTTGGTCACAAAGTACTGGGTGCGACATTTGTGCCCAAATGTCTTGTACCTAAATACCCAGTGCCCAAATGTCGTGGATCCGTTTGTGCATGTACACGTATATGTGTGTGTAGTTGTTTGTGCAGCGCGTTTACCTTTAGATAACCTTCCTCTCTTCCTTCTTGTCGCCTGCATCAGTATCAACACACCCTTGAACCTAGATATCCGATGTTCCAATACTATTTTTATCTCCAAACTAATCTCAAACGCTGAGTGAGTTATGAGTTATCCTGCGTTCTATTTACAACAATTAGTCGCTGCTGCTATTTATATAAATATGTCACGTGAGAACAGCCGTTTTTCAAGCATTAATACTTATGATGCATTTAAAACAACAGTATTCCTGTGTTGCGTACAAATTCAAATCACAGAAATTATGATACATTGGAGGGGAGAGATAGTGTATTTTGATTAAATATCATTGACGAAGATAGAATTCTATGTGCAAAGCAAATTTTCTAAAGGAGTAGGCACTGTATGGACCTGGTAAAAATAATCTTAACCCACACATGGAAATAGACTGTGGGGAAGATTGTATACCTAAAATAAATTTCTGTGTAAGAGAAGAATTAACAAATGCCATCTTGTTAAGAAGAGCCATGTGTGCAGACATGAATAAAGCTCCATGGTATCCAACGACCAAGTGGATACGGCACGCTGGTGAGGTGAGTACTACATACATACATACACCAAAGGCTTTTCCCCCTACACGGGGGGTAGCCAAAAAGAAAAAGGCATAGAAACCACTCCCATCCATTCCATTTCCTATATATTCTACTCCCCTCCACCCTCCTCCCTCCCTCTTATCTTGGCACCTCCTGGATGACGGGTGATCCCTGCATCCTGTCCACTGCCCTGGGTGTCGCAAGACAGCACATCCACAACAAGGCCACAGGAAATTGAAAAAAAATGGAAGGAAATGGGGCAACAGGAACCCCACGCAGAATTTTTTTTTTAGACGGGTTGAGGATATCTGTAGGAGAAGAAATAACAAATGTAATCTTGTTAAGAAGAGCCATGTGCAGACAGGAACGGAGCTCCATGGTGTTCAACGTTCACGCGAGGCTAGTAAACTTGCTTCGTGTGAACGAGGCTATATAGGACATGTTTTGTTTAATATCGGCTGAAATAGATTCCTCATAATAATCGCAAACAATCTTCCGGATCTCATGACCCAGAAATTCTTACATCATCGTTCTCTGGGAATCAGAACGTGAGTTTGAGTTCGACCTAACGCGTCTCGTGTCCTCCAATAAGCCTACGACCCAATGACACCTCCTCCTCCTCCTCCTAGATCGACTCAATCATAATGTAAGCCTTACTAGTTCAATAGTCAATTTTCTGCTCTTAGTTTTAACAACCCATTAGAGCTAAGACATACGAACACAAAAATGACGTTAAAGCTCACCGGACCTCGAACTTGCTAGTGATTCATTTGGACCAATGTGGTCACTTCTCAGACTGGAAAAAGAAAATAGTAGGGACATCCTACATCGCTTCCCATCCCTACATCAACCATAGAGATGGGCTCATAAAGTTAACAGAAGGAGCAAGCAGCTTGGTCACAAAGGAGGTCAAGAGGACGGGTATTGAAATTATTAATAAAGGTTTATTGTATAAAATATGTATAGGAATATATACATTAACATAAAATGCGGGCAACAGCCTGCCAGTGGGGGAGTTGTCGTGGCCTAGTGGGCCTGAGCACCCCAAGCATCACGTTCATGCCGTGTGGCGGACAAGGAGGGCAGCTCTCGTTGCCCGACTGCTGAGGAAGCTGCCTTCTGCAGTTTTTATTTTTATTTTTTTCAATCATTTTATTAAGCTCAAAGAGCGGCAAGCCTAGTACATAGGTAATTAACTATTTACATGAGGATCGTGACTCATAGGACACGCTGTTCGACTGAGGTGGCAATTCGTGGGCGGGGGTCTGGGGGTAAGGACAGAGAGGTAGATAGAGGGGGGACTCAACATGGTCGAAGTCATCAGAGAAGTATAGAGGACGGTTGAGAGTATGTAGGTGGATGAAGGATGACATGTCAAGGATGAAGTATAAGTTGTGGATTTTCTGAAATTGTATGTACTTTGAGGATGTTCTGGCAAGGACGAAACGTCAACAAATAAAAACTCCAGCTGTTCTCTGTGTTTACCTCACCATATCTCCACTCATATATTTCAGTTAGATTTGGTATGGTTAGAATGTGCCATTTCAGTGTAAAATATCACGATTATGCTAAATGAACAAGCTTTAAACACAATTTAACAATATCTTTGCGATTCAATGATAAACGCCAACGTGCATGGGTTAGATTAGATTTAGTATGACAACTTTTCCCGATGAGGTACAATGTCACGAAATTGTGAATAAGGGGTTTTCTTCAAAGTTTGAGATAACACCATGATAAACAATTCACGTGCGTGAGATATGTACTGTAGTTAGCGAGCTCACGTGCTCGAGGGCCTGGGGTCACACTTGAGAAATTAATCTCAAGTGAGACAGCAGGGTTATCCGGGGTTCGTGTGAAGTGGCACCCGGTTCCTAGTGCCACTGAGGCATCCCGTGCCTGGCACCTTGAGGAAGGTGCAGGCGCCCGAGTGAACACGTGAATTGACACTTGCTTCTTGGCATCCCTGTGACATCCCCGTACCTGCCACCCGGAGTGTCAATATCACAACTACCTGAGAGAGCAAAGATAATCAATTCCTCTTATCTTAGGGAACGGAGATATCTCATTTCAGTCCAGAATTTTGTGTTTCGTTATGGCTGTCACTGAGGAAAATACATTTTGGATAAAACTGGTTTTTGATACCGCTGTTTCTGCATCAATTCTTGCCTTAGCAGTCGTCTCTGCTGCCAGACTATTCCATTCAGGTCCATGGTAGTGAAGAAGTTAAGCCTTTCCCAGTTTACAATTTCCGCGTGGGTTAGCACTAATCCTCTTGGCTTAATCCTGTCACCGTTGTTCTCTAATCTCAACAGTGGGCGGGAGTCAGGGATGGCTTTCTCTACGAGGAACTAAAAGAAGATACCAAATGGGTGAAGGGTAAGTTCATTGTTTGGTAGGCTACCCCCCTTTTAAGGGGAAATGGGATTTTCATCTCTCGCTGTCTGATTTTGGTTTCGTCATCCAATAGGTTCTCATAAGACAGTGTCCTGCACATAAGCCTGGTCGGAGAGTCTGCCTTGAGGTTAACTCGGTTAGTTACCCAAAACGTAATTAGTTTAAACCAATGGGTTAACTGTCGGTTAGTCACTTGATTAGTTAGTTGCTCATTAAGTTTGGAACAGCCGTTCACTTTGTCACATAATTTAATTTACTTTACTTTATTCTATTTGATCTATTATTATTATTTCTATGGTTTATATATACATATACTTGTTTTTAATCTATATTATTTTTTATTTTTTATCTTTTTTTGTAATTTCGTAATAGCATTTAGTAAACTTAAAATTAAGCAAGATGAAGAAAAATCGTTACTGATAGGCACTGATACGACAAAACCCTGAACTGTTAATTTAACGCATTATGTAACAAGGGGATGAGTTGTTAAATTTCTCATAATATAACAAAACTACTTCTCAAATTTCATGAGCAATTTAATAGTAAAAGTAATGGAAATCATAACTAAACATATCTGTTGCTGCCCCATTGTTGTTCACAGGCTTCCACCAAATAGACAAATCTAATTTTATTTTTAAATTTCAATCGAGATTTCACGTGGTGATCAAATGTCTCGTGACCAAATGTCATTTATTTCAATTCAACATGTACTCTTTTTTCGGCGAAAATATAAAAAGCTAATTTATTTATTGAATTAATATTTAATTACCTAATGTATTGCTACTTTTTACATACATACATACATACATACATACATACATACATACATACATACATACATACATACATACATACATACATACATACATACATACATACATACATACATACATACATACATACATACATACATACATACATACATACATACATACATACATACATACATACACCAAAAGCTCTTTCCCCCTTGCCATGGCAGCAAAAGTCATATGACATAATTCCACTCCCATCCACCACCCACTCCCTTCCTCTCATCTGGGCCCTTTTGTCCCTTCTTCCTTTGTAATTATCATAAAACATGCGATATATATTATGCAATTAATGTTGACATTGAAATGTTGAGATTAAAACATTTATCTCTCTCTGGCTAGTTGTTATTGTGACTACACCTAGTTTCGTGAGTATGCATAATTTTCTTTTTTACAGTAATAAAGTGTTAGACACGACAAAAACGTTTTAACTCATTTTTTAAATATTGTCCCAATGTAAAGGAATTATAAACCATGGCTATTGAAGTTGTATATTTCTGAAATATATTTCCAATGTGATTAAAATCAAACCATTCGAACAATAGTATTTAAATTTGGTTATGTATTTCTAATTCCCTTCAAATGTCTTTACGGGTGACGTTTTCACCGTATTTTTTTTTTTGTCCCAGTGTAATGGAATTATAAATGATGGCTATTGAAATTGTATAATTCTGAAATATATTTCCAATGTGAATAAAAATCAAACTATTCGAACGAAAGTATTTAGATTAGGTTATGTACTTCTAATTTCTTCAAAATGTCTTTACGAGTGACTTTTTACTCTATTTTTTTAATTTTGTCCCAATGCAATGGAATTATAAATGATGGCTATTGAAATTGTATACTTCTGAAATATATTTCCAATGTGACTAAAACTAAAACAATTCGAACAAAGTGTTCAACTATGGTTCTGTATTTCTAATTTCCTTCAAAATGTTTTTACGAGTGACGCCTAGCATGACTAACAAAATATAGCTTGACAAAAAGTAAGAACATAAGAATGGGGAAGACTACATGAGACCCTAGAACCTACACTAGGGAGTTCTATGTTCCTTACCACTTGTCATCCCTATCCATAAAGTTATGTAATTTTCTCTTAAGACAACCAATTGTTTCAGTGCTCATTTCATAGTTACTAAGTTTATTCCATTCCTTAACTACACTGTTGGTAAACCAGTTCTTGTCCATTTCCTTCTTAAACTTAAATTTGTCCAATTTATATGCATTACTCGTTCTGTCCTGCTGTCTTAGTAAGGTGACCTTGCCTGCATGACCCTTGTTGAAGCCCTTGAACCACTTGAATACCTCTATCAGATCACCCCGCACTCTACGTCTTTCCAGAGAGTGTAAGTTAGGGTGCCTAAGCCTGATGTATGGTAAATTTCTAAGTCCTTGTATTGTTTTGGTCATTCTCCTCTGTTCTAATTCTAGTGAATTGATAGAACGGAGATCAAAACTATACCGCATAGTCAGGGATGGTTTCACCTATTAATATGTCTACCTATTGTTTTATCTTGTTATGTATATTTTCATCTTATTATCTAATCCTTTACACCAGATTTGTTACAATATATTTCTACGATAGTTCTTGCTCAAGTAAGCAAGACCAACTTGGCCACCTCTCCTAGTTAATGTATTGTCGTTATATACCAGCGTCCATCGTCCAAAACGTTATTTAAAAATGGACTTCGACCATTTTGTTCTGTTCTGCGTCTTCCCCAATCTCCTTCCCTGGACGGCTTATTTTGTGTATCGATTAATCTCCAGCATTTGCAAGGAATATAATGAGACACTTCCAACGCAGATCTCTCAAGTTAGACCTCCGAGAAGAACGCTGAGGAAATGGCCTGGCAAGGTTCATTTTTCGGCCAAAGATTATTCCTTTGCAGAAGGTAACAGAACAGTCGTAGCGATTACCAACAACCAAGTGATCTAAGACATAGTGTGCATACGGGGATAGATGCCAAAGATTGCTGGATTAAGTGGCATAATTACAGAAATACCGCATTTGTAAATTACTGGCGAGCTCTTCAGACTGCCCATGACCTGTTAGTTTAACAGGATGCAAGTGGAGGTCTTTCTGCTCAACCATCATGTTAATGTGCTGGGGTGTATAGAATTGTAAATGAGCAATGTCGTTCAAAAACTGCTAGATTATGATGTCCCTACAATAAACTCAGCTGAAAACTTTTAATAATTTCTTCTTGTCAGGTGCTTCCTCATCGACTACGGAAGTTTTATGGTGTGTTCGTTCATTTTTCATTGTGAGTTTTCTTCCATTTATGTGTGCTTGCAATTTGTACTTTTTAATAAATTATAATAAAAGTGAAAAACACGGTAATTAGTTTTGATTAAATACTTTAATGCTATTAATGTGTCTTGCTGCATTGCTTCTAACCCGGAGAATTGGCGCTAGAAGACTGAGAACTATTTGTTCAGAAGAACTAAAACAAACATAGGTCAAATAAGTGGATGCGTGCCTGAACTGCCTACCTCCCTTACAATGATGGAGGAGACATTTTGGTATATCTTTATTTGCGCTTTGTTTAAGACCCCCTTCTCCATACTCATCCATGCCATTCTCGGTCTTCCTCTTGAGTTCACTCCACCCACCTCTGCACCAACCCCCCATTTTTTCCATGTGTCCAAAACATCCCCGTATTCTTCGTGTTTTAGTTGCACAATATCTGTCCATCCCCCAATATACTCCTCGAACACATTATCAAATTAATTATGTCTGCATCATATAATAACAGGCGCAATCTTCCTATCCATCTCACGATACTTCTTTCTCGTAACACTTTTCATTCCATGTGTCCAAAACATCCCCATATTCTTTCATGTTTTAGTTGCACAATTTCTGTCCATCCTCCTCAAACACATTATCAAATTAATTATAGGTCTGCACCATATAATAACAGGCGCAATCTTCCTATCCATCTCACGATACTTCTTTCTCGTAACACTTCATCCCTTCACCTCAATCTACTCACTATCACAATTTCCAACACCGATACAAGCTCTATTGCTGATGTAAAATGAGTTGACTGTTCTCGATTGCTATGCCTATGTATCTGCAATACATTTCACAATGCCTGCCCTGTTCTTCACCAATTATTCCCTCTTCATTTCTTAAAAGTTATCCAGTACATTCTAGTCCTCTGCCACGTTCCGCTCCCTTTGGTATACAGTAAACAACCTCACTGGCCAGTGGTTCATTCCTTTGGCATCCATCCAACCCAGGTGACTTACCGTCTTTCATCTCTTTCTACATACTGCCACAAGATTCAATTTCTTATAGTCATACCTTAACAAAATTTCTACATTTACATTTTCTGTGTTAGATATTTGGCTATAGCTATCTTTGCTACCCAAGGGCGCTTACGGCTATGGATGAAACAGCGAAGGACAAGAACAATTAAAAGTAGAACTTTGTACGGAAGCCATTAAGTGTGTGTGGAAGTGGACTCAGAGAATCACTAACAATGCTCATAGTGATGGCAGTTCGTAAATAACTGGGTCTAGCTGCAAAGATGACAAAAACACATGAAGACTGCATTACTTGCTTACTTGGTTTACTTGGTGTTGTTCTGCGGTTGATCCCTCACAGTCACGGTGATCCGCCGCTGAATCCGGTTTTGGCGTCCCTAGTTAGTAGGTCCACTTGATCCGGGATGGAGTTTGGGGCTGCCCGACAGATGTCTGTATAGCCTGGTTCCGGTGGTTCATCAGGTAAGGATGTTAAGTATCTGTCCAGCCCAGCCTTAAATCGCTTGTTTGCGAAAACGTCGTCAGGACTCAAAATATCGAATTTTTCAGGAGAGGCATTTTAAAGTTTCAAAACGCTCTCAATATTATAAAAAGCCCTCAAACACCATACGTGGAAATTTTTTTGGAGCATCAAATACGCCTCTAAAGTTTATAGAAGTTGAAACAATCATAATTTTTACTAAGTCTTAAAATATTTGTTGGAACATGTAAGGTTATGTCGTTGGGGCGTTTAGCACTCCCTAGCGGTCAATTTTTGAACTATAGATATGACATTGTTACCAAAAAATCCGTGTTTGAAGATGAATATGTCTGTATAGATAACTCATTTTTTTGAGTTATGAGGACGTTTTCGCAACCAAGCGAAATATGTCCACCGTGCAGCCTTTTATGTCTCTTACTTGCTTAGGGAGTGCATTGAAGATCCTTGGTCCTTCATGGCCCAGGCTGGCAGCAAGTAAAGTCTTGATTCGCATTGTAGTATATTTCGAAATGAATTCCAATGTGGTAACAGGGAACAACGCAGCTATACAGAAAACGTGAGTATAACAGAAAATGTAACAACTCCGACACGGTAGACTATCAGTAAAATTATGTTAAGGATTTATTACAAAATACCACATTTCTGTAGCATCATTTGTATTGTGAAAGTTCACTTTCCGTGGGTAAATGTTTCATATTTTTTAGTGGTTATTTTGTATATTGTTTGTACATAATTTACATATTCTTTTGTATTCTGTTTTGGTATTTTTGGGTAATAATATTTGCACAGTGATAGTTTGTCATTCGTTTGTAAGTGGTCCGTCGAACAACTACGTCAGTATATGTGGATTTTGATATCGATATTGTACCTTATGTAACTATGATAACAGCTTTGGTCGTTCATCTTTAGTAAAACAACAACAACAACACAATAAATGACATACTGAGTTTTTGCAAAGACTGTGGAGTTTGAGATCGGTCTTAAAATTCCTGAAACTAAGATAAAATTTTGGTCGTCCATCCCCAGTAATACAAAAGAAAACATGTCAATTATGCAATAAACAATCAAAAGTTATATTTTCTTAAAAAATATATCCTGGCCTAGAATTCGTTCGAACGTTTTCTTGCCGCGCTCCCTCGTGATGAGAATTATATTAGGTAGAGTGGGTCAAGGAATCGTGATCCTTTTCTTGTAATTTATTCCGCAGGAGTTTATCCCCACTAAAATTATTTCCAATTTCTCTATCTTTCCCTAAGACTAAGACTCCTACTCATTTTCTAACCTTGTTGAATGAGGATAAGAAGAATAAACACTCCCACGTAACGTAATGGTTACACATTAATCCCAGTCTCCTGCCCATACCTCCAAAGCCACGACGCCTCGAAATAGATACCTCTAATCGCCCGATGGCAGAAGCCCTCTTTTATACACTACTATCTTTTCATTTTCTTACAGACATTCTTCCCCTCCCACAAAAACCGAACCCGCGCAAGCGGGTGGTCTAACCTAGCAAGTCGCAGTACTTTATTTCAAAATGGACTTCGACCATTTCGTGTTGTTCTACGTCTTCCCCAACCTCCTTCCCAGGACTTTTTTGTATCTATTAATCTCCAGCATTTGTAAGGAATTTAATGAGACACTTCCTACGCAGGTATTCCAAGTTCCTGTGGGAAGAACATCCAAAAATGGCCTGGCAAGGTTCATTCCTCAACTAAAGATAATTCCCTTGCACAAAGTAACAGGACAGCCGTAGCGATTACCAAGAACTAAGTGATCTAAAGTATAGTGAGTTTACGGGGATAAATACCAAAGATTCCTGGATCGAGTGGAACTATCACAGAAATACCGTATTGGTACATAACCGGTGAGGTCTTCAGACTGTCCACGTACTGTCAATTTAACAGGATGCACGTGGAACAATCACAGAAAAACCGTATTGGTACATAACCGGTGAGGTCTTCAGACTGTCTACGTATTGTCAATTTAACAGGATGCACGTGGAGCTATGCCGCTGGTGTCTTTCTGCTCAGTCTTTAGAATTCAAGTGCGTTTGTACATTTCTTGTAAGCACGCCCAGCATGTTCATGTGTTGGGATGCATAGAATTGTGAATAAGCAATGTTGTTCACGAGCTGCTAGGTTATGATACCCCTACAGTAAACTCAGCTGAAAACTTTAACAGTTTCTTCATATATCAGATGCTTCTTCATCGACTATGGAAGTTTTATGGTTTGTTCATGCATGTTTCATTGTGAGTTTTCTTCCATTTATGTGTGCTTGCAATGTGTACTTTTGATAAATTATATTGCCAGCCTGCAATTCATTACAATAGCCCTGGAATGCTACATGCCTCCATCTCTACGCCTCTGAAGGATTCCAAATACAACAGAAACACCTCCCCTATTTCTAATCTTGTCTAGCGCATCCCGGAACCGCGCAAACAATTCCTCATTCCCTAACTTACCTATATCATTGCCCCCAGCACTTAAGCAAACGAAAGGGTCCTTACCTTCCCCTACTAAACACTCTTCAATCCTATCTCTAACATCACCTATCGCCGCGCCGGGGAAACACACCTGCGTCCTGTGTTTCCTGTCTTTATCACAGAAAGCCCTGCCTAAGTACCTCACTTGACTGTCTCTTACAACAAAATTTTACCTGTGGGCAGGGATCCAGCGTCTGCCTTTCCCTTCTTCTCTTGAATTTCCTTTGTTTCTTTTTCTTATAGACCCGCTAGTGCTTGAAACGTGTTCCTGTAATCGAGCGGGACTGGTGAGGACTTTTTCCCAACTTTCCGCGCCTTATTTGTCACCGTTTTCCACCCAGGCTCCAAACTTAGTTGTCCTTCTGTATTTTGGGGCTTCGAACGGAAAACTCGATTCTCCTCTTTAAGGTACTTTACAGCATCCTCCAAGGCTTCAATTCTACTAAGTAGATATTGTACCTCATTGGAGCTGAATACTCTAACAAAACCACTCGCTATATCACTATTTGAAGCAGCTATCCAGTTGACCTGACCTGATTGACGACTACTGCTCAACTGGAGTTGACTACTTTGTGTTTATCCATTCCTAGTTGTTTGTTTATGTATTGATTTGTATGTATTCATTTTTGTTTATTTATATATTAGTATGTATTAATCCATTTCTATTTGTTCATATGCTAATTCGTATCTGTCTATTCAGTTTCTATATATTTTTTATATTTGTTTACCTATTTATCCATTACCCAACGTTATAGTGCCCGTATGTTGTACACATTCACAGTGTAGCCCATTGTACATGGTAACTTGCTTCGCTTTTGTCATTCATGACAAATTGAAATACTTTCAGGCCATTACATTTTCGTAACATAAAATGGGGTTGAAAAATAATCAGAGTCGAATTATATCATGTTTATTTGATTAATAAACTCGCTCTTCTTTGACAACGATGATAATGATGGCTTATACTTATGGTAAGGCCTCTTCTCGTAATCCCCTGTCTCTGTGCGGAAAACGAAGAAAAAAGGAAAAGAAAAGATACAGATGGCTTCTTGTAGAAGGCGATAGGGAAGATGAAGAGTGGAGGATCAGCCGAGAGACCAAAAACAAAGGACTCTGTGACTTTTAAATGACAGAAACAGTCCCTTTGTCATCAACACTAAAAACGCTTGGTTTGAATCCAGTAACTACAACGTCCATTTTATGTACATTAGTTTATAGTGATGGCTTAAAACCCAGCCACCCTCCCTCCCTATGATTAAAAAGAAAAGATTTCCAAAAACCAACCCCTCTATTATGGATTGTGTACGTATTTACATATATTATTCTGGCTACCACCTAGAGATTTTTGTTCATTTCAAGATAATGTCCAGCGATCAAACGGTTGAACGAAGACGTGAAAGTAGGAAAGGAAATTGGAGTCGTCTCTCGGACTGTTAAAAGAATCAGTGAAGAGAGAGAGAGAATGGGGTCATATAGAGTGAGAGAAGTGGAGCGACATGGGACGAGAAGAGCCAGGAAACGCTCACGAAGGCCTAGGGCAGGGGTTCTTAACCTTTTTTCTCAAATTCCCCACTTTTTAGTGAGCCAACTCTCCATTTCCCACCACAGCATCGGTCTTTGACAAATTCGATTTTAACCCATGCAGTGTTTAGTACGTAAATATACAGTGTTATCACTTTTACCCAAACGTGACTTACAATACCTCATATATTGGTTGTTTTTGTTATTAAAACAGTCTGGAAATGGTTGTGATTTGTAAAGTAAGTCAACATTTGGATGTAATGTATTAGATTTTTAAGCACTATCGATTATTTGTGAGTGGAAACAAATTCACGAAATGTGACAACAAGAAGACACCAGAAACAAACAAAAAGAAACAAAAACACATCGATTAAAAAAAAAAAAAGACAGTGGTTTTTCTGTCCAACCGGTCATTCCCCACTTGGCAACTACGCCTTTCCCCACCAGTGGGGAATTCCCAACAGTTGAAGAACCACTGGCCTAGGCGATGAGCTCGATGTTCCCACTGGGCCAGAAGACCTTTCCAGAGGGCCCAACCGTGAAGGGGATGGCTGGAAAGAAAGGAATTGCTGTTGTGTTAAATAAATTGAAACAGGCATATCTTGATCAAGTTCAGTTTTGGACATGATGGAGGCGTTTGCTTTGGTAAGGAATTTAAGCCACAATTCATCTTTCAAATATATGTATATACGAGTATATACACATATAATTTTGATAAGGTGGAGAAACTAAATGAGGAGCCTACACTACAAGACGCTGAGTACCTGCGGCCGAAGCCGTCACCTTTGTCCTATGGGGTAACTGTTGGGGCAGGTAACATTAGCTGGTGGGAATGGGAGACGCGTGCGGGATTCGAACCCACAACTAAGCGAATGCGAGACCAGCACGCTTCCGATTACGCCACCGGCACCAACAGGCGTTAAAGGGCCATTTACACGGTCAAATGGTTTGTCAAACATGTCTTTGAAGTGTTGTTTGAACGTGTGAATGGGGGTATTTTGTCAAACGTGTTTGACAACCAAGTACCCCATCCACACGGTCAAACACCACTTCAAACACTTGTTTGACAAACCTTAAACCAATCATCAGAACAGCTATAGAAATCCTTGACTAGCAATGCTGAGTGCGGATAGATTTTTTTTTTTTTTTTTTGTGTAAAGGAAATTTGTAGCGGAAACAATGGCTTTACAGTACCTGCACATGACAACATCAATACGGGTTATACATTTGTACAAATACTTTCTACATTAAATTTAGTTCTGAAAGCTATTTAACGAGTAAAGTACTTCATGATCGTTAGTGTGATCGAGTGGAAAAACACAGTGATCGTTGTTGTGATTGAGTCAAAGAACATACAGCTACATCACTTTTCGAACCCCAGCAATTGAGCAATGAATGATCACCTTTTCTTCGTCACACAATGACCAATACTTTCATGAATTAAACAATATATATATATATATAAATATATGTATATATATACATACATATATATATATATATATAATATATATATATATATGTATGTATATATATACTTACACTGTTCTTTTATTGGGGACAACAGGCTTAACTGGATAACAAGCCAAAAGAGAACCTGTGTTGCCTAGGAAGCTGTGCTTCGGATCTATTTACCCGAGTGTGTCGTGGGAGATAGTCATGGGCCGAGTTGGGAGCCTTGACGCTGTGTAAATAAGCAAAATTGTAAAGGGCGGCGTTCCCAAGGATGGGCCGGGCATGTCGGTTGAAATCGCCGGGACCAGAAGGACCGATTACCCCAGAGGCCCCAATCACCCCTACGAGGCAGAGGATCACCTGTGGAAAGGATAGAGACAAGTTTTAGTGGTGATTTCTTTAGTCCAATGATCTTTAATTTTATATCTAAGATCCTCCCCTATGAGCGTGATCTCACAATCGTGAACCAATTGTATTTTCTCCTCCTCCACCCTTTCTCCATTAAGATTCGTTATTATAAGTCTATATGCAATATTGTTTACTTAAGCAAACTCGAATCTCCACATACCTTAGTTTAAAAGTAGTAAGAAAAAAAAAAAAAAAAAAAAAAAAAGTCATATAGGCTCCCGGCCATTTTACGACCCAAGGCGGAGAGCGAGCTTGTGTAAACCTTCGCCTACGAACTGTGCTCTTTACAAACACTCGATTTATAAAAATGGAATCCTCACCATCTGCCCCACTTTCTACCCATTTCTCTACCAGCCTCTTACAGAGCTCGACAGCTACAACTTGGTCGTCCCGACCAACCCTTTTTAACTCCGTCTTACAGGGCTTTGGGATACTACATTATTCTGGAATTCAACATTTCATATAATATTATATACCTGGATCTAAATCAGTAATTAAAAATATTTCAGCATAAACTGTCTAAACAAGACAAAAAGAAATATCCTTCAATAGTTGCTATCATCCACTTAATGGTAACCAAAAATGCATCTACTCCAACATGTACAAACGTAACACCAAATACCTACTGATCCTTAAAACACAAAAATGTAGTATATCTATAAACTGGTTGGAATTTGACCGAAAAACTCACTACTACCAAGGTCTAATACTTATCGATAAAAAGATTTCCGTAATATCAACATATTGATACTGTACATCAATCGAAATTTCGGCAAGACTATATTGATGCTATAGCAAATAACTTTCTGGCTCTATCACGATTCCCAAACGAGTACTGGAGATATATGTCAGCCACACGTCTTTTATATTTTCTTCACAACGGAGATAAAATCCCACTACTCACCGAAACCTTCATGGCGTTGAGCTTGGAAGAGCGAGCTGAATCTGCTGAAGCCAGAGCAAGCAGCAGCATATATACCGTACATCCACCAGCAAAGAGGTCACGGGAGCCGATAGGCATAAGACAACTCAATCCTGCCTTGGGTCTAAATGTAAGCTTCAAGACGTTTAATTAACAATTGTTTTAGAATTTATATGGACTACCCTAACTAACCAATGATAAGGCAACATAATTGTGGAATAACAAAACTAACAAGACGGTGTAGTGCTGGTGGCGTAAGCGTACGCGTACTAATCTTGATTTCGCTTAATTGTGGGTTCGAGTCCCGCACTCCGATTCTGTATTGCACCAACAGTCTAAAAACATCGCATAAAGGTGACGGGATCGGCCGCAGTTACGAGCCTCCTGGTGTAGGCTCCTTACCTTAAATCCAAATTAGTACTACTGTTCTTTTTTTTCAAAATCAGATTTTTGCAAAAGTTGTCGAGTTTGAGATCGATATTGTACCTGATGTAACCATGATAACAGTTTCGGTCGTCCGTCTTCATTAACATACTCGGAGTAGTGGGCAGCTTCCGGTATATGCTGAATGTTTTGATTCAGTACGTGACAACACGGCAGACAACACCTTGTGGGTCACGAGATAATGGAAATAGTATAGCAGTCCTTGGACAAGATTGCTCATTCACAATTCTATGCACCCCAGCATATGAACATGTCTGACGTGTTTACAAGAAATGTGCAAACACCCCTTTTTTCTAAAAGCTGACTAAGAAGATACCAGCGGCGTAGCTCCACGTGCATCCTGTTAAATTGACAGTGCATAGGCAGTCTGAAGAGCTCACCGGTTATTTACAAATACGGCATTTCTGTAATCATGCCACTCGATCCAGCAATCTTTGGTATTTATCCCCGTAAGAGCACTATACCTTAGATAATTTAGTTCTTGGTAATCGATACGACTGTCTTGTTACTTTGTGGAAGGGAATTATCTTTAGCTGAAAAATTAACGTTGCCAGGCCATTTCCTAGGGGTTCATCTCACAGGAACTTGAAATACCTGCATAGGAAGTGTCTCATTAAATTCCTTACAAATGCCGGAGATTAATACTAATAAAAAAGCCGTCCAGGGAAGGAGGTTGGAGGGAAGACGTAGAACAGCACGAAATGGTCGAAGTTCATTTTGAAATAACGTACTATAGACACTCTCGTATATAATGTCAATGCATTAACTAGGAGAGGTGCACATGTTGATCTTGTTTACTTGAACAAGAAACGATCACAGAAACATGTTGTGAAAAATCTGATAGAAAAGACTAGACAGCTTGAAAACTCGTCTTCTGCCGAGACACCAGCAAGCGAATACCTCTTCTTAAGTTTATTACTTCTTGTGAAATTTATATCTCCGAATAGGGACAAGTTATTGCATTATGTTTTTGTAATTATATACGTATAGCGCTATACAGTTACAGGTATAAGGTAAAATGTAGTATTCTAGTAATTTAGAATCAAAACAGTAGTGTGTTACTGTATTCCAAAGATAGGAGTATTAGTATGAGGTAAATAGAGTAAGGTTCGTGTATTTAGTTTATTTAGTGACCGCTTTTTCTTCTCTTCGCCGTTTGTATTGCCGAAGGAGGAGCGAAATGGCTTGTGAAAGTTGTGTGAACCTGGAGGACCGTCCCAGGATGTGTGAAGAGGAGATTCTTTTTCTCAAGAATGCGCTCTGTGAGAAGAGTCATACCTCCCCACAACCCAAAGAGCGCACCACCTCTTCCACTTCTGCCACTGCCGTGAACGAGTGGCGCTCCATGGGGTCCCGTTTGTCGAGCCCGCGTTCGGTAAGCGGGTGCCCTGCGGAGCAACCGCTGGCTCTAGCCAATCGTTTTGCTCTGCTGGAGGATGAGGTGGCTGAAAATCAGGAGTTCTTGGTGGTGGGGGACTCCACGGTGCGAGGCTATGACGACATCCTGCAGCGGAAGACTAAACGACGTTGAAAGCTTGTATGTCAACCAGGCCGTGGGATCGCCGATTGTACACAGACCATCAGGGAGCAACGGCGGACGAACACGGCTACGATTGTTCATACGGGAAGTAACGATGTGGGTAGGGTGAGATCAGAGGAAGTTGTTCGGAATTACAAGGTCCTTATTCAGGAGATGAAGGAGCGTGGGAGCCGTCACGTAGTCTGTGGGATCCTTCCGAGGATCTACGCTGGTTCGTGTTGGAACAGTAGAGTCATAGGGATCAATGAGAGGATATCACGATTGTGCACACAACTGGGATACCACTTTCTTGATCCTTGGTATCTCTTTTCCAGGCGTCATGACCTTTATGCTTCTGATGGTATTCACTTTACTCGCAGAGGCAAAGATGTTCTTACAAACCTCATTGCGGGAGTTTGTAATGAATTAGTTCCTTTTATTGGGGGGTAGAAACTCAAATGGAAGGGGAAATAGAGTGTTTTGGGGAAAACAGAGTAGGGTATAGCAATAATGTAGATCAATATGTCAGTGTAGAAAAAAATATCATTTTAGGATATAATATCGGTAGAGAACGAAATATTACATAGGGATGTATTGTCAAAGGACAAAATATCACGATGGGATGTAATAATAGTGGAGGACAAGATATCACGATGAGATATAATGATAGTGGAGGACAGATATCACGATGGTATGTAATGATAGCGGAGGACAAAATATTAAAGTAAGATATAATGTCAGTGGAAGACAGAATATCATTTTAGGAAGGGATGCCGCACATAATGTCAATGAACGACGGGTGGCCGGTGTGGAACGCGGTGACGTAGGGAGACAAGGTATACATAAGAGATCGGATGATCGTGAGGGACCAGATGTCCGTGATGGGGCAAATGTTCATGAGGCATTGAATGTCAGTGAAGGACCAAATGTCAATATAGACCAAAGTGTCAATAAAAAACAAAATTATAATGTAAGGTATGGTGTTGAATTACAAAACGTGTCAAAAAGAAATAATCACGAGTTCTTTATGCCACATACTTTAATGCTCGTAGTATTAGAAATAAATTCCAAGAAATACAGGCGTATGTCAAAAGCGAAGTTCTTGATATGATAGGGATAACCAAGACATGGTTAAATGGTAAAGAGTTTGAAGCTGAATTTAATATTGCGGGATTTAAACACTTTCATCAGGATAGGAACCACAAGAAAGGTTGGGGTCTTCTGTTGTACGTTAAAAGCAATGTACATGCCTGTGTTTAGAGAAAGTAAAACAGGATGCATGTGATAGTTTGTGGGTAGAATTAACCCAAGCAAATGGAAGAAAAATGAATATAGGTGTAATATATAGGCCAAAAACATTATCATTAGCAGACAACGAACTATTGTTTCAAGAACTGTCTAGTTTCTACAACCGGGACTTATTGATAATAGGTGATTTCAATTTTATTGGCATTGATTGGATGACCCTTGAACATGGCCGTATAGGTATTCGTTCGATAGATTTTCCTCGGCGACAATTACTTAGTTCAGCATGTAAAAGAGCCCACAAGATATGGAAACTTACTCGATCTATTGATTACTAGCCGCGAAAGCATGATAACCGATGTAGAAGTTGGTGAAACTATTGCAAATAGCGATCACAACTTAGTTGGATTCAAACTGCTAAAAAAAATATAATACATACTTGTGTATCTAAAATACCTAATTTTAGTAAAGCTCAGTTCATAGGACTACGTCAGGAGCTTCAGCTTACAGATTGGGAGGCAACATTAAGCGAAAGACCTATAAATCAGGCGTGGGAAATATTTCAAAATACGCTTACTAAGATGATTCATATTTACATCTCGTTTAAGGACAGACGCCCCCTAAATCAGGGTCGCCTAAAATGGCTCGACAAAGAAACTGAAAAAAGTATTGCTAAAAAGAGACAGGCTCATAAGAAATACAAGTGCTCGGGTGCACCTAATGACTATCAAAGTTATGTAATAATACAGAGATATTTAAAAAAGACAATAAAAACGAAAAGGACAATACGAAATGAATATCGCTGATAAATCCAAAGAAAATCACAAAGAATTCTATAGTTACATTAGAGATAAAAAGGTTATTAGGAATCATATTGGCCCACTATTATCTGCTGATAGTCAATTTCAATATCCAAATGAAGGAATGTGTGATATTTCAAACAACTATTTTAGCTCAGTATTCGTAAACAAAACACCTCAAAGTGAACTCCAAATTGAAACCTGTGAAAAATCTAGAGTGAACTTACTACGGTAAATATAACAAAAGAAAAAAATTAAAAGGTGTATAGAGCAACCCCAAATTAATAAAACACCAGGGCCTGACGATTAGCATCAAAGAATCTTAAAGAAAATTAAAAATGAGATTGTTGTTCCATTAGAAATTACTTTCAAGAAATCCATCATATCCGGAGATGTCCCATGAGCGTGGAAGCTAGCTAACGTTACTCCCATGTTCAAAATCGGTGACATATCAATAGGTGAAACAATTGAAAAATAAATACAGATACAATACAGTTATCTCTCTTTGGTAGGACACTTTCACCCCGTCCGGCCTGGGAGACATTTGTCCTCTTAGAGGATCCCAACCAGACGGTTTGCTCCCAGTCGCGATTCGAAGTAAATTGTAATTGATAACGATAACAGTTCATTCTATGACTAGTATGATATTGCACTAGAACATAGGTTAACGTCTCTAAATTGGATAAAAACGTCTGGCGCCAGCCAGGACTAAGTTCCTAAAGGTAAACATAGTCGGCAGCCAGAATAAATTGATCAGGGGATAAACAGACACAGGTACCTTTGGAACAACTGCGGAATTAATTATAAGAAAACAATCACGATTCCTTGACCCACTCTACTTAATACAATCCTCATCACGAGGGAGCGCGGCAAGAAAACGTTGAAACGAATTCTAGGCCAGGATACATTTTTAAGGAAAAGATCACTTTTGTTTGTTTATTGTGTCGTTGACTTGTTTTCTTTTGTATTACTGGGGAAGGACGACCAAAAGTTTATCTTAGTTTCAGGAAGTGCAAAATCGATCTCATACTCCACAGTCTTTGCAAAAATTCAGTATGTCATTTATTGTGTCGTTGATTTTCTTTACTGAAGATGAACGACCAAAGCTGCTATCTTGGTTACATCAGGTATAATATCGATATCAAAATCCACAGTTTTTGCAAAAATCTGATAAAAACAACAACACTAGTAATAATTTGTATTTACACTACGACCGGAGATAATAGCCCATGAAGAATTTTTACCATATCTCAATAACTACCACGTCGATTTAGATGACAATTTACATGGCATTAGATCACACTATCAGTAGCCTTTCATTAAAATTAGAAGTCAATATCTTTGTTAGTTTTTTAATAATCCAATTTCTTTGTTTTTCAGGTGAACAGAGATAATAGTCCTGTTAAAAGGATTTATGTATTTTCGTTAATTATAAGGATAAATATACAAAGTAAAGCAAAATAACAATTTTAAACAACCCATACCATAAGTATACAACATAACAATCAATTACAAGAATGAAATATTAAATATACATCTCATAAATTTATTATTAATATTTGATATATGATCCATTTTGTCTGATGACCTCAAATATGCGATTGGTAGTTGAATCAGTCAGTTTTGTGATAGTGGCGGGTGGTACTGTTCTAGCAGCTTATTTTATTGCTTCCCACAGTGAATCCTTAGACGTATATTGCTTGCCATTTAAGTAGATTTTCTTTTTTATGATACTCCACAAGTTTTCAATCGGATTTAAATCCGGAGAACAGGCTGGCCACTTCATCAAAGTGTCTCCATTAAATCCCAAGGAGGAGAGCATTTCCATTGTTCTCTTGGCAGCATGTGCTGGTGCATTATCATGCATAAAAATGACTTTTGTGAGCTTTGATAATGGGAGTTCATCCAGCCAGTCTGAGAGGACATTTTCAATAAAGTCACAGTATGTTGTTGCAGTAATTTTCACACCTTCTGGCACTTTAAATGGGCCAATCATAGTGTCTTCCATGATACCTGCCCAAAACATTACTCCTCCACCCCCTTGTTGACGCCGCAAACGCATGTGAGCTGGGTTATCATTAAATATCCAACCTTTGCTCCATCCATCAGGCCCGTCTAACGTGGCTTGGCACTCATCTGTAAATAATATATTCTTAACATCGGTTTTCATGTGTTTCCTCGCCCATTCTAGCCTAGCTTTTTTATGTTTCGGTGCCAATGGAGGCCTACATGTAGGTTTATTATATTTAGCAAGTTGAGACAATATCTTATTTCGGGTTGTTTTGGAGACATCTTGAATTCCAGCATCTGCAAACAAGGTTTTACTTGTAGTTCCAGGGTTTTTCTTTACGCATCGCTTAAGATGAGAGATGTCACGCGATGTAACAGACTTGAACTTCCCTTTATCACTGTGCACTTTCCTAAATTTGGGATTTTGTAAAAATCTACGAATTGTCTTTATATGTCGACCTAGTTTCTTGGCTACTTCACCAGCTGACTTTCCTTGCGCTATTTCCTTTATAATTTTGTTTCTCTCACACTCTGTAAGATCTTTCCCACGCCCCATTCTTTAATATTCAATAGGAGGACTATTATCTCTGTTCACCTGAAAAAAAAATGGATTATTAAAAAACTAACAAAGATATTGACTTCAAATTTTAATGAAAGGCTACTGATAGTATAATCTAATGCCATGTAAATTTTCATCTAAATCGACGTTGTAGTTATTGAGATATGGTAAAAATTCATCATGGACTATTATCTCCGGTCGTAGTGTAAAGTGAGGAGCTTACACAAGGAGTTTCGTAGCTGCAGCCGATCTAGTCAGCTTTGCTCGATGTTTTTGGATTGTCGGGACAAGTAAAAGTCACTGCTGGGAAACGGAGTGCGGGACTCGAGCTCATAATTAGAAGGGAGTGGAGTATGTAGAGGATGGAATGGGAGGGAATGTTTTCCACGTTTTTTTTTTTTTTTTTTGCCATCTGTAAGGGGGAAAAGCCTTTGGTATATGTATGTATATATGTATGTATGTATGTATGTATGTATGTATGTATGTATGTATGTATGTATGTATGTATGTATGTATGTATGTATGTATGTATGTATGTATGTATGTATGTATGTATGTATGTATGTATGTAAGATTAGTACGCTTACTATTACGCCACTATCACTACAATAATACTGTTTTGTTATTCCACAATTATGTTACCTTGTCATTGGGTAGTTAGGGTAGCCTATATAAATTCTAGAACAATTGTTATTTAAACGTCTTGATGTTTACATTTTGTTAAACCCGAGGCAGGATTGAGTTAGAATGGTTCCTGTAAGTTGAGATAGAAATAATCAAGTTGTCGTATAACTATGACTGAGGGCGTCACATTTGCCTTATGCCTTGCGGCTCCCGTGACGTCATTTCTGGTGGATGTATATATACGGCTGCTCGTTCTGGCTTCAGCAGATTCAGCTCGTTCTTCCAGGCTCAACGACATGAAGGTTTTGGTGAGTAGTGGGCTTTTATCTCCGTTGTGAAGAAGACATAAAAGACACTTAGCTGACATATAGCTCCAATATTTGTTTAGGAATCGTGATAGAGCAAGAAAATTATTTGCTATAGCATCATATAGTCTTGCCGAAATTTCGATTGATATACAGTATCAATATGTTGATAATACGTAAGCCTTTAATCGATAAGTATTAGACCTTGGTAGTAGTGAGTGTTTTAATAAAATTCTACTAGATTATAGATATACTAAATTGTTTTGTTTTTATATGACGTTTTAAGGATCAGTAGGTATTTGGTGTTATATTTGTACATGTTGGAGTAGATGCATTTTTGGGTTACCATTAGTTGGATGATAGCAACTATTGAATGATATTTCTTTTAGCCTTGTGTAGCCATTTTATGCTGAAATGTTTTTAATTATTGATTTAGTTCCATGTATATAATATTATATGAAATATTGAATTTCACAATAACGTAGTATGCCAAAGCCCTGTAAGAGGGAGTTCAAAAGGGTTGGTCGGGACGACCAAGTGGTAACTGTCGAGATCTGTAAGAGGCTGGTAGAGAACTAGGTAGAAAGTGGGATAGATAGTGATGTTTGTATTTTTATGGATCGGGTGTTTGTAAAGAGCACAGTTCGTAGGCGAAGGTTTACACAAGCTCGCTCGCCGCCTTGTGTCATGAAATGGCCGGAAGCCTGTATGACGTGTGTTTTGCTTACTGCTTATAAACTAAGTAAGTTTTGTAGAGATTTGAGATTTTTTTTAAGTAAACCATATTGCGTATAGACTTGTAACAACAAATCTTATTGGAGAAACGGTGGAGGAGAAAATACAATTGTTCACGATTGTGAGACCACTCCCTTAGGGGAGGATATTAAATATAAAGTTAAAGATAATTAAACTAAAGAAATCGTGAAGTCACTGCAAAACTTACCTAGGACCTAACAATATGTATGTTCTCACGGGATTGTTTCATGAGAAGCACGTCGTGTAACCGGTATTCAAGAAAGAAATAAGAATCTCTGAGTCCGGACCTGTGACAGTCACCAGTCACATATTGTCTGTGGACGAGGACGAAACAGAGCATCCCACGCAATGACCCTCATTCGAATGTCATCGTCATTGAAATTTGTCTCTTTCTGCAGGTGATCCTCTGCCTCGTAGGCGTCAGCCTGGGTGTCCCCAGGGATCTGGTTGGGGCTTCAGGGTTGATTAGTTCCTATGATATCGTGGAGTCTTCTGATCCCGTCCACTTCAACCAGACTGAACAAGTGCACACTCAGGTAAATAGACACGAAGTACAGCGTCCTAGGCAACACACGTATTCGTTTGGCTTGTTACACAGTTAAGCCTGTTGTCCCTGATGAATGAATAATATCAGTGACTTTTTAGTCTGTCAACTCCTCTCCCCCTCAAAAGAAAAGAAAAGAAAGAAAAAAGTCATGTTACCTATGGTTCCCCTTTAGTCACACATTTGGAAGTGTTATAAATTCACAAATCTAAAATTTCTTCACGTATAAAGAATCTATATATACTTCTCTTAATTCATGAAAGTATTGGTCTTTGTGTGACGAGGAAAGGGTGAGAATTTATCACATAATTGGTAGGATTCGGATAGTGATGCAGCTGTGTGTTCTCTCAATCGATCACAGAAACGACCACGGTGTATTCTTCCACTCCATCACACCAACGATCATAAAATACTTTACTCGTTAAATAGCTCTAAGATCTAAATTTCATGTAGAAAGTGTTTGTAGAAATGTATAACCCGTATTGCTAATGTCCTATACATGTAGAACCAATGTTTCTGCTACAAATTTCCTTTAGAAAAAATATATCTTCACTCAGCATTACAAGTCTAAGATTCCTATAACTGTCCTGAATATTTAAGGGCAATTTACAAGGTCAAACGGCTTGAATTGATGTTTGACCGTGTGAATAGGGTACTTTGTTGTCAAACACGTTTGACAAAATACCCCATTCACACTTAGTTGTGGGTTCGAATCCCGCACGCCTCTCCGATTCCCAGCAGCTAATGTTACCTACCTCAACAGTTACCCCATAGAACAAAGGTGACGGCTTCGGCCGCAGATACTCAGCGTCTAGTAGTATAGGCTCCTCACTTAATTCTCCACTGTGTCTTTTTTTCTCTTTCTTTTTCTGGAAATATGCCTTTTGGGCGTAAACGCCTCCACCATGTCCAAAAAGGAATTCGATCAAGATATGTCTGTTTAATTTTCTTGAACTCAACAGCATTTCCTTTGTTTCCAGGCCCCCTCTGCAAATGTTACCGACGGTGTGGATGCTAATGGATACGTGGCTGGACCTTCTGAAAAAATCTGCCCCAGTGACAACATCCAGTTCACCGCTTAGGCTTTCGTGAGCGTTTCCTGGCCCTTCTCGTCAATCCTGAGTTCCATGTCGCTCCACTTCCCTCACGCCGACATGGTTACATATAATGACGTAGTTCGACGGACCATTTACAAGCGAATGACAAACTATCTCTGTGTAAATATCATTACCCAAAAACACCAATACATTGAATGAAAAATAAAAAAAATCATATAATTCATGCACAAACAATATACAAAATACGACTACAAAAATATGAAACATTTACCAATGGAAAGTGAACTTTCACAAAACTAATGAATGGCGCTATAGAAATGTGATGTTAAAGTTAAATTTTGTAATACATCCTTAACAAAATTTTACTAATAGCCTAGCTTCCTAGAGTTGTTACATTTTCTCTTATACTCACGTTTTCTGTATATTTGTGTCGTTCCCTGTTACCATATTGGAATTCAGTTCGAAATACACTACAATACAGTCTCCATGTGTTTTTGTCATCTCTGCACCTAGACCCAGTTATTTGCGAACTGCCATCACTATGACCATGTTAGTGATTCTCTGAGTCCACTCCCATACACACTTAACGGCTTCCGTACCAAGTTCTATTTTTAATTGTTTTTGTCTTTCGCCAAACCATTTAATTCATATCTATAAGCACACCTAGATAGCAAAAATAGCTATATAGATATCTAACACAGGAAATGAGAGATTTTTTGTTAAGCTATGACTATAAGAAATTGAGTCAAGTGGCTGTGTATGTAGAAAGAATAAGTGATGAAAGACGTGTGGTAAGTGCCAAACACACTGTACTTTCTGGTAGGAGTTTATTACGTAGGTCTACACGCAAGTATGGCAGGAAGTGATCTCTCAAGTGGATGCTAAGGAGGCCTTGCCTTGGGCATGGACGCACACGCGACCCACTTTCCTGATACCGTGTCCCAGGCGGAGAAAAGATCAGGCTAAACAATACAGACAAACATATCTAGGTATATACATAAGAATATACAGAAACAAGAGAACAATTACATATAATGAGGAATATGCATGCAAAATGGTTAAGGGTAACATTATACTAAATACCTCAATGCTATGGCACGCAGAATTGGCATAGACGCATACGCCTGTAGCGTACGCCTAATGACGTATATATAATCGGTTATATAATTGTGTATAGGGCACTTATATAATGTAATGACTACATAGGCTTACTTATACAATACATTTACAATAAATATATATTGATATTAAGTACTTATGTATAACAAAGAAGTGTTACATATACAATAAAGGAGATACATATACAATAAATATATACAATAATTAAGTAAGGAAGGACTTGCCACAGACGGTAGGTCACCTGGGTTGGATGGATGCCAAGTGGAGTGATTTTTGGCAATAGCCCTCTTTTATACACTACTATCTTTTCATTTTCTTACATTCTTCTCCTCCCACAAAAACCGATCCCTCGCGAGTGGGTGGTCTTACCTAGCTAGTCCAATAGTCCACTTGATAAAGGAATGAACCATTGGCCAGTAATGTGGTTTATTGTTTGCCTAAGTGAACGGAACGTACCAGAGGACTAGAGGACATTGTGAAATGTATTGTAGGTGCATAGGTAGAGGAACTGAGAACAGTCAACTCATTTTACATCAGCAGTAGAGCTTGTATTGGTGTTGGAAATTGTGATTGTGAGTAGATTGAAGAGAAGGAATGAAAAGTGTTGTGAAAGAAGTATCTGGAGATGGATAGAAAGATTGTGCCTGTGTTTTTACATGGTGCAGATTTTTAGTTCATTTGATAATGTGTTTGAGGAATATATTGGGGATGGAGAGAAATTGTGCAGCTAAAACATGAAAGAATACGGGGATGGTTTGAAAACATGGAAAAGAATGGGGGAGGCAGAGGTGGTTGGAGTAAACTGGTGAGGAAGACCGAGAATGAGAAGGGGGTTTTAAGAAGAGAAAGGATAATGTAGTACTTAATCGACAAAGCGCAAATCATGATAACTTCATATACCAAAATGTTTCCTCCGCCGTTGTAGATAGTTAAGGCATGCATCCACTTGTCTGACCTATGTTTGTCTTAGGTTCTTAGCGACGAAGGGCCCTACGTCTACCATTGCAATTTCTCCGGTTTTAAAACAATGCATCAAGATACACATTTATATCATTAAAGTATTTAAGGAAACCAGTAACAAAATTTTCACTTGTATAATTTATTAAAAGTACACATTAGAAGCACACATCAGGGAGGAAACTCACAATGAAAAATTAATTAACACACCAACTTCCATAGATGATGAAGAAGGACCTGATACATGAAGAAATTGTTAAAAGTTTTCAACTGAGATTACTGTAGGAGTACATAATCTAGCAATCCTTGAACAAGATTGTTCATTCACAATTGTATGGACCCCAACATATGAACATGACGGGTGTGTTTACAAGAAATGTGCAAACACTCGACTGAGGGTTGAGGAGAAAGACACCATCGGCGTAGCTCCCAGTGTATCCTATTAAACTGACAGCGCATGGGTAGTCTGAAGAGCTCACCAGTTATTTACCCATCCGGTATTTCTATAATCGTGCCACTCAATCCAGTAATCTTTGGTATGTATCCCCGTAGGATCACTTAGTTAATGGAAATCGCTACGACTGTCCTGTTACTTTGTTTAAGGGAATTATCTTTAGCCGAAGAAGGAACCTTGCCAGGCCATTTCCTCGGCGTTCTTCTCGCAGGCCTAAATTGAGAGATCTGCGTAGAAAGTGTCTCATTATATTTCTTGTAAATGCTGGAGATTAATAGATACAAAAAAAGTAGTTCAGCTAAGGAGGTTGGGGAAGACGTAGAACAGCACGAAGTGGTCGAAGTCTATTTTGAAATAACGTACTGGACTATGGACGCTCTGGTATATAACGTCAATGCATTAACTAGGAGAGGTGACCAAGTTGATCTTGTTTACTTGAGCAAGAAACAATCACAGAAACATATTTTGAAAAATCTGATTGAAAAGATTAGATAATAAGATGAAAATTTACATAACTAAATAAAACAATAGGTAGACATATCAATAGGTGAAACAATTGAAAAATAAATAGATACAATACAGTTATTTCCCTTTGGTAGGACACTTCCAGCACTTCCGTCTTGGGGAACATTTGTCCTCATGGTGGATCTTGAACCAGACGGTTTGCTCCCAGTCGCGATTGGAAGTAAATTGTAATTGATAACGATAACAGTTCATTCTATGACTAGTATAATATTGCACTAGAACGTAGATCGACGTCTCTAAATTGAATAGAACCATTAGGCGTCACCCAGGACCAAATTCCTAAACGTAGACACAGTAGATTCTTGAGTTGATCCTCCAGAATAAATGAAATTTATCCTTACACTCCCTTTGTAATTGGGTTTTCTCTGTTAAAGATTATGGGGATAAACAGACACAGAGGCACCTTTTATAACAAGTGAGGAATTAAATGTAAGAAAACAATCACGATTCCTTGACCCACTCTGCCTAATATAATTCTCATCACGAGGGACCACGGCATGAAAAAATTGAAACGAGCGTTGACCCTGTCCTGTATACAAGTAAACACACACACACACAAGCATACAGGCACACATGCACACACACACACAGGCACACACACACACACATATATATACAGGCACACACGCACACATACAAGCACACACACACACATACAAGCACACACACACATACAGGCACACACACACACACACACAGGCACACATACATACACATACACCTTAAGAAAAGATAACTTTTGGTTCTTTATCGTTTTCTATTGTATTACTGGGGACGGACGACCAAAAGTGTTATCTTAGTTTCAAGAAGTGCAAGATCGATCTCAAACTCCACAGTCTTTCCAAAAATTCAGTATAAGTCATTTATTGTGTCGTTGATTTTTTTTTTTTTTTTTTTTTTTTTTTTTTTTTTTTTTTAGAAGACGAACGACCGAAACTGTTATCATGGTTACATCAGGTACAATATCGACCTCAAACTCGACAACTTTTGCAAAAATCTGATTTTGAAAAAAAAAAACTAGTACTAATTTGGATTTAAGGTGAGGAGCCTACACCAGGAGGCTCGTAACTGCGGCCGATCCCGTCACCTTTACTCGATGTTTTTGGACTGTTGGTGCAAGTAACACTCACTGCTGGGAATCGGAGTGCGGGACTCGAACCCACAATTAAGCGAATTCAAGATTAGTACGCGTACGCTTACGCCACCAGCACTACACCGTCTTGTTAGTTTTGTTATTCCACAATTATGTTGCCTTATCATTGGTTAGTTAGGGTAGTCCATATAAATTCTAGAACAATTGTTAATTAAACGTCTTGAAGCTTACATTTAGACCCAAGGCAGGATTAAGTTATGTCTTATGCCTATCGGCTCCCGTGACCTCATTGCTGGTGGGAGTACGGTATATATACTGCTGCTCGCTCTGGCTTCAGCAGATTCAGCTCGCTCTTCCAAGCTCAACGCCATGAAGGTTTTGGTGAGTAGTGAGCTTTTATCTCCGTTGTGAAGAAAATATAAAAGACGTGTGGTTGACTCGTTTGGGAATCGTGATAGAGCCAGAAAGTTATTTGCTATAGCATCAATATAGTCTTGCCGAAATTTCGATTGATATACAGTACCAATATGTTGATATTACGGAAATCTTTTTATCGATAAGTATTAGACCTTGGTAGTAGTGAGTTTTTCAGTCAAATTCCAACCAGTTTATAGATATACTAAATTTTTGTGTTTTTATATAATGTTTTAAGGATCAGTAGGTATTTGGTGTTACGTTTGTACATGTTGGAGTAGATGCAATTTTGGTTACCATTAAGTGGATGATAGCAACTATTTAAGGATATCTCTTTTAGTCTTGTTTAGACAGTTTATGCTGAAATATTTTTAATTACTGATTTAGATCCAGGTATATAATATCATATGAAATGTTGAATTCCAGAATAATGTAGTATACCAAAGCCCTGTAGGAGGGAGTTCAAAAGGGATGGTCGGGACGACCAAGTTGTAGCTGTCGAGCTCTGTAAGAGGCTGGTAGAGAAATGGGTAGAAAGTGGGGCAGATGGTGAGGATTCCATTTTTATAAATCGGGTGTTTGTAAAGAGCACAGTTCGTAGGCGAAGGTATACACAAGCTCGCTCTCCGCCTTGGGTCGTAAAATGGCCGGGAGCCTATATGACGTTTTTTTTTTTTTTTTTTTTTTGCTTACTACTTTTAAACTAAGGTATGTGGAGATTCGAGTTTGCTTAAGTAAACAATATTGCATATAGACTTATAATAACGAATCTTTTTGGAGAAAGGGTGGAGGAGGAGAAAATACAATTGGTTCACGATTGTGAGATCACGCCCATAGGGGAGGATCTTAGATATAAAATTAAAGATCATTGGACTAAAGAAATCACCACAAAAACTTGTCTCTTTCCTTTCCACAGGTGATCCTCTGCCTCGTAGGGGTGATTGGGGCCTCTGGGGTAATCGGTCCTTCTGGTCCCGGCGATTTCATCCGACCTGCCCGGCCCTTCCTTGGGAACGCCGCCCTTTACAATATTCCTTATTTAAACAGCGTCAAGGCTCCCAACTCGGCCCATGACTATCTCCCACGACACACTCGGGTAAATAGATCCGAAGCACAGCTTCCTAGGCAACACAGGTTCTCTTTTGGCTTGTTATCCAGTTAAGCCTGTTGTCCCCGATAAAAGGACAGTGTTAGTATATATATACATACATATATATATATATATATATATATATATATACATATATATATGTATGTATATATATACATATATATATATATATGTATATATATACACATATATATATATATATATATATATATATATTGTTTAATTCATGAAAGTATTGGTCATTGTGTGACGAAGAAAAGGTGATCATTCATTGCTCAATTGCTGGGGTTCGAAAAGTGATGTAGCTGTGTGTTCTTTGACTCGATCACAACAACGATCACTGTGTGTTTTTCCACTCCATCACACTAACGATCATGAAGTACTTTACTCGTTAAATAGCTTTCAGAACTAAATTTAATGTAGAAAGTATTTGTAGAAATGTATAACCCGTATTGATATTGTCATGTGCACGTAAAGCCATTGTTTCCGCTACAAATTTCCTTTACACAAAAAAAAAAAAAAAAAAAATCTATCCGCACTCAGCATTGCTAGTCAAGGATTTCTATAGCTGTTCTGAAGATTGGTTTAAGGTTTGTCAAACAAGTGTTTGAAGTGGTGTTTGACCGTGTGGATGGGGTACTTGGTTGTCAAACACGTTTGACAAAATACCCCCATTCACACGTTCAAACAACACTTCAAAGACATGTTTGACAAACCATTTGACCGTGTAAATGGCCCTTTAACGCCTGTTGGTGCCGGTGGCGTAATCGGAAGCGTGCTGGTCTCGCATTCGCTTAGTTGTGGGTTCGAATCCCGCACGCGTCTCCCATTCCCACCAGGTAATGTTACCTGCCCCAACAGTTACCCCATAGGACAAAGGTGACGGCTTCGGCCGCAGGTACTCAGCGTCTTGTAGTGTAGGCTCCTCATTTAGTTTCTCCACCTTATCAAAATTATATGTGTATATACTCGTATATACATATATTTGAAAGATGAATTGTGGCTTAAACTCCTTACCAAAGCAAACGCCTCCATCATGTCCAAAACTGAACTTGATCAAGATATGCCTGTTTCAATTTCTTTAACTCAACAGCAATTCCTTTCTTTCCAGCCATCCCCTTCACGGTTGGGCCCTCTGGAAAGGTCTTCTGCCCCAGTGGGAACATCGAGCTCATCGCCTAGGCCAGTGGCTCTTCAACTGTTGGGAATTCCCCACTGGTGGGGAAAGGCGTAGTTGCCAAGTGGGGAATGACCGGTTGGACAGAAAAACCACTGTCTTTTTTTTTTTTTTTAATCGATGTGTTTTTGTTTCTTTTTGTTTGTTTCTGGTGTCTTCTTGTTGTCACATTTCGTGAATTTGTTTCCACTCACAAATAATCGATAGTGCTTAAAAATCTAATACATTACATCCAAATGTTGACTTACTTTACAAATCACAACCATTTCCAGACTGTTTTGATAACAAAAACAACCAATATATGAGGTATTGTAAGTCACGTTTGGGTAAAAGTGACAACACTGTATATTTACGTACTAAACACTGCATGGGTTAAAATCGAATTTGTCAAAGACCGATGCTGTGGTGGGAAATGGAGAGTTGGCTCACTAAAAAGTGGGGAATTGGAGGAAAAAAGGTTAAAAACCCCTGCCCTAGGCCTTCGTGAGCGTTTCCTGGCTCTTCTCGTCCCATGTCGCTCCACTTCTCTCACTCTATATGACCCCATTCTCTCTCTCTCTCTCTCTTCACTGATTCTTTTAACAGTCCGAGAGACGACTCCAATTTCCTTTCCTACTTTCACGTCTTCGTTCAACCGTTTGATCGCTGGACATTATCTTGAAATGAACAAAAATCTCTAGGTGGTAGCCAGAATAATATATGTAAATACGTACACAATCCATAATAGAGGGGTTGGTTTTTGGAAATCTTTTCTTTTTAATCATAGGGAGGGAGGGTGGCTGGGTTTTAAGCCATCAGTATAAACTAATGTACATAAAATGGACGTTGTAGTTACTGGATTCAAACCAAGCGTTTTTAATGTTGATGACAAAGGGGCTGTTTCTGTCATTTAAAAGTCACAGAGTCCTTTGTTTTTGGTCTCTCGACTGATCCTCCACTCTTCATCTTCCCTATCGCCTTCTACAAGAAGCCATCTGTATCTTTTCTTTTCCTTTTTTCTTCGTTTCCGCACAGAAACAGGGGATCTCGAGAAGAGGCCTTACCATAAGTATAAGCCATCATTATCATCGTTATCAAAGAAGAGCGAGTTTATTAATCAAATAAACATGATATAATTCAACTCTGATTATTTTTCAACCCCAGGTTCACACAACTTTCACAAGCCATTTCGCTCCTCCTTCGGCAATACAAACGGCGAAGAGAAGAAAAAGCGGTCACTAAATAAACTAAATACACGAACCTTACTCTACTTACCTCATACTGATACTCCTATCTTTGGAATACAGTAACACACTACTGTTTTGATTCTAAATTACTAGAATACTACATTTTACCTTATACCTGCAACTGTATAGCGCTATACGTATACAATTACAAAAACATAATGCAATAACTTGTCCCTATTCGGAGATATAAATTTCACAAGAAGTAATAAACTTAAGAAGAGGTATTCGCTTGCTGGTGTCTCGGCAGAAGACGAGTTTTCAAGTTGTCTAATCTTTTCTATCAGATTTTTCACAATATGTTTCTGTGATCGTTTCTTGTTCAAGTAAACAAGATCAACATGTGCACCTCTCCTAGTTAATGTATTGACATTATATACAAGAGTGTCTATAGTACGTTATTTCAAAATGAACTTCGACCATTTCGTGCTGTTCTACGTCTTCCCTCCAACCTCCTTCCCTGGACGGCTTTTTTATTATTACTAATCTCCAGCATTTGTAAGGAATTTAATGAGACACTTCCTATGCAGGTATTTCAAGTTCCTGTGAGAAGAACCCCTAGGAAATGGCCTGGCAACGTTAATTTTTAAGCTAAAGATAATTCCCTTCCACAAAGTAACAAGACAGTCATATCGATTACCAAGAACTAAATTATCTAAGGTATAGTGCTCCTACGGGGATAAATACCAAAGATTGCTGGATCGAGTGGCATGATTACAGAAATGCCGTATTTGTAAATAACCGGTGAGCTCTTCAGACTGCCTATGCACTGTCAATTTAACAGGATGTACGTGGAGCTACGCCGCTGGTATCTTCTTTGTCAGCTTTTAGAAAAAAGGGGTGTTTGCACATTTCTTGTAAACACGTCAGACATGTTCATATGCTGGGGTGCATAGAATTGTGAATGAGCAATCTTGTCCAAGGACTGCTATACTATTTCCATTATCTCGTGACCCACAAGGTGTTGTCTGCCGTGTTGTCACGTACTGAATCAAAACATTCAGCATATACTGGAAGCTGCCCACTACCCCGAGTATGTTAATGAAGACGAACGACCGAAACTGTTATCATGGTTACATCAGGTACAATATCGATCTCAAACTCGACAACTTTTGCAAAAATCTGATTTTGAAAAAAAAACTAGTACTAATTTGGATTTAAGGTAAGGAGCCTACACCAGGAGGCTCGTAACTGCGGCCGATCCCGTCACCTTTACTCGATGTTTTTGGACTGTTGGTGCAAGTAACACTCACTGCTGGGAATCGGAGTGCGGGACTCGAACCCACAATTAAGCGAATTCAAGATTAGTACGCGTACGCTTATGCCACCAGCACTACACCGTCTTGTTAGTTTTGTTATTCCACAATTATGTTGCCTTATCATTGGTTAGTTAGGGTAGTCCATATACATTCTAGAACAATTGTTAATTAAACGTCTTGAAGCTTACATTTAGACCCAAGGCAGGATTAATTTGTGTCTTATGCCTATCGGCTCCCGTGACCTCATTGCTGGTGGGAGTACGGTATATATACTGCTGCTCGCTCTGGCTTCAGCAGATTCAGCTCGCTCTTCCAAGCTCAACGCCATGAAGGTTTTGGTGAGTAGTGGGCTTTTATCTCCGTTGTGAAGAAAATATAAAAGACGTGTGGTTGACATATATCTCCAGTACTCGTTTGGGAATCGTGATAGAGCCAGAAAGTTATTTGCTATAGCATCAATATAGTCTTGCCGAAATTTCGATTGATATACAGTATCAATATGTTGATATTACGGAAATCTTTTTATCGATAAGTATTAGACCTTGGTAGTAGTGAGTTTTTCAGTCAAATTCCAACCAGTTAATAGATATACTACATTTTTGTGTTTTATATAATGTTTTAAGGATCAGTAGGTATTTGGTGTTACATTTGTACATGTTGGAGTAGATGCATATTTGGGTTATCTTTAGGTGGATGACAACATCCATTGAAGGATATTTCTTTTAATCTTGTTTAGCCAGTTTATGCTGAAATATTTCCATTTGCTGATTTATTTCCATATATATAATATTATGTGATATGTTGTATTCCAGAATAATGTAGTAAGTCAAAGCCCAGTAAGAGGTAGTTAAAAAGGATTGGTCAGGACGACCAAGTGGTAGCTGTCGAGCTTGAATATTCAAATGAAGGGATGTGTAATATTTCAAACAACTATTTTAGCTCAGTATTCGTAAACGAAGCACCTCAAAGTCAACTCCAAGCTGAAACCTGTGAAAAATCTAGAGTGAACTTACTACAGTAAATTTCACAAAAGAAAAAATGAAAAGGTGTATAGAGAAACTCAAAATTAATAAAACAGAAGGACCTGACGGTTGGCATCCAAGAATATTAAAGGAATTGAAAAATGAGATTGTTGTTACATTAGAAATTATTTTCAAGAAATCCATCATATCCAGAGATGAATCACAATGGCAAAAGCCGACAAGACTGTGAGAATAAACACCTTGTGAGATCGAAACCTTTATTAGTACTACGTTTCGCTTGTTACAGCTTTTTCAAGTACAGACATGACACACACTCTGAGCACATATAAGCCAACAGGGAAGGAACTGGGAGAGGTTATCAGGGAGGGGTGGGTGGTAGGTGGAGGGGGAGGAGGGGGACGGGTGGGACTTGGTGGAGACAAAGGAGGACATTTCGGACAGTTTGTTGAAGTGGACTAAGGGGGACATTTCATACATTTATTTAATGCGGGTAACAGATGGATTATAGGAGGGGCGATGTTAAACATGCCTCTGTACTTGAAAAAGCTGTAACAAGCGAAACGTAGTACTAATAAAGGTTTCGATCTCACAAGGTGTTTATTCTCACATATCCAGAGATGTCCCAAGAGAATGGAAGCTAGCTAACGTTACTCCCATATTCAAAAAAGGTGACAAAAAGAAACCAAATAACTATAGGCCTATAAGTTTGACTTCAATCGTAGGAAAAATAATGGAAACTATCATCAGAGATGCTATCGAACATCATTTAGAAAGTAACCGTTTGATAAATGATAGCCAGCATGGTTTCAGAAGGAAACGTTCTTGCGTGACTAACTTACTCGAATTCTACAACACAGTTATCTCGAATTATGACAAAAGAAACAATATAGATTTAATATATCTAGACTTTGCAAAAGCTTTTGATACCGTCCCACACGAAAGACTACTTACTAAATTAGCTTTGCATGGAATAAGTGGTAGCCTATTAGGTTGGACTAGTAATTGGTTGAATGGTCGAAAACAGAGAGTTGTTTTAAATGGAAAAACTTCTGGATGGAAAAGTGTTGCAAGTGGAGTTCCTCAGGGTTCCGTTCTTGGGCCACTTCTATTCATAGTATATATAAATGATATAGACAATGGACTAAAATCTACTGTTTCCAAATTTGCTGATGATACAAAACTGTGCGGAGTGGCAAATGATCACTCAAACCAATTAGATATTCAAGAAGATTTAGATCAATTACAGCAATGGTCTGAAAAGTGGCTAATGAAATTTAACACAAGTAAATGTAAGGTAATGCACATAGGTAAAAATAACAGTAAGTACGATTACAAGTTATTTGGAAATTCGTTAACAAAAGTGGATAGTGAAAAAGATCTCGGCGTAATTATCAGTAACGACCTCAAATCATCCAAGCAATGTATTTCAGCCTCTGAGAAAGCAAATAAGATTCTGAGACTGATTGCGCGATCTTTTGATTTCAAAAGTCCATCACTCATTAACAAGCTATATAAATCGTTAGTTCGTCCACATTTGGAATATGCTGTTTCCGTATGGTCACCGAATCTCATTAAAGACATTGACAGACTGGAAAAAGTACAACGGCGAGCCACAAAACTGATTCCAAATATCAAAAATAAATCATACGAAAATCGACTAAAGCACATGAATCTGTTTTCCCTAAAAAAACGTGGACGCAGAGGTGACTTGATACAGGTCTTTAAGATTTTAAAGGGAATTGACAACATCCAAAGTGACCAAATTTTCACATTGAATGAGAATCAGACAAGAAACAATGGTCTCAAACTGTCCGGAAATAGATTCAATTTGGAAGTAGGTAGAAACAACTTTGCCAACCGTGTAGTTAATGAATGGAATAAACTTCCTGCACAGGTAGTGCAATGTAGTTCAGTTCGAAGCTTAAAGAATCATTTAGATAAACACCTAAGTAAGATGCTGTAATGATTATAATTTATCTTATATTGTTTTTGTTTTGTTATCATTTGTCTGTCTGATTTTCATTTATCATTAGTTATATGTCAATTTATTATTTACTATTTACCTGTTTGTTTATTATTTTAACTATAACTATGCATTTATTTATGTACTTTATTTGTTGTTTACATTATTATAATTTTTATTTATTATTTTATTATTATTATTATTATTATTATTATTATTATTATTATTATTATTATTATTATTATTATTATTATTATTATTATTATTATTATTATTATTATTATTATTTTTTTTTTTTTTTTTTTTTTCTTTTTTTTTTTTTTTTGCATCCGACCTAGATATGGATCAAAAGGTCTCCTGTCGGCATGCTCCGCCTTTGTAATCCTTTGTAGGAGTAGAAAGGTGGTGAGGATTGCATTTGTATAAATCGGGTCTTTGTAAAGAGCACAGTTCGTAGGCGAAGGTTTACACAAACTCGCTCTCCGCCTTGGGTCGTAAAATGTCCGGGAGCCTGTATGACCTGTGTTTTGCTTACTACTTTTAAACTAAGGTATGTGGAGATTCGAGGTTGCTTAAGTAAACAATATTGCATATAGACTTGTAATAACGAATCTTATTGGAGAAAGGGTGAAGGAGGAGGAAATACAATTGGTTCACGATTGTGAGATCACACCCATAGGGGAGGATCTTTGATATAAAGTTAAAGATCATTGGACTAAAGAAATCATGACGTCACTGCAGAACTTGCCGAGGACCTAACAATGTGTGCTCTCACGGGATTCATTGATTGCATATTGAGAAACACGTAGTGTAACCGGTATTCAAGAAAGAAAAGAAAATCTACAAGCATTTATTTCCCACTATACAGAAAATATAATAAAGTGGAGAAAGTAGAAAGTCTGAGACGTACTAAACAAAAGAAAGCGCACGAGATTACTTCCGTTAGATTCTTATACAACTTCCTTCTCTGAGGTACACTCAAGGAATCCCCCGAGAACACGAATGTTGGGTTCTAGGAGAGTTTTGTAGTGACGTATGATTTCTTTAGTACAATGATCTTTAACTTTATAATTAAGATCCTCCCCCAAAGGACGTCATCTTACAATCGTGAACCAATTAAATTTTCTCCTCATCCACTCTTTCCCCAATCATAATCGTTGTTACAAGTCTATATGCAATATTATTTATTCAAGCAATCTCAAATCTCTGAATATCTCACCTAGGTTACAACACTGTACACATCAGCAATGAAATTGGGCCCCCGTCCACTGTTTATAAACACACAGCGAAGAGCCAACTTATGCAACTCACTCGCCTTCGGCTGTGTTTATAAATACACAATCCATAAAAATGCAACACCCATTTTCTACCCCTCTTTCTACCAACTTATCTACCAGCCTCTTACAGATATGAGACTCTGTACAAAACGAGGCTTCCATGGATCCAGTCCCTGTTCTATGCAGAGCTCTCATTTTTGAGCTGAATATAATTGCATAGCGCCAACAACAACAATGTAGGGTTGACTGTGAGTCCGGACCAGTGACAGTCACCAGAGAACGCCACGCAATGGTCCTCATAGTTTCCATCACTAAAACTTGTCTCTTTCCTTTCCACAGTTGATCCTCTGCCTCGTAGGGGTGATTGGGGCCTCTGGGGTAATCGGTCCTTCTGGTATCGTGGGTCCTTCTCCTCCCGTCGATTCCAACCAGTCATACTGGCCCTACTTTTGGTACACCGCCCTTCACTATTTTGCTTTACACAGCGTCAAGGCTTCCAACTCGGCCCATCACAGTCTCCCACGACACACTCGGGTAAATAGATCCGAAACACAGCTTCCTAGGCAACACAGGTTCTCTTTTGGCTTGTTATCCAGTTAAGCCTGTTGTCCCCGATGAAGGAACAGTGTTAGTATATATATATATATATATGTATATATATGTATATATATGTATATGTATATATGTATATGTATATATGTATATATATATATGTATATGTATATATATATATATATATATATATATATATATTGTTTAATTCATGAAAGTATTGGTCTTTGTGTGACGAAGAAAAGGTGATCATTCATTGCTCAATTGCTGGGGTTCGAAAAGTGATGTAGCTGTGTGTTCTTTGACTCGATCACAACAACGATCACCGTGTGTTCTTCCACTCGATCACATTAACGATCATGAAATACTTTACTCGTTAAATAGCTTTCAGAACTAAATTTAATGTAGAAAGTATTTGTAGAAATATATAACCCGTATTGATATTGTCATGTGCACGTAAAGCCATTCTTTCCGCTACAAATTTCCTTTACAAAAAAAAAAAAAAAAAAAAAAAAAAAAAAAAAAAATCTATCCGCTCTCAGCATTGCTAGTCAAGGATTTCTATAGCTGTTCTGAAGATTGGTTTAAGGTTTGTCAAACAAGTGTTTGAAGTGGTGTTTGACCGTGTGGATGGGGTACTTGGTTGTCAAACACGTTTGACAAAATACCCCCATTCACACGTTCAAACAACACTTTAAAGACATGTTTGACAAACCATTTGACCGTGTAAATGGCCCTTTAACGCCTGTTGGTGCCGGTGGCTTAATTGGAAGCGTGCTGATCTCGCATTCGTTTAGTTGTGGGTTCGAATCCCGCACGCGTCTCCCATTCCTACCAGCTAATGTTACCTGCCCCAACAGTTACCCCATAGGACAAAGGTGACGACTTCGGCCGCAGGCACTCAGCGTCTTGTAGTGTAGGCTCCTCATTTAGTTTCTCCACCTTATCAAAATTATATGTGTATGTACTCGTATATACATATATTTGAAAGATGAATTGTGGCTTAAACTCCTTACCAAAGCAAACGCCTCCACCATGTCCAAAACTGAATTTGATTAAGATATGCCTGTTTCAATTTTTTTTTAACTCAACAGCAATTCCTTTCTTTCCAGTCTGTCCCTCCACATATTCCTGGATGCACGGTTGGGCCTTCTGGAAAGGTCTTCTGCCCCAGTGGCAACATCGAGCTCACCGCCTAGCCCAGTGGTTCTTAACCTGTGGGGAATTCCCCACTGGTGGGGAATTCCGGAGTTGCCAAGTGGGGAATGACCGGTTGGACAGAAGAACCACTGTCTTTTTTTTTTTTTTTTTTTTTTAATCGATGTGTTTTTTTTTTCTGGAGTCTTCTTGTTGTCACATTTCGTGAATTTGTTTCCACCCACAAATAATCGATAGTGCTTCAAAATTTGATACATTACATCCAAATGTTGACTTACCTTACAAATCACAACCATTTACAGACTGTTTTAATAACAAAAACAACCAATATATGAGGTATTGTAAGTCATGTTTGGGTAAAAGTGACAACACTGTATATTTACGTACTAAACACTGCATGGGTTAAAATCGAATTTGTACAAACAATATACAAAATACGACTACAAAAATATTACAAAGTATTACAAAGGAAAAGCATGCCGACAGGTGACCTTTTTATCCATATCTAGGTGGGATGCAAAAAAAAAAAAAATAAAAAAAAAGAAAAAAAAAAAAATCATATTAATAATAAATTAAAACTATGATAATGTAAAAATAACAAATAAAATACATAAATAAATGCATAGGTATAGTTGAATAACAAACAAAAAGGTAAATAGTAAATGATTATAAATTGACATATAACTAATAATAAATGAAAATCAGACAGACAAATTATAACAAAACAAAAACAAATAACATAACATAAATTATAATCATTACAGCATCTTACTTAGGTATTTATCTAAATGATTCTTAAAGCTTCGAACTGAACTACATTGCACTACCTGTGCAGGAAGTTTATTCCATTCATTAACTACACGGTTGGCAAAGTTGTTTCTACCTACTTCCAAATTGAATCTATTTCCGGACAGTTTGAGACCATTGTTTCTTGTCTGATTCTCATTCAATGTGAAAATTTGGTCACTTTTGATGTTGTCAATTCCCTTTAAAATCTTAAAGACCTGTATCAAGTCACCTCTGAGTCTACGCTTTTTTAGGGAAAACAGATTCATGTGCTTAAGTCGATTTTCGTATGATTTATTTTTGATATTTGGAATCAGTTTTGTGGCTCGCCGTTGTACTTTTTCCAGTCTGTCAATGTCTTTAATGAGATTCGGTGACCATACGGAAACAGCATATTCCAAATGTGGACGAACTAACGATTTATATAGCTTGTTAATGAGTGATGGACTTTTGAAATCAAAAGATCGCGCAATCAATCCCAGAATCTTATTTGCTTTCTCAGAGGCTGAAATACACTGCTTGGATGATTTGAGGTCGTTACTGATAATTACGCCGAGATCTTTTTCACTATCCACTTTTGTTAACGAATTTCCAAATAACTTGTAATCGTACTTACTGTTATTTTTACCTATGTGCATTACCTTGCATTTACTTGTGTTAAATTTCATCAGCCACTTTTCAGACCATTGCTGTAATTGATCTAAATCTTCTTGAATATCTAATTGGTTTGAGTGATCATTTGCCACTCCGCACAGTTTTGTATCATCAGCAAATTTGGAAACAGTAGATTTTAGTCCATGGTCTATATCATTTATATATACTATGAATAGAAGTGGCCCAAGAACGGAACCCTGAGGAACTCCACTTGCAACACTTTTCCATCCAGAAGTTTTTCCATTTAAAACAACTCTCTGTTTTCGACCCTTCAACCAATTACTAGTCCAACCTAATAGGCTACCACTTACTCCATGCAAAGCTAATTTAGTAAGTAGTCTTTCGTGTGGGACGGTATCAAAAGCTTTTGCAAAGTCTAGATATATTAAATCTATATTGTTTCTTTTGTCATAATTCGAGATAACTGTGTTGTAGAATTCGAGTAAGTTAGTCACGCAAGAACGTTTCCGTCTGAAACCATGCTGGCTATCATTTATCAAACGGTTACTTTCTAAATGATATTCGATATCATCTCTGATGATAGTTTCCATTATTTTTCCTACGATCGAAGTCAAACTTATTTACCAATGGAAAGTGAACTTTCACAACACTAATGAATGGCGCTATAGAAATGTGATATTAAAGTTAAATTTTGTAATACATCCTTAACAAAATTGTACTAATAGCCTAGCTTCCTAGAGTTGTTACATTTTCTCTTATACTCACGTTTTCTGTATATTTGTGTCGTTCCCTGTTACCATATTGGAATTCAGTTTTAAATATACTACAATACAGTCTCCATGTGTTTTTGTCATCTTTGCACCTAGACCCAGTTATTTGCGAACTGCCATCACTATGACCATGTTAGTGATTCTCTGAGTCCACTCCCATACACACTTAACGGCTTCCGTACCAAGGTCTACTTTTAATTGTTTTTGTCCTTCGCCAAACCATTTAATTCATAGCTGTAAGCACACCTACATAACAAAGATAGCTATATAGATATCTAACACAGGAAATGTTAATGTAGTAATGAGAGAATTTTTGTTAAGCTATGACTGTAAGAAATTGAGTCAAGTGGCTGTGTATGTAGGAAGAATAAGTGATGAAAGACGTGTGGTAAGTGCCAAACACACTGTACTTTCTGGTAGGAGTTTATTACGTAGGTCTACACACAAGTATGGCAGGAAGTGATCTCTCAAGCGGATGCTAGGGAGGCCTACCTAGCCTTAAGCATGGACGGACGCACACGCGACCCACTTTCCTGATACCGTGTCCCAGGCGGAGAAAAGATCAGGCTAAACTATACAGACAAACATATCTAGGTATATACATAAGAATATACAGAAACAAGAAAACAATTACATATAATGGGGAATATGCATGCAAAATGGTTAAGGGGAACATTATACTAAATACCTTAATGCTATGGCACGTAAAATTGGCATAGACCCATACGCCTGTAGCGTAAGCCTAATGATGTATATAATTGTGTATAGGGCACTTAGATCATGTAATGACTACATAGGCTTATACAATACATTTACAATAAATATATGTTGATATTAAGTACTCATGTATAACAAAGAAGTGTTACATATACAATGAAGGATATATATATATATATATATATATACAATAATTATATACAATAATTAAGTAAGGAAGGACTTGCCACAGACGGTAAGTCACCTGGGTTGGATGGATGCCAAGTGGAGTGCTTTTTGGCAATAGCCCTCTTTTATACACTACTATCTTTTCATTTTCTTACATTCTTCCCCTCCCACAAAAACCTCGCGAATGGGTGGTCTTACCTAGCTAGTCCACTACTCCACTTGACAAAGGAATGAACTATTGGCCAGTGAGGTGGTTTTTTGTGTGCCTAAGGGAACGGAACGTACCAGAGGACTAGAAGACATTCTGAAAGGTATTGCAAATACATAGGTAGAGGAACTGAAAACAGTCAACTCATTTTACATCAGGAGTAGAGCTTGTATTGGTGTTGGAAATTGTGATTGTGAGTAGATTGAGGAGAAGGAATGAAAAGTGTTGTGAAAGAAGTATCTGGAGATGGATAGAAAGATTGTGCCTATGTTATTACATGGTGCAGATTTTTAGTTCATTTGATAATGTGTTTAAGGAATATATTGGGGATGGAGAGAAATTGTGCAGCTAAAACATGAAAGAATACGGGGATGGTTTGAAAACATGGAAAAGAATGGGGAAGTCAGAGGTGGATGGAGTGAACTGGTGAGGAAGACCGAGAATGAGATGGGTGGATATGGAGAAGGGGGTTTTAAGAAGAGAAAGGATAATGTAGTACTTAATCGACAAAGTGCAAATCATGATAACTTCATATCAAAATGTTTCTTCCGCCATTGTCAGGTAGGTAGACAGTTAAGGCATGCATCCACTTGTCTGACCTATGTTTGTCTTAAGTTCTTCTCGACGAAGGGCCCTACGTCTACCATTGCAATTTCTCCGGTTTTAGAACAATGCATCAATATACACATTTATATCATTAAAGTATTTAAGGAAACCAGTAACAAAATTTCCACTTGTATAACTTATCAAAAGTGTACATTGCAAGCACACATCAATGGAGGAAACTCACAATGAAAAATAAACTAACACATCTTAAAGCTTCCATGGTCGATGAAGAAGGACCTGATACATGAACAAATTGTTAAAAGTTTTCAACTGAGATCACTGTAGGAACATCATAATCTAGCAGTCCTTGAACAAGATTGTTCATTCACAATTGTATGGACCCCAACAAATGAACACGATGGGCATGTTTACAAGAAATGTGCAAACACCTGATGAGGGTTGAGGAGAAAGACACCATCGACGTAGCTCCATATGCATCCTGTTAAACTGACAGCGCATGGGCAGTCTGAAGAGCTCACCAGTTATTTATCAATACGGTATTTATTGTATTCTGTATAGATTATAGCTCTGTGTAGACATGCAGGAGATTCAGATAAATGCGTAGTTAGAATTCTGTATGTGTGTATGTACATGCGTGTCAGCGTGAATATTCGAGAACTTACAATTGCCATTCTGTTTAATAAATTATCATTTATTATTGTAATGTGAAAGTTAAATAAATGAGATTGATTATTAATATTATCAAAACTAAATTATTGTATAACTGAGATTGGATGTATGTAAAATTCTGTGCACATGGAATGATTGTGGAAATTAAAATTAATGAGTAGCAACCGCTTTTGGGCACGCTATGCCAGCGTGAACCCACGTCACCTCCGGGTTAGTTAGAAGCGAGTCAGCATTAAAAAAGGATAACGAGTGACCAGTGAGAGTGCTTGTGCATATATCTTGTGCCTTGAAATAGACTTGTGAACGCCGAACGCTATCTTCATTACTTCCACCTTATTTATTGAACCTACCATATATTTCTGTAATCGTGCCACTCAATCCAGTAATCTTTGGTATCTATCCCCGTAGGATCACTATGCCTTAGATCACTTAGTTAACGGTAATCGCTACGACTGTCCTGTTACTTTGTGTAGGGGAATTATCTTTAGCCGAAGAAGGAACCTTGCCAGCCCATGTCCTCGGCGTTCTTCTCGCAGGGCTAAATTGAGAGATCTGCGTAGAAAGTGTCTCATTATATTTCTTGTAAATGCTGGAGATTAACAGATACAAAAGAAAAAAAGTAGTTCAGATAAGGAGGTTGGGGAAGACGTAGAACAGAACGAAGTGGTCGACGTTTATCTTGAAATAATGTATTGGACTATGGACGCTCTGGTATATAACGTCAATGCATTAACTAGGAGAGGTGACCAAGTTGATCTTGTTTAATTGAGCAAGAAAAAATCACAGAAACATATTTTGAAAAATCTGATTGAAAAGATTAGATGATAAGATGAAAATATACATAACTAAATAAAACAATGGGTAGACATATCAATGGGTGAAACAATTGAAAAATAAATAGATACAATATAGTTATTTCCTTTTGGTAGGACACTTCCAGCACTTCCGTCTTGGGGAACATTTGTCCTCATGGTGGATCTTGAACCAGACGGTTTGCTCCCAGTCGCGATTGGAAGTAAATTGTAATTAATAACGTCTCTAAAATGAATACAATCGTTTTGTGTCACCCAGGACTAAATTCCTAAACGTAGACACAGTAGATTCTTGAGTTGATCCTCCAGAATAAATGTGAATTTATCCTTACACTCACTTTGTAATTGGGTTTTCTCTGTTAAAGATTATGGGGATAAACAGACACAGAGGCACCTTTTATAACAACTGAGGAATTAAATTTAAGAAAACAATTACGATTCCTTGACCCACTCTACCTAATATAATTCTCAACACGAGGGACCACGGCAGGAAAAAAATTAAACGAATTCTAGGCCAGGCTACCTATTTTAAGAAAAGATAACTTTTGGTTCTTTATCGTTTTCTATTGTATTACTGGGGACGGACGACCAAAAGTGTTATCTTAGTTTCAAGAAGTGCAAGATCGATCTTAAACTCCACAGTCTTTCCAAAAATCCAGTATAAGACATTTATTATGTCGTTGATTTTTTTTTTTTTTTTTTTTTTAATGAAGACAAACGACCGAAACTGTTATCATGGTTACATCAGGTACAATATCGACCTCAAACTCGACAACTTTTGCAAAAATCTGATTTTGAAAAAAAAAACTAGTACTAATTTGGATTTAAGGTGAGGAGCCTACCTACATCAGGAGGCTCGTAACTGCGGCCGATCCCGTCACCTTTACTCGATGTTTTTGGACTGTTAGTGCAAGTAACACTCACTGCTGGGAATCGGTGTGCGGGACTCGAACCCACAATTAAGCGAATTCAAGATTAGTACGCGTACGCTTACGCCACCAGCACTACACCGTCTTGTTAGTTTTGTTATTCCACAATTATGTTGCCTTATCATTGGTTAGTTAGGGTAGTCTATATATATTCTAGAACAATTGTTAATTAAACGTCTTGAAGCTTACATTTAGACCCAAGGCAAGATTGAGTTGTGTCTTATGCCTATCGGCTCCCGTGACCTCATTGCTGGTGGATGTACGGTATATATACTGCTGCTCGCACTGGTTTCAGCAGATTCAGCTCGCTCTTCCAAGCTCAACGCCATGAAGATTTTGGTGTGTAGTGGGCTTTTATCTCCGTTGTGAAGAAAATATAAAAGACGTGTGGTTGACATATATCTCCAGTGCTCGTTTGGGAATCGTGATAGAGCCACAAAGTTATTTGCTATAGCATCAATATAGTCTTGCCGAAATTTCGATTGATATACAGTATCAATATGTTGATATTACAGAAATCTTTTTATCGATAAGTATTAGACCTTGGTAGTAGTGAGTTTTTCAGTCAAATTCCAACCAGTTTATAGATATACTACATTTTTGTGTTTTTATATAATGTTTTAAGGATCAGTAGGTATTTGGTGTTACGTTTGTACATGTTGGAGTAGATGCATTTTTGGTTACCATTAAGTGGATGATAGCAACTATTGAAGGATATCTCTTTTAGTCTTGTTTAGACAGTTTATGCTGAAATATTTTTAATTACTGATTTAGATCCAGGTATATAATATTATATGAAATGTTGAATTCCAGAATAATGTAGTATCCCAAAGCCCTGTAAGACGGAGTTCAAATGGGTTGGTCGGGACGACCAAGTTGTAGCTGTCGAGCTCTGTAAGAGGCTGGTAGAGAAATGGGTAGAAAGTGGGGCAGATGGTGAGGATTGCATTTGTATAAATCGGGTCTTTGTAAAGAGCACAGTTCGTAGGCGAAGGTTTACACAAACTCGCTCTCCGCCTTGGGTCGTAAAATGTCCGGGAGCCTGTATGACCTGTGTTTTGCTTACTACTTTTAAACTAAGGTATGTGGAGATTCGAGGTTGCTTAAGTAAACAATATTGCATATAGACTTGTAATAACGAATCTTATTGGAGAAAGGGTGAAGGAGGAGGAAATACAATTGGTTCACGATTGTGAGATCACACCCATAGGGGAGGATCTTTGATATAAAGTTAAAGATCATTGGACTAAAGAAATCATGACGTCACTGCAGAACTTGCCTAAGACCTAACAATGTGTGCTCCCACGGGATTCATTGATTGCATATTGAGAAACACGTAGTGTAACCAGTATTCAAGAAAGAAAAGAAAATCTACAAGCATTTATTTCCCACTATACAGAAAATATAATAAAGTGGAGAAAGTAGAAAGTCTGAGACGTACTAAACAAAAGAAAGCGCACGAGATTACTTCCGTTAAATTCTTATACAACTTCCTTCTCTGAGGTACACTTAAGGAATCCCCCGAGAACACAAATGTTGGCTTCTAGGTGAGTTTTGCAGTGACGTATGATTTTCGTAGTTCAATGATATTTAACTTTATATTTAAGATCCTCCCCTAAAGGTGTGATCTTACAATCATGAACCAATGAAATTTTCTCCTCCTCCACCCTTTTCCTAATCTGATTCGTTGTTACAAGTCTATGTGCAATATTGTTTACTTAAGCAATCTCAAATCTATGCATATCTCACTTAGGTTACAGAATTGTACACATCAGCAATGAAGTCGGGCCCCTTGCCACTGTTTATGAACACAGCGAAGAGCAAACTTATGCAACTCACTCGCCTTCGGCTGTGTTTGTAAACACATAACTCATAAAATTCAACACCCGTTTTCTACCCCTCTTTCTACCAACTTATCTACCACCATCTTACAGATATGAGACTCTGTACAAAACGAGGCTTCCATGGATCCAGTCCCTGTTCTATGCAGAGCTCTCATTTTTTAGCTGAATATAATTGCATAGCGCTAACAACAACAATGTAGGGTTGACTGTGAGTCCGGACCAGTGGCAGTCACTAGAGAACGCCACGCAATGGTCCTCATAGTTCCCATCACTAAAACTTGTCTCTTTCCTTTCCACAGGTGATCCTCTGCCTCGTAGGGGTGATTGGGGCCTCTGGGGTAATAGGTCCTTCTAGTCCCGTGGGTCCTTCTGCTCCCGTCGATTTCAACCAGACTGACTGGTTCTTCTATTGGAACGCCTCCCGTTACTATTATGGTTATCCATAGAGCGTCAATGCTCCCAAGTCGGCCCATCACAATCTCCCACGACACACTCGGGTAAATAGATTTGAAGCACAGCTTCCTAGGCAACACAGGTTCTCTTTTGGCTTGTTATCCAGTTAAGCCTGTTGTCCCCGATGAAGGAACAGTGTTAGTATATATATATATATATATATGTATATATATATATATATATGTATATATGTGTGTATATATATGTATATGTATATATATGTATATATATGTATATATCACAACTAACACCACAGTCGGACGAAAGAAAAAGTTGCGTAAGCGGAACTATATATTTCGATTGCTACCTGCAATCCTCTTCAGTAGTACAAAGTGGCAGGGAGGAGGCTATCTTAAGTAGCAACCTCTTACAAAAGAAAGGGAACATGAGAAAATAAAGAACATCACTGCCCCAACCCTAATACTATTAATAAAAAAAGTTGTTAATGTTCACCAGAGGTTGAAGGAAGAACATATCCCAGGTGTTTACTCCCTTCCATGTAAAGATTGCAACCTTTCATACATTGGCCAGACGGGGAGAGACCTACGGACAAGATTAAATGAACACAAAAGGTCGATTAGATATGGCCAAATAAATTCAGCAGTGTTTCAACACGTTAATAAATTTAATCACCGGATGGACTGGGAGAAATCTGTTCTCATTTATAAATCAGGGTGTGGGTTCAGAAGGAAAATGGTGGAATCAACATTAATTGATTATCTGCCCACGATGAATATCTCCAAGGGTCAATGGACCCCAGACATCATTTCAGGACTATTCATCACCAAAAATATTGTCAACAAGCTTCCTCCCCCTCCCCCTGACCCGACCTCGTGTCAACCTCAGGTCAACTAGGGTTGGGGCAGTGATGTTCTTTATTTTCTCATGTTCCCTTTCTTTTGTAAGAGGTTGCTACTTAAGATAGCCTCCTCCCTGCCACTTTGTACTACTGAAGAGGATTGCAGGTAGCAATCGAAATATATAGTTCCGCTTACGCAACTTTTTCTTTCGTCCGACTGTGGTGTTAGTTGTGATTTACAAATGTGTTACTACATTTCTCACCTGTGATATGTATATATGTATATATATATATATGTATATATATGTATATATATATATATATATATGTATGTATATATATTTAATTCATGAAAGTATTGGTCATTGTGTGACGAAGAAAAGATGATCATTCATTGCTCAATTGCTGGGGTTCGAAAAATGATTTAGCTGTGTGTTCTTCCACTCGATCACAACAACGATCACAGTGTGTTCTTCCACTCGATCACATTAACGATCATGAAATACTTTACTCGTTAAATAGCTTTCAGAACTAAATTTAATGTAGAAAGTATTTGTAGAAATGTATAACCCGTATTGATATCGTCATGTGCTCGTAAAGCCATTGTTTCCGCTACAAATTTCCTTTACAAAAAAAAAAAAATAAATAAATAAATAAATAAATAAATCTATCCGCACTCAGCATTGCTAGTCAAGGATTTCTATAGCTGTTCTGAAGATTGGTTTAAGGTTTGTCAATCAAGTGTTTGAAGTGGTGTTTGACCGTGTGGATGGGGTACTTGGTTGTCAAACACGTTTGACAAAATACCCCCATTCACACGTTCAAACAACACTTCAAAGACATGTTTGACAAACCATTTGACCGTGTAAATGGCCCTTTAACGCCTGTTGGTGCCGGTGGCGTAATCGGAAGCGTGCTGGTCTCGCATTCGCTTAGTTGTGGGTTCGAATCCCGCACGCGTCTCCCATTCCCACCAGCTAATGTTACCTGCCCCAACAGTTACCCCATAGGACAAAGGTGACGGCTTCGGCCGCAGGCACCCAGCGTCTTGTAGTGTAGGCTCCTCATTTAGTTTCTCCACCTTATCAAAATTATATGTGTATATACTCGTATATACATATATTTGAAAGATGAATTGTGGCAAGATATGCCTGTTTCAATTTTTTTTTAACTCAACAGCAATTCCTTTCTTTCCAGTCTGTCCCTTTACATACTCCTGGATGCAGGGTTGGGCCTTCGGGAAAGGTCTTCTGCCCCAGTGGCAACATCGAGCTCACCGCCTAGGCCAGTGGTTCTTAACCTGTGGGGAATTCGCCACTGGTGGGGAATGGCGGAGTTGCCAAGTGGGGAATGACCGGTTGAACAGAAAAACCACTGTCCTTTTTTTTTTTTTAATCGATGTGTTTTTGTTTCTCTTTTTTTGTTTCTGGTGTCTTCTTGTTGTCACATTTCGTGAATTTGTTTCCACTCACAAATAATCGATAGTGCTTCAAAATTTAATACATTACATCCAAATGTTGACTTACTTTACAAATCACAACCATTTCCAGACTGTTTTAATAACAAAACCAATATATAAGGTATTGTAAGTCATGTTTGGGTAAAAGTGACAACACTGTATATTTACGTACTAAACAATGCATGGGTTAAAATCGAATTTGTACAAACAATATACAAAATACCACTACAAAAATATGAAACATTTACCAATGGAAAGTGAACTTTTAATACTCTAATGTATGTCGCTATAGATATGTGATGTTTTATTTTACTTTTGTTATACATCCTTAACAAAATTTTACTAATAGCCTAGCTTCATAGAGTTGTTACATTTTCTCTTATACTCACGTTTTCTGTATATTTGTGTCGTTCACTGTTACCATATTGGAATTCAGTTTGAAATATACTACAATACAGTCTCCATGTGTTTTTGTCATCTCTGCACCTAGACCCAGTTATTTGCGAACTGCCATCACTATGACCATGTTAGTGATTCTCTGAGTCCACTCCCATACACACTTAACGGCTTCCGTACCAAGTTCTATTTTTAATTGTTTTTGTCTTTCGCCAAACCATTTAATTCATATCTATAAGCACACCTAGATAGCAAAAATAGCTATATAGATATCTAACACAGGAAATGAGAGATTTTTTGTTAAGCTATGACTATAAGAAATTAAGTCAAGTGGCTGTGTATGTAGAAAGAATAAGTGATGAAAGACGTGTGGTAAGTGCCAAACACACTGTACTTTCTGGTAGGAGTTTATTACGTAGGTCTACACGCAAGTATGGCAGGAAGTGATCTCTCAAGTGGATGCTAAGGAGGCCTTGCCTTGGGCATGGACGCACACGCGACCCACTTTCCTGATACCGTGTCCCAGGCGGAGAAAAGATCAGGCTAAACAATACAGACAAACATATCTAGGTATATACATAAGAATATACAGAAACAAGAGAACAATTACATATAATGAGGAATATGCATGCAAAATGGTTAAGGGTAACATTATACTAAATACCTCAATGCTATGGCACGCAGAATTGGCATAGACGCATACGCCTGTAGCGTACGCCTAATGACGTATATATAATCGGTTATATAATTGTGTATAGGGCACTTATATAATGTAATGACTACATAGGCTTACTTATACAATACATTTACAATAAATATATATTGATATTAAGTACTCATGTATAACAAAGAAGTGTTACATATACAATAAAGTAGATACATATACAATAAATATATACAATAATTAAGTAAGGAAGGACTTGCCACAGATGGTAAGTCACCTGGGTTGGATGGATGCCAAGTGGAGTGATTTTTGGCAATAGCCCTCTTTTATACACTACTATCTTTTCATTTTCTTACATTCTTCTCCCACAAAAAAACCGATCCCGCGCGAGTGGGTGATCTTACCTAGCTAGTCCACTAGTCCACTTGATAAAGGAATGAACCATTGTTGTGCAGCTAAAACATGAAAGAATACGGGGATGGTTTGAAAACATGGAAAAGAATGGGGGAGGCAGAGGTGGTTGGAGTAAACTGGTGAGGAAGACCGAGAATGAGAAGGGGGTTTTAAGAAGAGAAAGGATAATGTAGTACTTAATCGACAAAGCGCAAATCATGATAACTTCATATACCAAAATGTTTCCTCCGCCGTTGTAGATAGTTAAGGCATGCATCCACTTGTCTGACCTATGTTTGTCTTAGGTTCTTAGCGACGAAGGGCCCTACGTCTACCATTGCAATTTCTCCGGTTTTAAAACAATGCATCAAGATACACATTTATATCATTAAAGTATTTAAGGAAACCAGTAACAAAATTTCCACTTGTATAACTTATCAAAAGTACACATTGCAAGCACACATCAAGGGAGGAAACTCACAATGAAAAATTAATTAACACACCAACTTCCATAGTTGATGAAGAAGGACCTGATACATGAAGAAATTGTTAAAAGTTTTCAACTGAGATTACTGTAGGAGTATCATAATCTAGCAATCCTTGAACAAGATTATTCATTCACAATTGTATGGACCCCAACATATGAACATGACGGGTGTGTTTACAAGAAATGTGCAAACACTCGACTGAGGGTTGAGGAGAAAGACACCATCGGCGTAGCTCCCAGTGTATCCTATTAAACTGACAGCGCATGGGCAGTCTGAAGAGCTCACCAGTTATTTACCCATCCGGTATTTCTATAATCGTGCCACTCAATCCAGTAATCTTTGGCATCTATCCCCGTAGGATCACTTAGTTAATGGAAATCGGTACGACTATCCTGTTACTTTGATTAAGGGAATTATCTTTAGCCAAAGAAGGAACCTTGCCAGGCCATTTTCTCGGCGTTCTTCTCGCAGGGCTAAATTGAGAGATCTGCGTAGAAAGTGTCTCATTATATTTCTTGTAAATGCTGGAGATTAATAGATACAAAATAAGTAGTTCAGCTAAGGAGGTTGGGGAAGACGTAGAACAGCACGAAGTGGTCGAAGTCTATTTTGAAATAACGTACTGGACTATGGACGCTCTGGTATATAACGTCAATGCATTAACTAGGAGAGGTGACCAAGTTGATCTTGTTTACTTGAGCAAGAAACAATCACAGAAACATATTTTGAAAAATCTGATTGAAAAGATTAGATAATAAGATGAAAATTTACATAACTAAATAAAACAATAGGTAGACATATCAATAGGTGAAACAATTGAAAAATAAATAGATACAATACAGTTATTTCCCTTTGGTAGGACACTTTCACCCCTTCCGTCTTGGGGAACATTTGTCCTTCTGGTGGATCTCAACCAGACGGTTTGCTCCCAGTTGCGATTGGAAGTAAATTGTAATTGATAACGATAACAGTTCATTCTATGACTAGTATGTTATTGCACTAGAACGTAGATCAACGTCTCTAAATTGAATAGAATCGTTTTGTGTCACCCAGGACTAAATTCCTAAACGTAGACACAGTAGATTCTTGAGATGATCCTCCAGAATAAATGTGAATTTATCCTTACACTCCCTTTGTAATTGGGTTTTCTCTGTTAAAGATTATGGGGATAAACAGAAACAGAGGCACCTTTTATAACAAGTGAGGAATTAAATGTAAGAAAACAATCACGATTCCTTGACCCACTCTACCTAATATAATTCTCATCACGAGGGACCACGGCAGGAAAAAAAATTAAACGAATTCTAGGCCAGGCTACCTATTTTAAGAAAAGATAACTTTTGGTTCTTTATCGTTTTCTATTGTATTACGTGGTTGTATTACTGGGGATGGACGACCAAAACTGTTATCTTAGTTTCAAGAAGTGCAAGATCGATCTCAAAATCCACAGTCTTTCCAAAAATTCAGTATAAGTCATTTATTGTGTCGTTGATTTTTTTTTTTTTTAATGAAGACGAACGACCGAAACTGTTATCATGGTTACATCAGGTACAATATCGACCTCAAACTCGACAACTTTTGCAAAAATCTGATTTTGGAAAAAAAAAAAAACTAGTACTAATTTGGATTTAAGGTGAGGAACCTACACCAGGAGGCTCGTAACTGCGGCCGATCCCGTCACCTTTACTCGATGTTTTTGGACTGTTGGTGCAAGTAACACTCACTGCTGGGAATCGGAGTGCGGGACTCGAACCCACAATTAAGCGAATTCAAGATTAGTACGCGTACGCTTACGCCACCAGCACTACACCGTCTTGTTAGTTTTGTTATTCCACAATTATGTTGCCTTATCATTGGTTAGTTAGGGTAGTCCATATAAATTCTAGAACAATTGTTAATTAAACGTCTTGAAGCTTACATTTAGACCCAAGGCAGGATTAAGTTATGTCTTATGCCTATCGGCTCCCGTGACCTCATTGCTGGTGGGAGTAGAGTATATATACGGCTGGTCGCTTGGCTTCAGCAGATTCAGCTCGCTCTTCCAAGCTCAACACAATGAAGATTTTGGTGAGTAGTGGGCTTTTATCTCCGTTGTGAAGAAAATATAAAAGACGTGTGGTTGACATATATCTCCAGTACTCGTTTGGGAATCGTGATAGAACCAGAAAGTTATTTGTTATAGCATCAATATAGTCTTGCCGAAATTTCGATTGATATACAGTATTAATATGTTGATATTACGGAAATCTTTTTATCGATAAGTATCAGACGTTGGTAGTAGTGAGTTTTTCAATCAAATTCCAACCAGTTTATAGATATACTACATTTTTGTGTTTTATATAATGTTTTAAGGATCAGTAGATATTTGGTGTTACATTTGTACATGTTGGAGTAGATGCATTTTTTTTTACCATTAAGTGGATGATAGCAACTATTTAAGGATATCTCTTTGAGTCTTGTTTAGACAGTTTATGCTGAAATATTTTTAATTAGTGATTTAGATCCAGGTATATAATATTATATGAAATGTTGAATTCCAGAATAATGTAGTATCCCAAAGCCCTGTAAGACGGAGTTAAAAAGGGATGGTCGGGACGACCAAGTTGTAGCTGTCGAGCTCTGTAAGGGTAGAGAGTGGGGCAGATGGTGAGGATTGCATTTGTATGAATCGGGTGTTTATAAAGAGCACAGTTCGTAGGCGAAGGTTTACACAAACTCGCTCTCCGCCTTAGGTCGTAAAATGTCCGGGAGCCTGTATGACCTGTGTTTTGCTTACTACTTTTAAACTAAGGTATGTGGAGATTCGAGGTTCCTTAAGTAAACAATATTGCATATAGACTTGTAATAACAAATCTTATTGGAGAAAGGGTGAAGGAGGAGAAAATACAATTGGTTCACGATTGTGAGATCACACCAAGAGGGGAGGATCTTTGATATAAAGTTAAAAATCATTGGACTAAAGAAATCATGACGTCACTGCAGAACTTGCCTAGGACCTAACAATGTGTGCTCTCACGGGATTCATTGATTGCATATTGAGAAACACGTAGTGTAACCGGTATTCAAGAAAGAAAAGAAAATCTACAAGCATTTATTTCCCACTATACAGAAAATATAATAAAGTGGAAAAAGTAGAAAGTCTGAGACGGACTAAACAAAAGAAAGCGCACGCGATTACTTCCGTTGAATTCTTATACAACTTCCTTCTCTGAGGTACACTCAAGGAATCCCCCGAGAACACGAATGTTGGGTTCTAGGTGAGTTTTGCAGTGACGTATGATTTCTTTAGTACAATGATCTTTAACTTTATAATTAAGATCCTCCCCAAAGGACGTCATCTTACAATCGTGAACCAATTAAACTTTCTCCTCATCCACTCTTTCCTCAATCATATTCGTTGTTACAAGTCTATATGCAATATTATTTATTTAAACAATCTCAAATCTCTGAATATCTCACCTAGGTTACAACATTGTACACATCAGCAATGAAATTGGGCCCACGGCTACTGTTTATAAACACACAGCAAAGAGCCAACTTACGCAACTCACTCGCCTTCGGCTGTGTTTATAAATACATAATCCATAAAAATGCAACACCCATTTCCTACCCCCTCTTTCTACCAACTTATCTACCAGCCTCTTACAGATATGAGACTCTGGACAAAACGAGGCTTCCATGGATCCAGTCCCTGTTCTATGCAGAGCTCTCATTTTTGAGCTGAATATAATTGCATAGCGCCAACAACAACAATGTAGGGTTGACTGTGAGTCCGGACCAGTGGTAGTCACCAGAGAACGCCACGCAATGGTCCTCATAGTTCCCATCACTAAAACTTGTCTCTTTCCTTTCCACAGGTGATCCTCTGCCTCGTAGGGGTGATTGGGGCCTCTGGGGTAATCGGTCCTTCTCCTCCCGTCGATTCCAACCAGCCATACCGGCCCTCCTCTTGGAACGCCGCCTTTGACTATTTTGGTTTACACAGCGTCAAGCCTCCCAACTCGGCCCATGACTATCTCCCACGACACACTCTGGTAAATAGATCCGAAGCACAGCTTCCTAGGCAACACAGGTTCTCTTTTGGCTTGTTATCCAGTTAAGCCTGTTGTCCCCGATGAAGGAACAGTGTTAGTGTATATATATATATATATATATATATATACATATATGTATATATATATATATATATATATGTATATATATATGTGTATATATATATATATATGTATATATATATATATATATATATCTATATATATATATATATATATTGTTTAATTCATGAAAGTATTGGTCTTTGTGTGACGAAGAAAAGGTGATCATTCATTGCTCAATTGCTGGGGTTCGAAAAGTGATGTAGCTGTGTGTTCTTTGACTCGATCACAACAACGATCACCGTGTGTTCTTCCACTCGATCACATTAACGATCATGAAATACTTTACTCGTTAAATAGCTTTCAGAACTAAATTTAATGTAGAAAGTATTTGTAGAAATATATAACCCGTATTGATATTGTCATGTGCACTTAAAGCCATTCTTTCCGCTACAAATTTCCTTTAAAAAAAAAAAAAAAAAAAAAAATCTATCCGCTCTCAGCATTGCTAGTCAGGGATTTCTATAGCTGTTCTGAAGATTGGTTTAAGGTTTGTCAAACAAGCGTTTGAAGTGGTGTTTGACCGTGTGGATGGGGTACTTGGTTGTCAAACACGTTTGACAAAATACCCCCATTCACACGTTCAAACAACATTTCAAAGACATGTTTGACAAACCATTTGACCGTGTAAATGGCCCTTTAACGCCTGTTGGTGCCGGTGGCGTAATCGGAAGCGTGCTGGTCTTCCATTCGCTTAGTTGTGGGTTCGAATCCCGCACGCTTCTCCGATTCCCAGCAGCTAATGTTACCTGCCCCAACAGTTACCCCATAGGACAAAGGTGACGGCTTCGGCCGCAGGCACCCAGCGTCTTGTAGTGTAGGCTCCTCATTTAGTTTCTCCACCTTATCAAAATTATATGTGTATATACTCGTATATACATATATTTGAAAGATGAATTGTGGCAAGATATGCCTGTTTCAATTTTTTTTTTAACTCAACAGCAATTCCTTTCTTTCCAGTGTGTCCCTTTACATACTCCTGGATGCAGGGTTGGGCCTTCGGGAAAGGTCTTCTGCCCCAGTGGCAACATCGAGCTCACCGCCTAGGCCAGTGGTTCTTAACCTGTGGGGAATTCGCCACTGGTGGGGAATGGCGGAGTTGCCAAGTGGGGAATGACCGGTTGAACAGAAAAACCACTGTCCTTTTTTTTTTTTTTTTAATCGATGTGTTTTTGTTTCTCTTTTTTTGTTTCTGGTGTCTTCTTGTTGTCACATTTCGTGAATTTGTTTCCACTCACAAATAATCGATAGTACTTCAAAATTTAATACATTACATCCAAATGTTGACTTACTTTACAAATCACAACCATTTCCAGACTGTTTTAATAACAAAACCAATATATAAGGTATTGTAAGTCATGTTTGGGTAAAAGTGACAACACTGTATATTTACGTACTAAACAATGCATGGGTTAAAATCGAATTTGTACAAACAATATACAAAATACCACTACAAAAATATGAAACATTTACCAATGGAAAGTGAACTTTTACAACACTAATGAATGGCGCTATAGAAATGTGATGTTAAAGTTAAATTTTGTAATACATCCTTAACAAAATTTTACTAATAGCCTAGCTTCCTAGAGTTGTTACATTTTCTCTTATACTCACGTTTTCTGTATATTTGTGTCGTTCCCTGTTACCATATTGGAATTCAGTTTGAAATATACTACAATACAGTCTCCATGTGTTTTTGTCATCTCTGCAGCTAGACCCAGTTATTATGAACTGCCATCACTATGACCATGTTAGTGATTCTCTGAGTCCACTCCCATACACACTTAACGGCTTCCGTACCAAGTTCTACTTTTAATTGTTTTTGTCTTTCGCCAAACCATTTAATTCATAGCTGTAAGCACACCTAGATAGCAAAAATAGCTATATAGATATCTAACACAGGAAATGACAGAATTTTTGTCAAGCTATGACTATAAGAAATTGAGTCAAGTGGCTGTGTATGTAGAAAGAATAAGTGATGAAAGACGTGTGGTAAGTGCCAAACACACTGTACTTTCTGGTAGGAGTTTATTACGTAGGTCTAAACGCAAGTATGGCAGGAAGTGATCTCTCAAGTGGATGCTAAGGAGGCCTAGCCTTGGACATGGACGCACACGCGACCAACTTTCCTGATACCGTGTCCCAGGCGGAGAAAAGATCAGGCAAAACAATACAGACAAACATATCTAGGTATATACATAAGAATATACAGAAACAAGAAAACAATTACATATAATGGGGAATATGCATGCAAAATGGTTAAGGGGAACATTATACTAAATACCTTAATGCTATGGCACGTAAAATTGGCATAGACGCATACGCCTGTAGCGTACGCCTAATGACGTATATATAATCGGTTATATAATTGTGTATAGGGCACTTATATAATGTAATGACTACATAGGCTTACTTATACAATACATTTACAATAAATATATTGATATTAAGTACTCATGTATAACAAAGAAGTGTTACATTTACAATAAAGGAGATACATATACAATAAATATATACAATAATTAAGTAAGGAAGGACTTGCCACAGATGGTAAGTCACCTGGGTTGGATGGATGCCAAGTGGAGTGATTTTTGGCAATAGCCCTCTTTTATACACTACTATCTTTTCATTTTCTTACATTCTTCTCCCACAAAAAAACCGATCCCGCGCGAGTGGGTGATCTTACCTAGCTAGTCCACTAGTCCACTTGATAAAGGAATGAACCATTGGCCAGTAAGGTGGTTTATTGTTTGCCTAAGGGAACGGAACGTACCAGAGGACTAGAGGACATTGTGAAAGGTATTGTAGGTACATAGGTAGAGGAACTGAGAACAGTCAACTCATTTTACATCAGCAGTAGAGCTTGTATTGGTGTTGGAAATTGTGATTGTGAGTAGATTGAGGAGAAGGAATGAAAAGTGTTGTGAAAGAAGTATCTGGAGATGGATAGAAAGATTGTGCCTATGTTATTATATGGTGCAGATTTTTAGTTCATTTGATAATGTGTTTGAGGAATATATTTGGGATGGAGAGGAATTGTGCAGCTAAAACATGAAAGAATACGGGGATGGTTTGAAAACATGGAAAAGAATGGGGGAGGCAGAGGTGGGTGGAGTAAACTGGTGAGGAAGACCCAGAATGAGAAGGGGGTTTTAAGGAGAGAAAGGATAATGTAGTACTTAATCGACAAAGCGCAAATCATGATAACTTCATATACCAAAATGTTTCCTCCGCCGTTGTAAGGGAGGTCGATAGTTAAGGCATGCATCCACTTGTCTGACCTATGTTTGTCTTAGGTTCTTAGCGACGAAGGGCCCTACGTCTACCATTGCAATTTCTCCGGTTTTAAAACAATGCATCAAGATACACATTTATATCATTAAAGTATTTAAGGAAACCAGTAACAAAATTTTCATTTGTATAATTTATCAAAAGTACACATTGCAAGCACACATCAAGGGAGGAAACTCACATTGAAAAATTAATTAACACACCAACTTCCATAGTTGATGAAGAAGGACCTGATACATGAAGAAATTGTTAAAAGTTTTCAACTGAGATTACTGTAGGAACCTTATAATCTAGCAATCCTTGAACAAGATTGTTCATTCGCAATTGTATGGTCCCAACATATGAACATGACGGGTGTGTATACAAGAAATGTGCAAACACTCGACTGAGGGTTGAGGAGAAAGACACCATCGGCGTAGCTCCCAGTGTATCCTATTAAACTGACAGCGCATGGGTAGTCTGAAGAGCTCACCAGTTATTTACCCATCCGGTATTTCTATAATCGTGCCACTCAATCCAGTAATCTTTGGTATCTATCCCCGTAGGAACACTTAGTTAATGGAAATCGCTACGACTATCCTGTTACTTTGATTAAGGGAATTATCTTTAGCCAAAGAAGGAACCTTGCCAGGCCATTTTCTCGGCGTTCTTCTCGCAGGGCTAAATTGAGAGATCTGCGTAGAAAGTGTCTCATTATATTTCTTGTAAATGCTGGAGATTAATAGATACAAAAAAAGTAGTTCAGCTAAGGAGGTTGGGGAAGACGTAGAACAGCACGAAGTGGTCGAAGTCTATTTTGAAATAACGTACTGGACTATGGACGCTCTGGTATATAACGTCAATGCATTAACTAGGAGAGGTGACCAAGTTGATCTTGTTTACTTGAGCAAGAAATATCACAGAAACATATTTTGAAAAATCTGATTGAAAAGATTAGATAATAAGACGAAAATTTACATAACTAAATAAAACAATAGGTAGACATATCAATAGGTGAAACAATTGAAAAATAAATAGATACAATATAGTTATTTCCCTTTGGTAGGACACTTTCACCCCTTCCGTCTTGGGGAACATTTGTCCTTCTGGTGGATCTTGAACCAGACGGTTTGCTCCCAGTCGCGATTGGAAGTAAATTGTAATTGATAACGATAACAGTTCATTCTATGACTCGTATAATATTGCACTAGAACGTAGATCAACGTCTCTAAATTGAATAGAATCGTTTTGTGTCACCCAGGACTAAATTCCTAAACGTAGACACAGTAGATTCTTGAGATGATCCTCCAGAATAAATGTGAATTTATCCTTACACTCCCTTTGTAATTGGGTTTTCTCTGTTAAAGATTATGGGGATAAACAGACACAGAGGCACCTTTTATAACAAGTGAGGAATTAAATGTAAGAAAACAATCACGATTCCTTGACCCACTCTACCTAATATAATTCTCATCACGAGGGACCACAGCAGGAAAAAAATTAAACGAATTCTAGGCCAGGCTACCTATTTTAAGAAAAGATAACTTTTGGTTCTTTATCGTTTTCTATTGTATTACGTGGTTGTATTACTGGGGATGGACGACCAAAAGTGTTATCTTAGTTTCAAGAAGTGCGAGATCGATCTCAAACTCCACAGTCTTTCCAAAAATTCAGTATAAGTCATTTATTGTGTCGTTGATTTTTTTTTTCTTTCTTTTTTAAGATGAACGACCGAAACTGTTATCATGGTTACATCAGGTACAATATAAACCTCAAACTCGACAACTTTTGCAAAAATCTGATTTTGGGAGAAAAAAAAACACTAGTACTAATTTGGATTTAAGGTGAGGAGCCTACACCAGGAGGCTCATAACTGCGGCCGATCCCGTCACCTTTACTCGATGTTTTTGGACTGTTGGTGCAAGTAACACTCACTGCTGGGAATCGGAGTGCGGGACTCGAACCCACAATTAAGCGAATTCAAGATTAGTACGCGTACGCTTACGCCACCAGCCCTACACCGTCTTGTTAGTTTTGTTATTCCACAATTATGTTGCCTTATCATTGGTTAGTTAGGGTAGTCCATATAAATTCTAGAACAATTGTTAATTAATTAAACGTCTTGAAGCTTACATTTAGACCCAAGGCAGGATTAAGTTATGTCTTATGCCTATCGGCTCCCGTGACCTCATTGCTGGTGGGAGTAGAGTATATATACGGCTGGTCGCTTGGCTTCAGCAGATTCAGCTCGCTCTTCCAAGCTCAACACAATGAAGATTTTGGTGAGTAGTGGGCTTTTATCTCCGTTGTGAAGAAAATATAAAAGACGTGTGGTTGACATATATCTCCAGTACTCGTTTGGGAATCGTGATAGAGCCAGAAAGTTATTTGCTATAGCATCAATATAGTCTTGCCGAAATTTCGATTGATATACAGTATTAATATGTTGATATTACGGAAATCTTTTTATCGATAAGTATCAGACGTTGGTAGTAGTGAGTTTTTCAATCAAATTCCAACCAGTTTATAGATATACTACATTTTTGTGTTTTATATAATGTTTTAAGGATCAGTAGATATTTGGTGTTACATTTGTACATGTTGGAGTAGATGCATTTTTTGTTACCATTAAGTGGATGATAGCAACTATTTAAGGATATCTCTTTTAGTCTTGTTTAGACAGTTTATGCTGAAATATTTTTAATTAGTGATTTAGATCCAGGTATATAATATTATATGAAATGTTGAATTCCAGAATAATGTAGTATCCCAAAGCCCTGTAAGACGGAGTTAAAAAGGGATGGTCGGGACGACCAAGTTGTAGCTGTCGAGCTCTGTAAGGGTAGAGAGTGGGGCAGATGGTGAGGATTGCATTTGTATGAATCGGGTGTTTATAAAGAGCACAGTTCGTAGGCGAAGGTTTACACAAACTCGCTCTCCGCCTTAGGTCGTAAAATGTCCGGGAGCCTGTATGACCTGTGTTTTGCTTACTACTTTTAAACTAAGGTATGTGGAGATTCGAGGTTCCTTAAGTAAAGAATATTGCATATAGACTTGTAATAACAAATCTTATTGGAGAAAGGGTGAAGGAGGAGAAAATACAATTGGTTCACGATTGTGAGATCACACCAATAGGGGAGGATCTTTGATATAAAGTTAAAGATCATTGGACTAAAGAAATCATGACGTTACTGCAGAACTTGCCTAGGACCTAACAAAGTATGCTCTCACGGGATTCATTGATTGCATATTGAGAAACACGTAGTGTAACCGGTATTCAAGAAAGAAAAGAAAATCTACAAGCATTTATTTCCCACTATACAGAAAATATAATAAAGTGGAAAAAGTAGAAAGTCTGAGACGGACTAAACAAAAGAAAGCGCACGCGATTACTTCCGTTGAATTCTTATACAACTTCCTTCTCTGAGGTACACTCAAGGAATCCCCCGAGAACACGAATGTTGGGTTCTAGGTGAGTTTTGCAGTGACGTATGATTTCTTTAGTACAATGATCTTTAACTTTATAATTAAGATCCTCCCCCAAAGGACGTCATCTTACAATCGTGAACCAATTAAATTTTCTCCTCATCCACTCTTTCCTCAATCATATTCGTTGTTACAAGTCTATATGCAATATTATTTATTTAAACAATCTCAAATCTCTGAATATCTCACCTAGGTTACAACATTGTACACATCAGCAATGAAATTGGGCCCACGGCTACTGTTTATAAACACACAGCAAAGAGCCAACTTACGCAACTCACTCGCCTTCGGCTGTGTTTATAAATACATAATCCATAAAAATGCAACACCCATTTCCTACCCCCTCTTTCTACCAACTTATCTACCAGCCTCTTACAGATATGAGACTCTGGACAAAACGAGGCTTCCATGGATCCAGTCCCTGTTCTATGCAGAGCTCTCATTTTTTAGCTGAATATAATTGCATAGCGCCAACAACAACAATGTAGGGTTGACTGTGAGTCCGCACCAGTGGTAGTCACCAGAGAACGCCACGCAATGGTCCTCATAGTTCCCATCACTAAAACTTGTCTCTTTCCTTTCCACAGGTGATCCTCTGCCTCGTAGGGGTGATTGGGGCCTCTGGGGTAATCGGTCCTTCTCCTCCCGTCGATTCCAACCAGCCATACCGGCCCTCCTCTTGGAACGCCGCCTTTGACTATTTTGGTTTACACAGCGTCAAGGCTCCCAACTCGGCCCATGACTATCTCCCACGACACACTCGGGTAAATAGATCCGAAGCACAGCTTCCTAGGCAACACAGGTTCTCTTTTGGCTTGTTATCCAGTTAAGCCTGTTGTCCCCGATGAAGGAACAGTGTTAGTATATATATATATTTATATATATATATATATATATATATATATATATATACATATATATATGTATATATATGTGTATATATATATATATATATGTATATATATATATATATATATATATTGTTTAATTCATGACAGTATTGGTCTTTGTGTGACGAAGAAAAGGTGATCATTCATTGCTCAATTGCTGGGGTTCGAAAAGTGATGTAGCTGTGTGTTCTTTGACTCGATCACAACAACGATCACCGTGTGTTCTTCCACTCGATCACATTAACGATCATGAAATACTTTACTCGTTAAATAGCTTTCAGAACTAAATTTAATGTAGAAAGTATTTGTAGAAATATATAACCCGTATTGATATTGTCATGTGCACGTAAAGCCATTCTTTCCGCTACAAATTTCCTTTACAAAAAAAAAAAAAAAAAAAAAATCTATCCGCTCTCAGCATTGCTAGTCAGGGATTTCTATAGCTGTTCTGAAGATTGGTTTAAGGTTTGTCAAACAAGCGTTTGAAGTGGTGTTTGACCGTGTGGATGGGGTACTTGGTTGTCAAACACGTTTGACAAAATACCCCCATTCACACGTTCAAACAACATTTCAAAGACATGTTTGACAAACCATTTGACCGTGTAAATGGCCCTTTAACGCCTGTTGGTGCCGGTGGCGTAATCGGAAGCGTGCTGGTCTCGCATTCGCTTAGTTGTGGGTTCGAATCCCGCACGCGTCTCCCAGTCCCACCAGCTAATGTTACCTGCCCCAACAGTTACCCCATAGGACAAAGGTGACGGCTTCGGCCGCAGGCACTCAGCGTCTTGTAGTGTAGGCTCCTCATTTAGTTTCTCCACCTTATCAAAATTATATGTGTATATACTCGTATATACATATATTTGAAAGATGAATTGTGGAAAGATATGCCTGTTTCAATTTTTTTTAACTCAACAGCAATTCCTTTCTTTCCAGCCTGTCCCTTTACATACTCCTGGATGCAGGGTTGGGCCTTCGGGAAAGGTCTTCTGCCCCAGTGGCAACATCGAGCTCACCGCCTAGGCCAGTGGTTCTTAACCTGTGGGGAATTCCCCACTGGTGGGGACTGGCGGAGTTGCCAAGTGGGGAATGACCGGTTGAACAGAAAAACCACTGTCCTTTTTTTTTTTTTTTTTAATCGATGTGTTTTTGTTTCTCTTTTTTTGTTTCTGGTGTCTTCTTGTTGTCACATTTCGTGAACTTGTTTCCACTCACAAATAATCGATAGTGCTTCAAAATTTAATACATTACATCCAAATATTGACTTACTTTACAAATCACAACCATTTACAGACTGTTTTAATAACAAAAACAACCAAAATATGAGGTATTGTAAGTCATGCTTGGGTAAAAGTGACAACACTGTATATTTACGTACTAAACAATGCATGGGTTAAAATCGAATTTGTACAAATAATATACAAAATACCACTACAAAAATATGAAACATTTACCAATGGAAAGTGAACTTTCACAAAACTAATGAATGGCGCTATAGAAATGTGATGTTAAAGTTATATTTTGTAATACATCCTTAACAAAACTTTACTAATAGCCTAGCTTCCTAGAGTTGTTACATTTTCTCTTATACTCACGTTTTCTGTATATTTGTGTCGTTCCCTGTTACCATATTGGAATTCAGTTCGAAATATACTACAATACAGTCTCCATGTGTTTTTGTCATCTTTGCAGCTAGACCCAGTTATTTGCGAACTGCCATCACTATGACCATGTTAGTGATTCTCTGAGTCCACTCCCATACACACTTAACGGCTTCCGTACCAAGTTCTACTTTTAATTGTTTTTGTCTTTCGCCAAACCATTTAATTCATAGCTGTAAGCACACCTAGATAACAAAGATAGCTATATAGATATCTAACACAGGAAATGTAAATGTAGTAATGAGAGAATTTTTGTTAAGCTATGACTATAAGAAATTAAGTCAAGTGGCTGTGTATGTAGAAAGAATAAGTGATGAAAGACGTGTGGTAAGTGCCAAACACACTGTACTTTCTGGTAGGAGTTTATTACGTAGGTCTACACACAAGTATGGCAAGAAGTGATCTCTCAAGCGGATGCTAGGGAGGCCTACCTAGCCTTAAGCATGGACGGACGCACACGCTACCCATTTTCCTGACACTGTGTCCCAGGCGGAGAAAAGATCAGGCTAAACTATACAGACAAACATATCTAGGTATATACATAAGAATATACAGAAACAAGAGAACAATTACACATAATGAGGAATATGCATGCAAAATGGTTAAGGGTAACATTATACTAAATACCTTAATGCTATGGCACGTAAAATTGGCATAGACGCATACGCCTGTAGCGTACGCCTAATGATGTATATATAATCGGTTATATAATTTTGTATAGGGCACTTATATAATGTAATGACTACATAGGCTTATACAATACATTTACAATAAATATATGTTGATAGTAAGTACTCATGTATAACAAAGAAGTGTTACATATACAATAAAGGATATATATATATACAATAATTATATACAATAATTAAGTAAGGAAGGACTTGCCACAGACGGTAAGTCACTTGGGTTAGATGGAGGCCAAATGGAGTGCTTTTTGCCAATAGCCCTCTTTTATACACTACTATCTTTTCATTTTCTTACATTCTTCCCCTCCCACAAAAACTGATCCCTCGCGAGTGGGTGGTCTTACCTAGCTAGTCCACTAGTCCACTTGACAAAGGAATGAACCATTGGCCAGTGAGGTGGTTTTTTGTGTGCCTAAGGGAACGGAACGTAACAGAGGACTAGAAGACATTCTGAAAGGTATTGCAAATACATAGGTAGAGGAACTGAAAACAGTCAACTCATTTTACATCAGGAGTAGAGCTTGTATTGGTGTTGGAAATTCTGATTGTGAGTAGATTGAGGAGAAAGAATGAAAAGTGTTGTGAAAGAAGTATCCTGAGATGGATAGAAAGATTGTGCCTATGTTATTACATGGTGCAGATTTTTAGTTCATTTGATAATGTGTTTAAGGAATATATTGTTGATGGAGAGAAATTGTGCAGCTAAAACATGAAAGAATACGGGGATGGTTTGAAAACATGGAAAAGAATGGGGGAGGCAGAGGTGGGTGAAGTGAACTGGTGAGGAAGACCGAGAATGAGATGGGTGGATATGGAGAAGGGGGTTTTAAGAAGAGAAAGGATAATGTAGTACTTAATCGACAAAGTGCAAATCATGATAACTTCATACCAAAATGTTTCTTCCGCCATTGTCAGGTAGGTAGACAGTTAAGGCATGCATCCACTTGTCTGACCTATGTTTGTCTTAAGTTCTTATCGACGAAGGGCCCTACGTCTACCATTGCAAATTCTCCGGTTTTAAAACAATGCATCAATATACACATTTATATCATTAAAGTATTTAAGGAAACCAGTAACAAAATTTCCACTTGTATAACTTATCAAAAGTACACATTGCAAGCACACATCAATGGAGGAAACTCACAATGAAAAATAAACTAACACATCTTAAAGCTTCCATGGTCGATGAAGAAGGACCTGATACATGAACAAATTGTTAAAAGTTTTCAACTGAGATCACTGTAGGAACATCATAATCTAGCAGTCCTTGAACAAGATTAATCATTCACAATTGTATGGACCCCAACAAATGAACACGATGGACATGTTTACAAGAAATGTGCAAACACCCGATGAGGGTTAAGGAGAAAGACACCATCGACGTAGATCCATATATATCCTGTTAAACTGACAGCGCATGGGCAGTCTGAAGAGCTCACCAGTTATTTATCAATACGGTATTTATTGTATTCTGATTCTGTTAACATTATGTATAGATTATAGCTCTGTGTAGACATGCAGGAGATTTAGATAAATACGTAGTTAGAATTCTGTATGTGTGTATGTACATGCGTGTCAGCGTGAATGTTCGAGAACTTACAATTGCCATTCTGTTTAATCAATTATCATTTATTTTTGTAATGCGAAAGTTGAATAAATGAGATAGATTATTATTATTATCAAAACTGAATTATTATATAACTGAGATTGGATGTATGTAAAATTCTGTGCACATGGAATGATTGTGGAAATTAAAATTAATGAGTAGCAACCGCTTTTGGGCACGCTATGCCAGCGTGAACCCACGTCACCTCCGGGTTAGTTAGAAGCGAGTCAGCATTAAAAAAGGATAACGAGTGACCAGTGAGAGTGCTTGTGCATATATCTTGTGCCTTGAAATAGACTTGTGAACGCCGAACGCTATCTTCATTACTTCCACCTTATTTATTGAACCTACCATATATTTCTGTAATCGTGCCACTCAATCCAGTAATCTTTGGTATCTATCCCCGTAGGATCACTATGCCTTAGATCACTTAGTTAACGGTAATCGCTACGACTGTCCTGTTACTTTGTGTAGGGGAATTATCTTTAGCCGAAGAAGGAACCTTGCCAGGCCATTTCCTCGGCGTTCTTCTCGCAGGGCTAAATTGAGAGATCTGCGTAGAAAGTGTCTCATTATATTTCTTGTAAATGCTGGAGATTAACAGATACAAAAGAAAAAAAGTAGTTCAGATAAGGAGGTTGGGGAAGACGTAGAACAGAACGAAGTGGTCGACGTTTATCTTGAAATAATGTATTGGACTATGGACGCTCTGGTATATAACGTCAATGCATTAACTAGGAGAGGTGACCAAGTTGATCTTGTTTACTTGAGCAAGAAAAAATCACAGAAACATATTTTGAAAAATCTGATTGAAAAGATTAGATGATAAGATGAAAATATACATAACTAAATAAAACAATGGGTAGACATATCAATAGGTGAAACAATTGAAAAATAAATAGATACAATATAGTTATTTCCTTTTGGTAGGACACTTCCAGCACTTCCGTCTTGGGGAACATTTGTCCTCATGGTGGATCTTGAACCAGACGGTTTGCTCCCAGTCGCGATTGGAAGTAAATTGTAATTAATAACGTCTCTAAAATGAATACAATCGTTTTGTGTCACCCAGGACTAAATTCCTAAACGTAGACACAGTAGATTCTTGAGTTGATCCTCCAGAATAAATGTAAATTTATCCTTACACTCCCTTTGTAATTGGGTTTTCTCTGTTAAAGATTATGGGGATAAACAGACACAGAGGCACCTTTTATAACAAGTGAGGAATTAAATGTAAGAAAACAATCACGATTTCTTGACTCACTCTACCTAATATAATTCTCATCACGAGGGACCACGGCATGAAAAAATTGAAACGAGCACACACATGCACACACACACACACACACACACACACACACACACACACACACACACACACACACACACACACACACACACACACACACACACACACACATGCACACACACACACACATACAAGCACACACACACACACACACACATACACACACATACACCTTAAGAAAAGATAACTTTTGGTTGTTTATCGTTTTCTTTTGTATTACTGGGGACGAACGACCAAAAGTGTTATCTTAGTTTCAAGAAGTGCAAGATCGATCTCAAACGCCACAGTCTTTCCAAAAATTCAGTATAAGTCATTTATTGTGTCGTTGATTTTTTTTTTTTTTTTTTTTTTTTTTTTTTTTTTTTTTTTTATGAAGACGAACGACCGAAACTGTTATCATGGTTACATCAGGTACAATATCGACCTCAAACTCGACAACTTTTGCAAAAATCTGATTTTGAAAAAAAAAAACTAGTACTAATTTGGATTTAAGGTGAGGAGCCTACACCAGGAGGCTCGTAATTGCGGCCGATCCCGTCACCTTTACTCGATGTTTTTGGACTGTTGGTGCAAGTAACACTCACTGCTGGGAATCGGAGTGCGGGACTCGAACCCACAATTAAGCGAATTCAAGATTAGTACGCGTACGCTTACGCCACCAGCACTACACCGTCTTGTTAGTTTTGTTATTCCACAATTATGTTGCCTTATCATTGGTTAGTTAGGGTAGTCCATATAAATTCTAGAACAATTGTTAATTAAACGTCTTGAAGCTTACATTTAGACCCAAGGCAGGATTAAGTTATGTCTTATGCCTATCGGCTCCCGTGACCTCATTGCTGGTGGGAGTACGGTATATATACTGCTGCTCGCTCTGGCTTCAGCAGATTCAGCTCGCTCTTCCAAGCTCAACGCCATGAAGGTTTTGGTGAGTAGTGGGCTTTTATCTCCGTTGTGAAGAAAATATAAAAGACGTGTGGTTGACATATATCTCCAGTACTCGTTTGGGAATCGTGATAGAGCCAGAAAGTTATTTGCTATAGCATCAATATAGTCTTGCCGAAATTTCGATTGATATACAGTATCAATATGTTGATATTACGGAAATCTTTTTATCGATAAGTATTAGACCTTGGTAGTAGTGAGTTTTTCAGTCAAATTCCAACCAGTTAATAGATATACTACATTTTTGTGTTTTATATAATGTTTTAAGGATCAGTAGGTATTTGGTGTTACATTTGTACATGTTGGAGTAGATGCAATTTTGGTTACCATTAAGTGGATGATAGCAACTATTGAAGGATATCTCTTTTAGTCTTGTTTAGACAGTTTATGCTGAAATATTTTTAATTACTGATTTAGATCCAGGTATATAATATTATATGAAATGTTGAATTCCAGAATAATGTAGTATCCCAAAGCCCTGTAAGACGGAGTTAAAAAGGGTTGGTCGGGACGACCAAGTTGTAGCTGTCGAGCTTGAATATTCAAATGAAGGAATGTGTAATATCTTAAACAATTATTTTAGCTCGGTATTCGTAAACGAAACACCTCAAAGTGAACTCCAAACTGAAACCTGTGAAAAGTCTAGGGTAAACTTACTCACTACGGTAAATATAACAAAAGAAAAAATTAAAAAGTGTATAGACAAACTCAAAGTTAATAAAACACCAGGGCCTGACGGTTGGCATCCAAGAATATTAAAGGAAATGAAAAATGAGATTGTTGTTCCATCAGAAATTATTTTCAAGAAATCCATCATATCCAGAGATGTCCCAAGAGAATGGAAGCTAGCTAACGTTACTCCCATATTCAAAAAAGGTGACAAAAAGAAACCAAATAACTATAGGCCTATAAGTTTGACTTCAATCGTAGGAAAAATAATGGAAACTATCATCAGAGATGCTATCGAACATCATTTAGAAAGTAACCGTTTGATAAATGATAGCCAGCATGGTTTCAGAAGGAAACGTTCTTGCGTGACTAACTTACTCGAATTCTACAACACAGTTATCTCGAATTATGACAAAAGAAACAATATAGATCTAATATATCTAGACTTTGCAAAAGCTTTTGATACCGTCCCACACGAAAGACTACTTACTAAACTAGCTTTGCATGGAATAAGTGGTAGCCTATTAGGTTGGACTAGTAATTGGTTGAATGGTCGAAAACAGAGAGTTGTTTTAAATGGAAAAACTTCTGGATGGAAAAGTGTTGCAAGTGGAGTTCCTCAGGGTTCCGTTCTTGGGCCACTTCTATTCATAGTATATATAAATGATATAGACCATGGACTAAAATCTAATGTTTCCAAATTTGCTGATGATACAAAACTGTGCGGAGTGGCAAATGATCACTCAAACCAATTAGATATTCAAGAAGATTTAGATCAATTACAGCAATGGTCTGAAAAGTGGCTAATGAAATTTAACACAAGTAAATGCAAGGTAATGCACATAGGTAAAAATAACAGTAAGTACGATTACAAGTTATTTGGAAATTCGTTAACAAAAGTGGATAGTGAAAAAGATCTCGGCGTAATTATCAGTAACGACCTCAAATCATCCAAGCAATGTATTTCAGCCTCTGAGAAAGCAAATAAGATTCTGAGACTGATTGCGCGATCTTTTGATTTCAAAAGTCCATCACTCATTAACAAGCTATATAAATCGTTAGTTCGTCCACATTTGGAATATGCTGTTTCCGTATGGTCACCGAATCTCATTAAAGACATTGACAGACTGGAAAAAGTACAACGGCGAGCCACAAAACTGATTCCAAATATCAAAAATAAATCATACGAAAATCGACTAAAGCACATGAATCTGTTTTCCCTAAAAAAACGTAGACGCAGAGGTGACTTGATACAGGTCGTTAAGATTTTAAAGGGAATTGACAACATCAAAAGTGACCAAATTTTCACATTGAATGAGAATCAGACAAGAAACAATGGTCTCAAACTGTCCGGAAATAGATTCAATTTGGAAGTAGGTAGAAACAACTTTGCCAACCGTGTAGTTAATGAATGGAATAAACTTCCTGCACAGGTAGTGCAATTTAGTTCAGTTCGAAGCTTAAAGAATCATTTAGATAAACACCTAAGTAAGATGCTGTAATGATTATAATTTATCTTATATTGTTTTTGTTTTGTTATCATTTGTCTGATTTTCATTTATCATTAGTTATATGTCAATTTATTATTTACTATTTATCTGTTTGTTTATTATTTTAACTATACCTATGCATTTATTTATGTACTTTATTTGTTGTTTACATTATTATAATTTTTATTTACTATTTTATTATTATTATTATTATTATTATTATTATTATTATTATTATTATTATTATTATTATTATTATTATTATTATTATTATTATTATTATTATTATTATTATTTTTTTTTTTTTTTTTTTTTTTTTTTTTTTTTTTTGCATCCGACCTAGATATGGATCAAAAGGTCTCCTGTCGGCATTCTCCGCCTTTGTAATCCTTTGTAAGGGTAGAAAGATGGTGAGGATTGCATTTGTATGAATCGGGTGTTTGTAAAGAGCACAGTTCGTAGGCGAAGGTTTACACAAACTCGCTCTCCGCCTTAGGTCGTAAAATGTCCGGGAGCCTGCATGACCTGTGTTTTGCTTACTACTTTTAAACTAAGGTATGTGGAGATTCGAGGTTCCTTAAGTAAAGAATATTGCATATAGACTTGTAATAACGAATCTTATTGGAGAAAGGGTGAAGGAGGAGAAAATACAATTGGTTCACGATTGTGAGATCACACCCATAGGGGAGGATCTTTGATATAAAGTTAAAGATCATTGGACTAAAGAAATCATGACGTTACTGCAGAACTTGCCTAGGACCTAACAATGTGTGCTCTCACGGGATTCATTGATTGCATATTGAGAAACACGTAGTGTAACCGGTATTCAAGAAATAAAAGAAAATCTACAAGCATTTATTTCCCACTATACAGAAAATATAATAAAGTGGAGAAAGTAGAAAGTCTGAGACGTACTAAACAAAAGAAAGCGCACGAGATTACTTCCGTTAAATTCTTATACAACTTCCTTCTCTGAGGTACACTCAAGGAATCCCCCGAGAACACGAATGTTGGGTTCTAGTTGAGTTTTGCAGTGACGTATGATTTCTTTAGTACAATGATCTTTAACTTTATAATTAAGATCCTCCCCAAAGGACGTCATCTTACAATCGTGAACCAATTAAACTTTCTCCTCATCCACTCTTTCCCCAATCATATTCGTTGTTACAAGTCTATATGCAATATTATTTATTTAAACAATCTCAAATCTCTGAATATCTCACCTAGGTTACGACATTGTACACATCAGCAATGAAATTGGGCCCACGGCTACTGTTTATAAACACACAGCAAAGAGCCAACTTACGCAACTCACTCGCCTTCGGCTGTGTTTATAAATACATAATGCATAAAAATGCAACACCCATTTCCTACCCCCTCTTTCTACCAACTTATCTACCAGCCTCTTACAGATATGAGACTCTGGACAAAACGAGGCTTCCATGGATCCAGTCCCTGTTCCATGCAGAGCTCTCATTTTTGAGCTGAATATAATTGCATAGCGCCAACAACAACAATGTAGGGTTGACTGTGAGTCCGGACCAGTGGCAGTCACCAGAGAACGCCACGCAATGGCCCTCATAGTTCCCATCACTAAAACTTGTCTCTTTCCTTTCCACAGGTGATCCTCTGCATCGTAGGGGTGATTGGGGCCTCTGGGTCAATCGGTCCTTCTGGTATCGTGGGTCCTTCTCCTCCCGTCGATTTCAACCAGTCATTCTGGCATTCCTTTTTGTACGCCGCCCTTGACTATTTTGGTTTACACAGCGTCAAGGCCCCCAACTCGGCCCATGACTATCTCCCACGACACACTCGGGTAAATAGATCCGAAGCACAGCTTCCTAGGCAACACAGGTTCTCTTTTGGCTTGTTATCCAGTTAAGCCTGTTGTCCCCGATGAATGAACAGTGTTAGTATATATATATATATATATGTATATATATATATATATATGTATATTTATATATATATATATATAATGTATATATATATGTATATGTGTATATATATATATATATATATATGTATATATATATGTGTATATATGTATATATATATATATATATATATATATATATATATATATATATATATATATATATTGTTTAATTCATAAAAGTATTGGTCTTTGTGTGTCGAAGAAAAGGTGATCAGTCATTGCTCAATTGCTGGGGTTCGAAAAGTGATTTAGCTGTGTGTTCTTTCACTCGATCACAACAACGATCACTGTGTGTTCTTCCACTCGATCACATTAACGATCATGAAATACTTTACTCGTTAAATAGCTTTCAGAACTAAATTTAATGTAGAAAGTATTTGTAGAAATATATAACCCGTATTGATATTGTCATGTGCACGTAAAGCCATTCTTTCCGCTACAAATTTACTTTACAAAAAAAAAAAAAAAAAAAAAAAAATCTATCCGCTCTCAGCATTGCTAGTCAAGGATTTCTATAGCTGTTCTGAAGATTGGTTTAAGGTTTGTCAAACAAGTGTTTGAAGTGGTGTTTGACCGTGTGGATGGGGTACTTGGTTGTCAAACACGTTTGACAAAATACCCCCATTTACACGTTCAAACAACATTTCAAAGACATGTTTGACAAACCATTTGACCGTGTAAATGGCCCTTTAACGCCTGTTTGTGCCGGGTGACGTAATCGGAAGCGTGCTGGTCTCGCATTTGCTTAGTTTTCGGTTCGGATCCCGCACGCCTCTCCGATTCCCACCAGGTAATGTTACCTGCCCCAACAGTTACCCCATAGGACAAAGGTGACGGCTTCGGCCGCAGGCACTCAGCGTCTTGTAGTGTAGGCTCCTCATTTAGTTTCTCCACCTTATCAAAATTATATGTGTATATACTCGTATATACATATATTTGAAAGATGAATTGTGGCTTAAACTCCTTACCAAAGCAAACGCCTCCACCATGTCCAACACTGAATTTGATCAAGATATGCCTGTTTCAATTTCTATAACACAACAGCAATTCCTTTCTTTCCAGTCTGTCTCTTCACATATTCCTGGATGCACATTTGGGCCTTCTGGAAAGGTCTACTGCCCCAGTGGCAACATCGAGCTCACCGCCTAGGCCAGTGGTTCTTAACCTGTGGGGAATTCCCCACTGGTGGGGAATAGCGGAGTTGCCAAGTGGGGAATGACCGGTTGGACAGAAGTCCCACTGTCTTTTTTTTTTTTTTTAATCGATGTGTTTTTTTTGTTTTGTTTTTTTGTTTCTGGTGTCTTCTTGCTGTCACATTTCGTGAATTTGTTTCCACTCACAAATAATCGATAGTGCTTCAAAATTTAATACATTACATCCAAATGTTGACTTACTTTACAAATCACATATATTTACAGACTGTTTTAATAACAAAAACAACCAATATATGAGGTATTGTAAGTCATGTTTGGGTAAAAGTGACAACACTGTATATTTACGTACTAAACACTGCATGGGTTAAAATCGAATTTGTACAAACAATATACAAAATACCACTACAAAAATATGAAACATTTACCAATGGAAAGTGAACTTTCACAAAACTAATGAATGGCGCTATAGAAATGTGATGTTAAAGTTAAATTTTGTAATACATCCTTAACAAAATTTTACTAATAGCCTAGCTTCCTAGAGTTGTTACATTTTCTCTTATACTCACGTTTTCTGTATATTTGTGTCGTTCCCTGTTACCATATTGGAATTCAGTTTGAAATATACTACAATACAGTCTCCATGTGTTTTTGTCATCTCTGCAGCTAGACCCAGTTATTATGAACTGCCATCACTATGACCATGTTAGTGATTCTCTGAGTCCACTCCCATACACACTTAACGGCTTCCGTACCAAGTTCTACTTTTAATTGTTTTTGTCTTTCGCCAAACCATTTAATTCATAGCTGTAAGCACACCTAGATAGCAAAAATAGCTATATAGATATCTAACACAGGAAATGACAGAATTTTTGTCAAGCTATGACTATAAGAAATTGAGTCAAGTGGCTGTGTATGTAGAAAGAATAAGTGATGAAAGACGTGTGGTAAGTGCCAAACACACTGTACTTTCTGGTAGGAGTTTATTACGTAGGTCTAAACGCAAGTATGGCAGGAAGTGATCTCTCAAGTGGATGCTAAGGAGGCCTAGCCTTGGACATGGACGCACACGCGACCCACTTTCCTGATACCGTGTCCCAGGCGGAGAAAAGATCAGGCTAAACAATACAGACAAACATATCTAGGTATATACATAAGAATATACAGAAACAAGAAAACAATTACATATAATGAGGAATATGCATGCAAAATGGTTAAGGGTAACATTATACTAAATACCTTAATGCTATGGCACGCAGAATTGGCATAGACGCATACGCCTGTAGCGTACCCCTAATGACGTATATATAATCGGTTATATAATTGTGTATAGGGCACTTATATAATGTAATGACTACATAGGCTTACTTATACAATACATTTACAATAAATATATATTGATATTAAGTACTCATGTATAACAAAGAAGTGTTACATTTACAATAAAGGAGATACATATACAATAAATATATACAATAATTAAGTAAGGAAGGACTTGCCACAGATGGTAAGTCACCTGGGTTGGATGGATGCCAAGTGGAGTGATTTTTGGCAATAGCCCTCTTTTATACACTACTATCTTTTCATTTTCTTACATTCTTCTCCCACAAAAAAACCGATCCCGCGCGAGTGGGTGATCTTACCTAGCTAGTCCACTAGTCCACTTGATAAAGGAATGAACCATTGGCCAGTAAGGTGGTTTATTGTTTGCCTAAGGGAACGGAACGTACCAGAGGACTAGAGGACATTGTGAAATGTATTGTAGGTGCATAGGTAGAGGAACTGAGAACAGTCAACTCATTTTACATCAGCAGTAGAGCTTGTATTGGTGTTGGAAATTGTGATTGTGAGTAGATTGAGGAGAAGGAATGAAAAGTGTTGTGAAAGAAGTATCTGGAGATGGATAGAAAGATTGTGCCTATGTTATTATATGGTGCAGATTTTTAGTTCATTTGATAATGTGTTTGAGGAATATATTTGGGATGGAGAGGAATTGTGCAGCTAAAACATGAAAGAATACGGGGATGGTTTGAAAACATGGAAAAGAATGGGGGAGGCAGAGGTGGGTGGAGTAAACTGGTGAGGAAGACCCAGAATGAGAAGGGGGTTTTAAGGAGAGAAAGGATAATGTAGTACTTAATCGACAAAGCGCAAATCATGATAACTTCATATACCAAAATGTTTCCTCCGCCGTTGTAAGGGAGGTCGATAGTTAAGGCATGCATCCACTTGTCTGACCTATGTTTGTCTTAGGTTCTTAGCGACGAAGGGCCCTACGTCTACCATTGCAATTTCTCCGGTTTTAAAACAATGCATCAAGATACACATTTATATCATTAAAGTATTTAAGGAAACCAGTAACAAAATTTTCATTTGTATAATTTATCAAAAGTACACATTGCAAGCACACATCAAGGGAGGAAACTCACATTGAAAAATTAATTAACACACCAACTTCCATAGTTGATGAAGAAGGACCTGATACATGAAGAAATTGTTAAAAGTTTTCAACTGAGATTACTGTAGGAGTATCATAATCTAGCAATCCTTGAACAAGATTGTTCATTCACAATTGTATGGACCCCAACATATGAACATGACGGGTGTGTTTACAAGAAATGTGCAAACACTCGACTGAGGGTTGAGGAGAAAGACACCATCGGCGTAGCTCCCAGTGTATCCTATTAAACTGACAGCGCATGGGTAGTCTGAAGAGCTCACCAGTTATTTACCCATCCGGTATTTCTATAATCGTGCCACTCAATCCAGTAATCTTTGGTATGTATCCCCGTAGGATCACTTAGTTAATGGAAATCGCTACGACTGTCCTGTTACTTTGTTTAAGGGAATTATCTTTAGCCGAAGAAGGAACCTTGCCAGGCCATTTCCTCGGCGTTCTTCTCGCAGGCCTAAATTGAGAGATCTGCGTAGAAAGTGTCTCATTATATTTCTTGTAAATGCTGGAGATTAATAGATACAAAAAAAGTAGTTCAGCTAAGGAGGTTGGGGAAGACGTAGAACAGCACGAAGTGGTCGAAGTCTATTTTGAAATAACGTACTGGACTATGGACGCTTTGGTATATAACGTCAATGCATTAACTAGGAGAGGTTACCAAGTTGATCTTGTTTACTTGAGCATGAAACAATCACAGAAACATATTTTGAAAAATCTGATTGAAAAGATTAGATAATAAGACGAAAATTTACATAACTAAATAAAACAATAGGTAGACATATCAATAGGTGAAACAATTGAAAAATAAATAGATACAATACAGTTATTTCCCTTTGGTAGGACACTTTCACCCCTTCCGTCTTGGGGAACATTTGTCCTTCTGGTGGATCTCAACCAGACGGTTTGCTCCCAGTCGCGATTGGAAGTAAATTGTAATTGATAACAATAACAGTTCATTCTATGACTCGTATAATATTGCACTAGAACGTAGATCAACGTCTCTAAATTGAATAGAATCGTTTTGTGTCACCCAGGACTAAATTCCTAAACGTAGACACAGTAGATTCTTGAGTTGATCCTCCAGAATAAATGTGAATTTATCCTTACACTCCCTTTGTAATTGGGTTTTCTCTGTTAAAGATTATGGGGATAAACAGACACAGAGGCACCTTTTATAACAAGTGAGGAATTAAATGTAAGAAAACAATCACGATTCCTTGACCCACTCTACCTAATATAAATCTCATCACGAGGGACCACGGCATGAAAAAATTGAAACGAATTCTATGCCAGGCTACCTATTTTAAGAAAAGATAACTTTTGGTTCTTTATCGTTTTCTATTGTATTACGTGGTTGTATTACTGGGGACGGACGACCAAAACTGTTATCTTAGTTTCAAGAAGTGCAAGATCGATCTCAAACTCCACAGTCTTTCCAAAAATTCAGTATAAGTCATTTATTGTGTCGTTGATTTTTTTTTTTTTTTTTTTTTTTTAATGAAGACGAACGACCGAAACTGTTATCATGGTTACACCAGGTACAATATCGACCTCAAACTCGACAACTTTTGCAAAAATCTGATTTTGGGAAGAAAAAAGAAACTAGTACTAATTTGGATTTAAGGTGAGGAACCTACACCAGGAGGCTCGTAACTGCGGCCGATCCCGTCACCTTTACTCGATGTTTTTGGACTGTTGGTGCAAGTAACACTCACTGCTGGGAATCGGAGTGCGGGACTCGAACCCACAATTAAGCGAGTTCAAGATTAGTACGCGTACGGTTACGCCACCAGCACTACACCGTCTTGTTAGTTTTGTTATTCCACAATTATGTTGCCTTATCATTGGTTAGTTAGGGTAGTCCATATAAATTCTAGAACAATTGTTAATTAAACGTCTTGAAGCTTACATTTAGACCCAAGGCAGGATTAAGTTATGTCTTATGCCTATCGGCTCCCGTGACCTCATTGCTGGTGGGAGTAGAGTATATATACGGCTGGTCGCTTGGCTTCAGCAGATTCAGCTCGCTCTTCCAAGCTCAACACAATGAAGATTTTGGTGAGTAGTGGGCTTTTATCTCCGTTGTGAAGAAAATATAAAAGACGTGTGGTTGACATATATCTCCAGTACTCGTTTGGGAATCGTGATAGAGCCAGAAAGTTATTTGCTATAGCATCAATATAGTCTTGCCGAAATTTCGATTGATATACAGTATTAATATGTTGATATTACGGAAATCTTTTTATCGATAAGTATCAGACGTTGGTAGTAGTGAGTTTTTCAATCAAATTCCAACCAGTTTATAGATATACTACATTTTTGTGTTTTATATAATGTTTTAAGGATCAGTAGATATTTGGTGTTACATTTGTACATGTTGGAGTAGATGCATTTTTTTTTACCATTAAGTGGATGATAGCAACTATTTAAGGATATCTCTTTGAGTCTTGTTTAGACAGTTTATGCTGAAATATTTTTAATTAGTGATTTAGATCCAGGTATATAATATTATATGAAATGTTGAATTCCAGAATAATGTAGTATCCCAAAGCCCTGTAAGACGGAGTTAAAAAGGGATGGTCGGGACGACCAAGTTGTAGCTGTCGAGCTCTGTAAGGGTAGAGAGTGGGGCAGATGGTGAGGATTGCATTTGTATGAATCGGGTGTTTATAAAGAGCACAGTTCGTAGGCGAAGGGTTGCACAAGTTCGCTCTCCGCCTTGAGTCATAAAGTGGTCCGGAGCCTGTATGACGTGTATTTTGTTTACTACTTGTAAACTAAGTTATGCAGAGATTCAGTTGCTTAAGTAAACAATATTACATATAGACTTGTGACAACGAATCTGACTGGAGAAAGGGTGAAGGAGGAAAAAATTAAATTGGTACACGATCGTAAGATTACGCCCTTAGGGGAGGATCTTTAATGTAGTTAAAGATCATTGGACTAAAGAAATCATGATGTCACTGCAGAACTTACCTAGGACCTTACAGTGTGTGTTCTCACAGGATTCATTGAGAAACACGTTGTGTAACCGGTATTCAAGAAAGAAAAAAAGCTACAAACATTTCTTTCCCACTATACAGAAAATATAATAAAGTGGAAAAAGTAGAAAGTCTGAGACGTACTAAACAAAAGAAAGCGCACGAGATTACTTCCGTTGAATTCTTATACAACTTCCTTCTCTGAGGTACACTCAAGAAATCCCCCGAGAACACGAATGTTGGGTTCTAAGTGAGTTTTGCAGTGACGTATGATTTCTTTAGTACAATGATCTTTAACTTTATAATTAAGATCCTCCCCAAAGGACGTCATCTTACAATCGTGAACCAATTAAACTTTCTCCTCATCCACTCTTTCCCCAATCATATTCGTTGTTACAAGTCTATATGCAATATTATTTATTTAAACAATCTCAAATCTCTGAATATCTCACCTAGGTTACAACATTGTACACATCAGCAATGAAATTGGGCCCACGGCTACTGTTTATAAACACACAGCAAAGAGCCAACTTACGCAACTCACTCGCCTTCGGCTGTGTTTATAAATACATAATGCATAAAAATGCAACACCCATTTCCTACCCCCTCTTTCTACCAACTTATCTACCAGCCTCTTACAGATATGAGACTCTGGACAAAACGAGGCTTCCATGGATCCAGTCCCTGTTCTATGCAGAGCTCTCATTTTTTCGCTGAATATAATTGCATAGCGCCAACAACAACAATGTAGGGTTGACTGTGAGTCCGGACCAGTGGTAGTCACCAGAGAACGCCACGCAATGGTCCTCATAGTTCCCATCACTAAAACTTGTCTCTTTCCTTTCCACAGTTGATCCTCTGCCTCGTAGGGGTGATTGGGGCCTCTGGGGTAATCGGTCCTTCTCCTCCCGTCGATTCCAACCAGCCATACCGGCCCTCCTCTTGGAACGCCGCCTTTGACTATTTTGGTTTACACATCGTCAAGCCTCCCAACTCGGCCCATGACTATCTCCCACGACACACTCTGGTAAATAGATCCGAAGCACAGCTTCCTAGGCAACACAGGTTCTCTTTTGGCTTGTTATCCAGTTAAGCCTGTTGTCCCCGATGAAGGAACAGTGTTAGTATATATATATATATATAATATATATACATATATATATATATATGTATATATGTATATATATATATATATATGTATATATATGTGTATATATATATATATATATGTATATATATATGTGTATATATATGTATATATATATATATTGTTTAATTCATGAAAGTTTTGGTCTTTGTGTGACGAAGAAAAGGTGATCATTCATTGCTCAATTGCTGGGGTTCGAAAAGTGATGTAGCTGTGTGTTCTTTGACTCGATCACAACAACGATCACCGTGTGTTCTTCCACTCGATCACATTAACGATCATGAAATACTTTACTCGTTAAATAGCTTTCAGAACTAAATTTAATGTAGAAAGTATTTGTAGAAATATATAACCCGTATTGATATTGTCATGTGCACGTAAAGCCATTCTTTCCGCTACAAATTTCCTTTACAAAAAAAAAAAAAAAAAAAAATCTATCCGCTCTCAGCATTGCTAGTCAGGGATTTCTATAGCTGTTCTGAAGATTGGTTTAAGGTTTGTCAAACAAGCGTTTGAAGTGGTGTTTGACCGTGTGGATGGGGTACTTGGTTGTCAAACACGTTTGACAAAATACCCCCATTCACACGTTCAAACAACATTTCAAAGACATGTTTGACAAACCATTTGACCGTGTAAATGGCCCTTTAACGCCTGTTGGTGCCGGTGGCGTAATCGGAAGCGTGCTGGTCTCGCATTCGCTTAGTTGTGGGTTCGAATCCCGCACGCGTCTCCCATTCCCACCAGGTAATGTTACCTGCCCCAACAGTTACCCCATAGGACAAAGGTGACGGCTTCGGCCGCAGGCACTCAGCGTCTTGTAGTGTAGGCTCCTCATTTAGTTTCTCCACCTTATCAAAATTATATGTGTATATACTCGTATATACATATATTTGAAAGATGAATTGTGGAAAGATATGCCTGTTTCAATTTTTTTTAACTCAACAGCAATTCCTTTCTTTCCAGTCTGTCCCTCTACATAGTCCTGGATGCACGGTTGGGCCTTCGGGAAAGGTCTTCTGTCCCAGTGGCAACATCAAGCTCACCGCCTAGGCCAGTGGTTCTTAACCTGTGGGGAATTCCCCACTGGTGGGGAATGGCGGAGTTGTCAAGTGGGGAATGACCGGTCGGACAGAAGAACCGGTGTCTTTTTTTTTTTTCTTTTTCTTTTTTAATCGATGTGTTTTTCTTTTATTTTTTTCTGGTGTCTTCTTATTGTCACATTTCGTGAATTTGTTTCCATCCACAAATAATCGATAGTGCTTCAAAATTTAATACATTACATCCAAATGTTGACTTACTTTACATATCACAACCATTTACAGACTGTTTTAATAACAAAAACAACCAATATATAAGGTATTGTAAGTCATGTTTGGGTAAAAGTGACAACACTGTATATTTACGTACTAAACAATGCATGGGTTAAAATCGAATTTGTACAAACAATATACAAAATACGACTACAAAAATATGAAACATTTACCAATGGAAAGTGAACTTTCACAACACTAATGAATGGCGCTATAGAAATGTGATGTTAAAGTTAAATTTTGTAATACATCCTTAACAAAATTGTACTAATAGCCTAGCTTCCTAGAGTTGTTACATTTTCTCTTATACTCACGTTTTCTGTATATTTGTGTCGTTCCCTGTTACCATATTGGAATTCAGTTTGAAATATACTACAATACAGTCTCCATGTGTTTTTGTCATCTTTGCACCTAGACCCAGTTATTTGCGAACTGCCATCACTATGACCATGTTAGTGATTCTCTGAGTCCACTCCCATACACACTTAACGGCTTCCGTACCAAGGTCTACTTTTAATTGTTTTTGTCCTTCGCCAAACCATTTAATTCATAGCTGTAAGCACACCTACATAACAAAGATAGCTATATAGATATCTAGCACAGGAAATGTAAATGTAGTAATGAGAGAATTTTTGTTAAGCTATGACTATAAGAAATTGAGTCAAGTGGCTGTGTATGTAGAAAGAATAAGTGATGAAAGACGTGTGGTAAGTGCCAAACACACTGTACTTTCTGGTAGGAGTTTATTACGTAGGTCTACACACAAGTATGGCAGGAAGTGATCTCTCAAGCGGATGCTAGGGAGGCCTACCTAGCCTTAAGCATGGACGGACGCACACGCGACCCACTTTCCTGATACCGTGTCCCAGGCGGAGAAAAGATCAGGCTAAACTATACAGACAAACATATCTAGGTATATACATAAGAATATACAGAAACAAGAGAACAATTACACATAATGAGGAATATGCATGCAAAATGGTTAAGGGTAACATTATACTAAATACCTTAATGCTATGGCACGTAAAATTGGCATAGACGCATACGCCTGTAGCGTACGCCTTATGATGTATATATAATCGGTTATATAATTTTGTTTAGGGCACTTATATAATGTAATGACTACATAGGCTTATACAATACATTTACAATAAATATATGTTGATATTAAGTACTCATGTATAACAAAGAAGTGTTACATATACAATGAAGGATATATATATATATATATATATATATATATATATATATATATACAATAATTATATACAATAATTAAGTAAGGAAGGACTTGCCACAGACGGTAAGTCACCTGGGTTGGATGGATGCCAAGTGGAGTGCTTTTTGGCAATAGCCCTCTTTTATACACTACTATCTTTTCATTTTCTTACATTCTTCCCCTCCCACAAAAACCTCGCGAATGGGTGGTCTTACCTAGCTAGTCCACTACTCCACTTGACAAAGGAACGAACCATTGGCCAGTGAGGTGGTTTTTTGTGTGCCTAAGGGAACGGAACGTACCAGAGGACTAGAAGACATTCTGAAAGGTATTGCAAATACATAGGTAGAGGAACTGAAAACAGTCAACTCATTTTACATCAGGAGTAGAGCTTGTATTGGTGTTGGAAATTGTGATTGTGAGTAGATTGAGGAGAAGGAATGAAAAGTGTTGTGAAAGAAGTATCTGGAGATGGATAGAAAGATTGTGCCTATGTTATTGCATGGTGCAGATTTTTAGTTCATTTGATAATGTGTTTAAGGAATATATTGGGGATGGAGAGAAATTGTACAGCTAAAACATGAAAGAATACGGGGATGGTTTGAAAACATGGAAAAGAATGGGGAAGTCAGAGGTGGATGGAGTGAACTGGTGAGGAAGACCGAGAATGAGATGGGTGGATATGGAGAAGGGGGTTTTAAGAAGAGAAAGGATAATGTAGTACTTAATCGACAAAGTGCAAATCATGATAACTTCATATCAAAATGTTTCTTCCGCCATTGTCAGGTAGGTAGACAGTTAAGGCATGCATCCACTTGTCTGACCTATGTTTGTCTTAAGTTCTTCTCGACGAAGGGCCCTACGTCTACCATTGCAATTTCTCCGGTTTTAGAACAATGCATCAATATACACATTTATATCATTAAAGTATTTAAGGAAACCAGTAACAAAATTTCCACTTGTATAACTTATCAAAAGTGTACATTGCAAGCACACATCAATGGAGGAAACTCACAATGAAAAATAAACTAACACATCTTCAAGGCTTCCATGGTCGATGAAGAAGGACCTGATACATGAACAAATTGTTAAAAGTTTTCAACTGAGATCACTGTAGGAACATCATAATCTAGCAGTCCTTGAACAAGATTGTTCATTCACAATTGTATGGACCCCAACAAATGAACACGATGGGCATGTTTACAAGAAATGTGCAAACACCCGATGAGGGTTGAGGAGAAAGACACCATCGACGTAGCTCCATATGCATCCTGTTAAACTGACAGCGCATGGGCAGTCTGAAGAGCTCACCAGTTATTTATCAATACGGTATTTATTGTATTCTGATTCTGTTAACATTATGTATAGATTATAGCTCTGTGTAGACATGCAGGAGATTTAGATAAATGCATAGTTAGAATTCTGTATGTGTGTATGTACATGCGTGTCAGCGTGAATGTTCAAGAACTTACAATTGCCATTCTGTTTAATCAATTATTTATTTTTGTAATGCGAAAGTTGAATAAATGAGATAGATTATTAATATGATCAAAACTGAATTATTATATAACTGAGATTGGATGTATGTAAAATTCTGTGCACATGGAATGATTGTGGAAATTAAAATTAATGAGAAGCAACCGCCTTTGGGCACGCTATGCCAGCGTGAACCCACGTCACCTCCGGGTTAGTTAGAAGCGAGTCAGCATTAAAAAAGGATAACGAGTGACCAGTGAGAGTGCTTGTGCATATATCTTGTGCCTTGAAATAGACTTGTGAACGCCGAACGCTATCTTCATTACTTCCACCTTATTTATTGAACCTACCATATATTTCTGTAATCATGCCACTCAATCCAGTAATCTTTGGTATCTATCCCCGTAGGATCACTATGCCTTAGATCACTTAGTTAACGGTAATCGCTACGACTGTCCTGTTACTTTGTGTAGGGGAATTATCTTTAGCCGAAGAAGGAACCTTGCCAGGCCATTTCCTCGGCGTTCTTCTCGCAGGCCTAAATTGAGAGATCTGCGTAGAAAGTGTCTCATTATATTTCTTGTAAATGCTGGAGATTAACAGATACAAAAGAAAAAAAGTAGTTCAGATAAGGAGGTTGGGGAAGACGTAGAACAGCACGAAGTGGTCGACGTTCATCTTGAAATAATGTATTGGACTATGGACGCTCTGGTATATAACGTCAATGCATTAACTAGGAGAGGTGACCAAGTTGATCTTGTTTACTTGAGCAAGAAATATCACAGAAACATATTTTGAAAAATCTGATTGAAAAGATTAGATGATAAGATGAAAATATACATAACTAAATAAAACAATGGGTAGACATATCAATAGGTGAAACAATTGAAAAATAAATAGATACAATATAGTTATTTCCTTTTGGTAGGACACTTCCAGCACTTCCGTCTTGGGGAACATTTGTCCTCATGGTGGATCTTGAACCAGACGGTTTGCTCCCAGTCGCGATTGGAAGTAAATTGTAATTAATAACGTCTCTAAAATGAATACAATCGTTTTGTGTCACCCAGGACTAAATTCCTAAACGTAGACACAGTAGATTCTTGAGTTGATCCTCCAGAATAAATGTGAATTTATCCTTACACTCCCTTTGTAATTGGGTTTTCTCTGTTAAAGATTATGGGGATAAACAGACACAGAGGCACCTTTTATAACAAGTGAGGAATTAAATGTAAGAAAACAATCACGATTCCTTGACCCACTCTGCCTAATATAATTCTCATCACGAGGGACCACGGCAGGAAAAAATTGAAACGAGCGTTGACCCTGTCCTGTATACAAGTAAACACACACACACACACATGCACACACATGCACACACATGCACACACACACACACACACACACACACACACATGCACACACACACACACACACACACACACACACACACACACACATGCACACACACACACATACAAGCACACACACATACACACACACACATACACACACATACACCTTAAGAAAAGATAACTTTTGGTTGTTTATCGTTTTCTTTTGTATTACTGGGGACGGATGACCAAAAGTGTTATCTTAGTTTCAAGAAGTGCGAGATCGATCTCAAACTCCACAGTCTTTCCAAAAATTCAGTATAAGTCATTTATTGTGTCGTTGATTTTTTTTTTTTTTTTTTTATTTTTTTTTTTTTTTATGAAGATGAACGACCGAAACTGTTATCATGGTTACATCAGGTACAATATAAACCTCAAACTCGACAACTTTTGCAAAAATCTGATTTTGGGAGAAAAAAAAACACTAGTACTAATTTGGATTTAAGGTGAGGAGCCTACACCAGGAGGCTCATAACTGCGGCCGATCCCGTCACCTTTACTCGATGTTTTTGGACTGTTGGTGCAAGTAACAGTCACTGCTGGGAATCGGAGTGCGGGACTCGAACCCACAATTAAGCGAATTCAAGATTAGTACGCGTACGCTTACGCCACCAGCCCTACACCGTCTTGTTAGTTTTGTTATTCCACAATTATGTTGCCTTATCATTGGTTAGTTAGGGTAGTCCATATAAATTCTAGAACAATTGTTAATTAAACGTCTTGAAGCTTACATTTAGACCCAAGGCAGGATTAATTTGTGTCTTATGCCTATCGGCTCCCGTGACCTCTTTGCTGGTGGATGTACGGTATATATCCTGCTGCTCGCTCTGGCTTCAGCAGATTCAGCTCGCTCTTCCAAGCTCAACGCCATGAAGGTTTTGGTGAGTAGTGAGCTTTTATCTCCGTTGTGAAGAAAATATAAAAGACGTGTGGTTGACATATATCTCCAGTACTCGTTTGGGAATCGTGATAGAGCCAGAAAGTTATTTGCTATAGCATCAATATAGTCTTGCCGAAATTTCGATTGATATACAGTACCAATATGTTGATATTACGGAAATCTTTTTATCGATAAGTATTAGACCTTGGTAGTAGTGAGTTTTTCAGTCAAATTCCAACCAGTTTATAGATATACTAAATTTATGTGTTTTTATATAATGTTTTAAGGATCATTAGGTATTTGGTGTTACGTTTGTACATGTTGGAGTAGATGCAATTTTGGTTACCATTAAGTGGATGATAGCAACTATTGAAGGATATCTCCTTTAGTCTTGTTTAGACAGTCTATGCTGAAATATTTTTAATTACTGATTTAGATCCAGGTATATAATATCATATGAAATGTTGAATTCCAGAATAATGTAGTATACCAAAGCCCTGTAGGAGGGAGTTCAAAAGGGATGGTCGGGACGACCAAGTTGTAGCTGTCGAGCTCTGTAAGAGGCTGGTAGAGAAATGGGTAGAAAGTGGGGCAGATGGTGAGGATTCCATTTTTATAAATCGGGTGTTTGTAAAGAGCACAGTTCGTAGGCGAAGGTATACACAAGCTCGCTCTCCGCCTTGGGTCGTAAAATGGCCGGGAGCCTATATGACGTTTTTTTTTTTTTTTTTTTTTTTGCTTACTACTTTTAAACTAAGGTATGTGGAGATTCGAGTTTGCTTAAGTAAACAATATTGCATATAGACTTATAATAACGAATCTTAATGGAGAAAGGGTGGAGGAGGAGAAAATACAATTGGTTCACGATTGTGAGATCACGCCCATAGGGGAGGATCTTAGATATAAAATTAAAGATCATTGGACTAAAGAAATCACCACTAAAACTTGTCTCTATCCTTTCCACAGGTGATCCTCTGCCTCGTAGGGGTGATTGGGGCCTCTGGGGTAATCGGTCCTTCTGGTCCCGGCGATTTCAACCGACATGCCCGGCCCATCCTTGGGAACACCGCCCTTAACTATTCTGCTTATTCATACAGCGTCAAGGCTCCCAACTCGGCCCATGACTATCTCCCACTACGCACTCGGGTAAGTAGATCCGAAGCACAGCTTCCTAGGCAACACAAGTTCTCTTTTGGCTTGTTATCCAGTTAAGCCTGTTGTCCCCAATAAAAGAACAGTGTAAGTATATATATACATACATACATATATATATATATATATATATATATATATATATATATGTATGTATATATATACATATATTTATATATATATATATATATATATTGTTTAATTCATGAAAGTATTGGTCATTGTGTGACGAAGAAAAGGTGATCATTCATTGCTCAATTGCTGGGGTTCGAAAAGTGATGTAGCTGTATGTTCTTTGACTCGATCACAACAACGATCACTGTGTGTTTTTCCACTCGATCACACTAACGATCATGAAGTATTTTACTCGTTAAATAGCTTTCAGAACTAAATTTAATGTAGAAAGTATTTGTAGAAATGTATAACCCGTATTGATGTTGTCATGTGCAGGTACTGTAAAGCCATTGTTTCCGCTACAAATTTCCTTTACACAAAAAAAAAAAAAAAAAATCTATCCGCACTCAGCATTGCTAGTCAAGGATTTCTATAGCTGTTCTGATGATTGGTTTAAGGTTTGTCAAACAAGTGTTTGAAGTGGTGTTTGACCGTGTGGATGGGGTACTTGGTTGTCAAACACGTTTGACAAAATACCCCCATTCACACGTTCAAACAACACTTCAAAGACATGTTTGACAAACCATTTGACCGTGTAAATGGCCCTTTAACGCCTGTTGGTGCCGGTGGCGTAATCGGAAGCGTGCTGGTCTCGCATTCGCTTAGTTGTGGGTTCGAATCCCGCACGCGTCTCCCATTCCCACCAGCTAATGTTACCTGCCCCAACAGTTACCCCATAGGACAAAGGTGACGGCTTCGGCCGCAGGTACTCAGCGTCTTGTAGTGTAGGCTCCTCATTTAGTTTCTCCACCTTATCAAAATTATATGTGTATATACTCGTATATACATATATTTGAAAGATGAATTGTGGCTTAAACTCCTTACCAAAGCAAACGCCTCCACCATGTCCAAAACTGAATTTGATTAAGATATGCCTGTTTCAATTTTTTTTTAACTCAACAGCAATTCCTTTCTTTCCAGTCTGTCCCTCCACATATTCCTGGATGCACGGTTGGGCCTTCTGGAAAGGTCTTCTGCCCCAGTGGCAACATCGAGCTCACCTCCTAGGCCAGTGGTTACCTGTGGGGAATTCCCCACTGGTGGGGAATGGCGGAGTTGCCAAGTGGGGAATGACCGGTTGGACAGAAGAACCAATGTCTTTTTTTTATTTTTTATCGATGTGTTTTTGTTTCTTTTTGTTTGTTTCTGGTGTCTTCTTCTTGTCACATTTCGTGAATTTGTTTCCACCCACAAATAATCGATAGTGCTTCAAAATCTAATGCATTACATCCAAATGTTGACTTACTTTACAAATCACAACCATTTACAGACTGTTTTAATAACAAAAACAACCAATATATGAGGTATTGTAAGTCACGTTTGGGTAAAAGTGACAACACTGTATATTTACGTACTAAACACTGCATGGGTTAAAATCGAATTTGTCAAAGACCGATGCTGTGGTGGGAAATGGAGAGTTGGCTCACTAAAAAGTGGGGAATTGGAGGAAAAAAGGTTAAAAAACCCCTGCCCTAGGCCTTCGTGAGCGTTTCCTGGCTCTTCTCGTCCCATGTCGCTCCACTTCTCTCACTCTATATGACCCCATTCTCTCTCTCTCTCTCTCTTCACTGATTCTTTTAACAGTCCGAGAGACGACTCCAATTTCCTTTCCTACTTTCACGTCTTCGTTCAACCGTTTGATCGCTGGACATTATCTTGAAATGAACAAAAATCTCTAGGTGGTAGCCAGAATAATATATGTAAATACGTACACAATCCATAATAGAGGGGTTGGTTTTTGGAAATCTTTTCTTTTTAATCATAGGGAGGGAGGGTGGCTGGGTTTTAAGCCATCAGTATAAACTAATGTACATAAAATGGACGTTGTAGTTACTGGATTCAAACCAAGCGTTTTTAATGTTGATGACAAAGGGGCTGTTTCTGTCATTTAAAAGTCACAGAGTCCTTTGTTTTTGGTCTCTCGACTGATCCTCCACTCTTCATCTTCCCTATCGCCTTCTACAAGAAGCCATCTGTATCTTTTCTTTTCCTTTTTTCTTCGTTTTCCGCACAGAAACAGGGGATCTCGAGAAGAGGCCTTACCATAAGTATAAGCCATCATTATCATCGTTATCAAAGAAGAGCGAGTTTATTAATCAAATAAACATGATATAATTCAACTCTGATTATTTTTCAACCCCATTTTATGTTACGAAAATGTAATGGCCTGAAAGTATTTCAATTTGTCATGAATGACAAAAGCGAAGCAAGTTACCATGTACAATGGGCTACACTGTGAATGTGTACAACATACGGGCACTATAACGTTGGGTAATGGATAAATAGGTAAACAAATATAAAAAAATATATAGAAACTGAATAGACAGATACGAATTAGCATATAAACAAATAGAAATTGATTAATACAAACTAATATATAAATAAACAAAAATGAATACATACAAATCAATACATAAACAAACAACTAGGAATGGATAAACACAAAGTAGTCAACTCCAGTTGAGCAGTAGTCGTCAATCAGGTCAGGTCAACTGGGTAGCTGCTTCAAATAGTGATATAGCGAGTGGTTTTGTTAGAGTATTCAGCTCCAATGAGGTACAATATCTACTTAGTAGAATTGAAGCCTTGGAGGATGCTGTAAAGTACCTTAAAGAGGAGAATCGAGTTTTCCGTTCGAAGCCCCAAAATACGGAAGGACAACTAAGTTTGGAGCCTGGGTGGAAAACGGTGACAAATAAGGCGCGGAAAGTTGGGAAAAAGTCCTCACCAGTCCCGCTCGATTACAGGAACACGTTTCAAGCACTAGCGGGTCTATAAGAAAAAGAAACAAAGGAAATTCAAGAGAAGAAGGGAAAGGCAGACGCTGGATCCCTGCCCACAGGTAAAATTTTGTTGTAGGAGACAGTCAAGTGAGGTACTTAGGCAGGGCTTTCTGTGATAAAGACAGGAAACACAGGACGCAGGTGTGTTTCCCCGGCGCGGCGATAGGTGATGTTAGAGATAGGATTGAAGAGTGTTTAGTAGGGGAAGGTAAGGACCCTTTCGTTTGCTTAAGTGCTGGGGGCAATGATATAGGTAAGTTAGGGAATGAGGAATTGTTTGCGCGGTTCCGGGATGCGCTAGACAAGATTAGAAATAGGGGAGGTGTTTCTGTTGTATTTGGAATCCTTCAGAGGCGTAGAGATGGAGGCATGTAGCATTCCAGGGCTATTGTAATGAATTGCAGGCTGGCAATATAATTTATCAAAAGTACACATTGCAAGCACACATAAATGGAAGAAAACTCACAATGAAACATGCATGAACAAACCATAAAACTTCCATAGTCGATGAAGAAGCATCTGATATATGAAGAAACTGTTAAAGTTTTCAGCTGAGTTTACTGTAGGGGTATCATAACCTAGCAGCTCGTGAACAACATTGCTTATTCACAATTCTATGCATCCCAACACATGAACATGCTGGGCGTGCTTACAAGAAATGTACAAACGCACTTGAATTCTAAAGACTGAGCAGAAAGACACCAGCGGCATAGCTCCACGTGCATCCTGTTAAATTGACAATACGTAGACAGTCTGAAGACCTCACCGGTTATGTACCAATACGGTTTTTCTGTGATTGTTCCACGTGCATCCTGTTAAATTGACAGTACGTGGACAGTCTGAAGACCTCACCGGTTATGTACCAATACGGTATTTCTGTGATAGTTCCACTCGATCCAGGAATCTTTGGTATTTATCCCCGTAAACTCACTATACTTTAGATCACTTAGTTCTTGGTAATCGCTACGGCTGTCCTGTTACTTTGTGCAAGGGAATTATCTTTAGTTGAGGAATGAATCTTGCCAGGCCATTTTTGGGTGTTCTTCCCACAGGAACTTGGAATACCTGCGTAGGAAGTGTCTCATTAAATTCCTTACAAATGCTGGAGATTAATAGATACAAAAAAGTCCTGGGAAGGAGGTTGGGGAAGACGTAGAACAACACGAAATGGTCGAAGTCCATTTTGAAATAAAGTACTGCGACTTGCTAGGTTAGACCACCCGCTTGCGCGGGTTCGGTTTTTGTGGGAGGGGAAGAATGTCTTGAAGAAAATTAAAAGATAGTAGTGTATAAAAGAGGGCTTCTGCCATCGGGCGATTAGAGATATTTATTTCGTGGCGTCGTGGCTTTGGAGGTATGGGCAGGAGACTGGGATTAATGTGTAACCATTACGTTACGTGGGAGTGTTTATTCTTCTTATCCTCATTCAACAAGGTTAGAAAATGAGTAGGAGTCTTAGTCTTAGGGAAAGATAGAGAAATTGGAAATAATTTTAGTGGGGATAAACTCCTGCGGAATAAATTACAAGAAAAGGATCACGATTCCTTGACCCACTCTACCTAATATAATTCTCATCACGAGGGAGCGCGGCAAGAAAACGTTCGAACGAATTCTAGGCCAGGATATATTTTTTAAGAAAATATAACTTTTGATTGTTTATTGCATAATTGACATGTTTTCTTTTGTATTACTGGGGATGGACGACCAAAATTTTATCTTAGTTTCAGGAATTTTAAGACCGATCTCAAACTCCACAGTCTTTGCAAAAACTCAGTATGTCATTTATTGTGTTGTTGTTGTTGTTTTACTAAAGATGAACGACCAAAGCTGTTATCATAGTTACATAAGGTACAATATCGATATCAAAATCCACATATACTGACGTAGTTGTTCGACGGACCACTTACAAACGAATGACAAACTATCACTGTGCAAATATTATTACCCAAAAATACCAAAACAGAATACAAAATATAAATATGTAAATTATGTACAAACAATATACAAAATAACCACTAAAAAATATGAAACATTTACCCACGGAAAGTGAACTTTCACAATACAAATGATGCTACAGAAATGTGGTATTTTGTAATAAATCCTTAACATAATTTTACTGATAGTCTACCGTGTCGGAGTTGTTACATTTTCTGTTATACTCACGTTTTCTGTATAGCTGCGTTGTTCCCTGTTACCACATTGGAATTCATTTCGAAATATACTACAATGCGAATCAAGACTTTACTTGCTGCCAGCCTGGGCCATGAAGGACCAAGGATCTTCAATGCACTCCCTAAACAAGTAAGAGACATAACAGGCTGCACGGTGGACACATTTCGCTTGTTTGCGAAAACGTCGTCATAACTCAAAAAACTGAGTTATCTATACAGACATATTCATCTTCAAACACGGATTTTTTGGTAACAGTGTCATATCTGTAGCTCAAAAATTGACCGCTAGGGAGTGCTAAACGTCCCAACGACATAACCTTACATGTTCCAACAAATATTTTAGACTTAGTAAAGATTATGATTGTTTCAACTTCTATAAACTTTAGAGGCGTATTTGATGCTCCAAAAAATGTTCCACCTATGGTGTTTGAGGGCTTTTTATAACATTGAGAGCGTTTTGAAAATTTAAAATACCTCTCTTGAAAAATTCGATATTTTGAGTTATGACGACGTTTTCGCAAACAAGCGATTTAAGGCTGGTCTGGACAGATACTTAACGTCCTTACCTGATGAACCACCGGTACCAGGTTATACAGACATCTGTCGGGCAGTCTCAAAACTCCATCCCGGATCAAGTGAACCTACTAACTAGGGACACCAAAACCGGATTCAGCGGCGGATCACCGTGACTGTGAGGGAACAACATCAAGTAAACCAAGTAAGCAAGTAATGCAGTCTTCATGTGTTTTTGTCATCTTTGCAGCTAGACCCAGTTATTTACGAACTGCCATCACTATGAGCATTGTTAGTGATTCTCTGAGTCCACTTCCACACACACTTAATGGCTTCCGTACAAAGTTCTACTTTTAATTGTTCTTGTCCTTCGCTGTTTCATCCATAGCCGTAAGCGCCCTTGGGTAGCAAAGATAGCTATAGACAAATATCTAACACAGAAAATGTAAAATGTAGAATTTTTGGTAAGGTATGACTATAAGAAATTGAGCCTTGCGGCAGTATGTAGAAAGAGTAAGGGATGAAAGACGGTAAGTCACCTGGGTCGGATGGATGCCAAAGGAATGAAGCACTAGCCAGTGAGGTTGTTTACTGTATACCCAAGGGAGCGGAACGTAGCAGAGGACTAGAATGTACTGGATCACTTTTAAGAAATGAAGAGGGAATAATTGGTGAAGAACAGGGCAGGCATTGTGAAATGTATTGCAGATACATAGGCATAGCAATCGAGAACAGTCAACTCATTTTACATCAGCAATAGAGCTTGCATCGGTGTTGGAAATTGTGATAGTGAGTAAATTGAGGTGAAGGGATGAAGTGTTACGAGAAAGAAGTATCTGGAGATGGATAGGAAGATTGCGCCTTTGTTATTATATTGTGCAGGCCTATAATTAATTTGATAATGTGTTTGAGGAGTACATTAGCGGATGGACAGAAATTGTGCAACTAAAACATGAAGGAATACGGGGATGTTTTGGACACATGGAATGAAAAGTGTTATGAGAAAGAAGTATCGTGAGATGGATAGGAAGATTGCGCCTGTTATTATATGATGCAGACACAATTAATTTGATAATGTGTTTGAGGAGTATATTGGGGGATGGACAGATATTGTGCAACTAAAACACGAAGAATACGGGGATGTTTTGGACACATGGAAAAAATGGGGGGTGGGGGCAGAGGTGGGTGGAGTGAACTCAAGAGGAAGACAGAGAATGGCATGGATGAGTATGGAGAAGGGGGTCTTAAACAGGGAAAGAATAATGTATTTAACCGACAAAGCGCAAATAAAGATATGCCAAAATGTTTCCTCCATCATTGTAAGGGAGGTAGGCAGTTCAGGCACGCATCCACTTATTTGACCTATGTTTGTTTTAGTTCCTCTGAACAAACATAGGTCAAATAAGTGGATGCGTGCCTGAACTGCCTACCTCCCTTACAATGATGGAGGAAACATTTTGGCATATCTTTATTTGCGCTTTGTCGGTTAAATACATTATTCTTTCCCTGTTTAAGACCCCCTTCTCCATACTCATCCATGCCATTCTCTGTCTTCCTCTTGAGTTCACTCCACCCACCTCTGCCCCCACCCCCCATTTTTTCCATGTGTCCAAAACATCCCCGTATTCTTTCGTGTTTTAGTTGCACAATATCTGTCCATCCCCCAATCGTTGTTACAAGTCTATATGCAATATTATTTATTTAAGCAATCTCAAATCTCTGAATATCTCACCTAGGTTACAACATTGTACACATCAGCAATGAAATCGGGCCCCCGTCCACTGTTTATAAACACACAGCGAAGAGCCAACTTACGCAACTCACTCGCCTTCGGCTGTGTTTATAAATACATAATCCATAAAAATGCAACACCCATTTCCTACCCCCTCTTTCTACCAACTTATCTACCAGCCTCTTACAGATATGAGACTGGACAAAACGAGGCTTCCATGGATCCAGTCCCTGTTCTATGCAGAGCTCTCATTTTTTAGCTGAATATAATTGCATAGCGCCAACAACAACAATGTAGGGTTGACTGTGAGTCCGGACCAGTGACAGTCACCAGAGAACGCCACGCAATGGTCCTCATAGTTTCCATCACTAAAACTTGTCTCTTTCCTTTCCACAGGTGATCCTCTGCCTCGTAGGGGTGATTGGGGCCTCTGGGAGCTTGAGTTTTGTTGGTCCCTCCAATTTCAACCAGCCTAACTCGCCCTTCCTTGGGAACGTCTCCCTTAACTTTTATGATTATTTACACAGCATCAATGCTCCCAACTCGGCCCATCACAATCTCCCACTACACACTCGGGTAAATAGATCCGAAGCACAGCTTCCTAGGCAACACAGGTTCTCTTTTGGCTTGTTATCCAGTTAAGCCTGTTGTCCCCGATGAAGGAACAGTGTTAGTATATATATATATATATATATATATATATATATATATTATATATATATATATATATATATATATATACATATATATATATATATATATATATATATATATTGTTTAATTCATGAAAGTATTGGTCTTTGTGTGACGAAGAAAAGGTGATCATTCATTGCTCAATTGCTGGGGTTCGAAAAGTGATGTAGCTGTGTGTTCTTTGACTCGATCACAACAACGATCACTGTGTGTTCTTCCACTCGATCACATTAACGATCATGAAATACTTTACTCGTTAAATAGCTTTCAGAACTAAATTTAATGTAGAAAGTATTTGTAGAAATGTATAACCCGTATTGATATTGTCATGTGCACGTTGTTTCCTCTACAAATTTCCTTTACAAAAAAAAAAAATAATAATAATCTATCCGCACTCAGCATTGCTAGTCAAGGGTTTCTATAGCTGTTCTGAAGATTGGTTTAAGGTTTGTCAAACAAGTGTTTGAAGTGATGTTTAACCGTGTGAATGGGGTACTTGGTTGTCAAACACGTTTGACAAAATACCCCCATTCACACGTTCAAACAACACTTCAAAGACATGTTTGACAAACCATTTGACCGTGTAAATGGCCCTTTAACGCCTGTTGGTGCCGGTGGCGTGATCGGAAGCGTGCTGGTTTCGCATTCGCTTAGTTGTGGGTTCGAATCCCGCACGCATCTCCCATTCCCACCAGCTAATGTTACCTGCCCCAACAGTTACCCCATAGGACAAAGGTGACGTCTTCGGCCGCAGGCACTCAGCGTCTTGTAGTGTAGGCTCCTCATTTAGTTTCTCCACCTTATCAAAATTATATGTGTATGTACTCGTATATACATATATTTGAAAGATGAATTGTGGCTTAAACTCCTTACCAAAGCAAACGCCTCCACCATGTCCAAAACTGAATTTGATTAAGATATGCCTGTTTCAATTTTTTTTTAACTCAACAGCAATTCCTTTCTTTCCAGTCTGTCCCTCCACATATTCCTGGATGCACGGTTGGGCCTTCTGGAAAGGTCTTCTGCCCCAGTGGCAACATCGAGCTCACCTCCTAGGCCAGTGGTTACCTGTGGGGAATTCCCCACTGGTGGGGAATGGCGGAGTTGCCAAGTGGGGAATGACCGGTTGGACAGAAGAACCACTGTCTGTTTTTTTTTTTTTATCGATGTGTTTTTGTTTCTTTTTGTTTGTTTCTGGTGTCTTCTTCTTGTCACATTTCGTGAATTTGTTTTCACCCACAAATAATTGGTAGTGCTTCAAAATTTAATACATTACATCCAAATGTTGACTTACTTTACAAATCACAACCATTTACAGACTTTTAATAACAAAAACAACCAATATATGAGGTATTGTAAGTCACGTTTGGGTAAAAGTGACAACACTGTATATTTACGTACTAAACACTGCATGGGTTAAAATCGAATTTGTCAAAGACCGATGCTGTGGTGGGAAATGGAGAGTTGGCTCACTAAAAAGTGGGGAATTGGAGAAAAAAGGTTAAGAACCCCTAGCCTAGGCCTTCGTGAGCGTTTCCTGGCTCTTCTCGTCCCATGTCGCTCCACATCTCTCACTCAATATAACCCCATTCTCTCTCTCTCACTCTCTCTCTCTCTCTCTCTCTCTCTCTCTCTCTCTCTCTCTCTCTCTCTCTCTCTCTCTCTCTCTCTCTCTCTCTCTTCACTGATTCTTTTGACAGTCCGAGAGACGACTCCAATTTCCTTTCCTACTTTCACGTCTTCGTTCAACCGTTTGATCGCTGGACATTATCTTGAAATGAACAAAAATCTCTAGGTGGTAGCCAGAATAATATATGTAAATACGTACACAATCCATAATAGAGGGGTTGGTTTTTGGAAATCTTTTCTTTTTAATCATAGGGAGGGAGGGTGGCTGGGTTTTAAGCCATCACTATAAACTAATGTACATAAAATGGACGTTGTAGTTACTGGATTCAAACCAAGCGTTTTTAGTGTTGTTGACAAAAGGGCTGTTTCTGTCATTTAAAAGTCACAGAGTTCTTTGTTTTTGGTCTCTCGGCTGATCCTCAACTCTCCATCTTCCCTATCGCCATCTACAAGAGGTCATCTTTATCTTTTCTTTTCCTTTTTTCTTCGTTTTCCGCACAGAAACAGGGGATCTCGAGAAGAGGCCTTACCATAAGTATAAGCCATCATTGCCATCGTTATCAAGGAAGAGCGAGTTTATGAATCAAATAAACTTAATATAATTTAACTGATTATTTTTCAACCCCATTTTATGTTATGAAAATGTAATGGCCTGAAAGTATTTCAATTTGTCATGAATGACAAAAGCGAAGCAAGTGACCATGTACAATGGGCTACACTGTGAATGTGTACAACATACGGGCAATACAACGTTAGGTAATGGATAAATAGGTAAACAAATATAAATATATATATATAGAAACTGAATAGATAGATACGAATTAGTATATGAACAAATAGAAATTGATTAATACAAACTAATATATAAGTAAACAGAAATTGATAAATACAAATTAATACATAAACAAACAACTAGGAATGGATAAACACAAAGTAGTCGTCACTCCAGTTGAGCAGTAGTCGTCAATCAGGTCAGGTCAACTGGGTAGCTGCTTCAAATAGTGATATGGCGAGTGGTTTTGTTAGAGTATTCAGCTCCGATGAGGTACAATATCTACTTAGTAGAATTGAAGCCTTGGAGGATGCTGTAAAGTACCTTAAAGAGGAGAATCGAGTTTTCCGTTCGAAGCCCCAAAATACGGAAGACAAACCATGTTTGGAGCCTGGGTGGAAAACGGTGACAAATAAGGCCCGGAAAGTTGGGAAAAAGTCCTCACCAGTCTCGCTCGATTACAGGAACACGTTTCAAGCACTAGCGGGTCTATAAGAAAAAGAAACAAAAGAAATTCAAGAGAAGAAGGGAAGGGCAGACGCTGGATCCCTGCCCACAGGTAAAATTTTGTTGTAGGAGACAGTCAAGTGAGGTACTTAGACAGGGCTTTCTGTGATAAGGACAGGAAACACAGGACGCAGGTGTGTTTCCCCGGCGCGGCGATAGGTGATGTTAAAGATAGGATTGAAGAGTGTTTAGTAGGGGAAGGTAAGGACCCTTTCGTTTGCTTAAGTGCTGGAGGCAATGATATAGGTAAGTTAGGGAGTGAGGAATTGTTTGCGCGGTTCCGGGATGTGCTAGACAAGATTAGAAATAGGGGAGGTGTTCCTGTTGTATTTGGAATCCTTCAGAGGCGTAGAGCTGGAGACATGTGGCATTCCAGGGCTATTGCAATGAAGTGCAGGCTGGCAAAACATTGTAAGGCCAATGGATGGGCATTTGTCGACAACTAGGATAGCTTTTAGGGTAAGAATAATCTATATACAAGGGACGGGGTGCACTTGTCGCCCAGAGGATTTCGGCTCCTTGCTGAAGCCCTTGAGCGAGAAGTAGGCATCCTACAGGGTTTTTTCGGGTAGATTACGTGGGAGTGGGAGGGGAAGTATCGGAATATAGTTTAGGCAATAGAAACAACTCGGAGAAGAACTGTGAATAGAATCACCAAAACAGGTGGAGGAAATATAAACTTAAAGTTTGCTATACAAATAGCAGAAGCGTAATTAACAAATTTTGTTTGCTGCGAGGTAAAGCATACGTACAGAATTTTAATACCAGAGGACTAGAGGAAAGGTATTGCAGATACATAGGTAGAGGAACTGAGAACAGTCAACTCATTATACATCAACAGTAGAGCTTGTATTGGTGTTGGAAATTGTGATTGTGAGCAGATTGAGGAAAAGGAATGAAAAATGTTGTGAAAGAAGTATCTCGAGATGGAAAGGAAGATTGTGCCTATGTTATTACATGGTGCAGATTTTTAGTTCATTTGATAATGTGTTTAAGGAATATATTGTTGATGGAGAGAAATTGTGCAGCTAAAACATGAAAGAATAAGGGGATGGTTTGAAAACATGGAAAAGAATGGGGGAGGCAGAGGTGGGTGGAGTGAACTGGTGAGGAAGACCGAGAATGAGATGGGTGGATATGGAGAAGGGGGTTTTAAGAAGAGAAAGGATAACGTAGTACTTAATCGACAAAGCGCAAATCATGATAACTTTATATACCAAAATGTTTCTTCCGCCATTGTAAGAGAGGTAGACAGTTAAGGCATGCATCCACTTGTCTGACCTATGTTTGTGTTAGGTTCTTATCGACGAAGGGCCCTACGTCTACCATTGCAAATTCTCCGGTTTTAAAACAATGCATCAAGATACACATTAATATCATTAAAGTATCTAAGGAAACCGGTAACAAAATTTTTACTTCCATAACTTATCAAAAGTACACATTGCAAGCACACATCAATGGAGAAAACTCACAATGAAAAATAAATTAACACACCTTAAAGCTACCATAGTCGATGAAGAAGGACCTGATACATGAAGAAATTGTTAAAAGTTTTCTACTGAGATCACTGTAGGAACCTTATAATCTAGCAGTCCTTGAACAAGATTGTTCATTCACAATTGTATGGACCCCAACATATGAACATGATGGGCGTGTTTACAAGAAAATAATGTGCAAACACGCGATTGAGGGTTGAGGAGAAAGACATCATCGGCGTAGCTCCATGTGTATCCTGTTTAAACTGACAACGCATGGGCAGTCTGAAGAGCTCAACAGTTATTTACGTTTGCGCATTGACGTCACTAGAAGTGCTTGGCCCAAAGACTATATAGGAAAGACGGGAAAGCTCACGGAGAGCCGCATCGTCCACATATATTTTACTGTGCGGCTCTCTCACTAGATGGCGTTTACGTCAATCACCAGTTTTAACTGCATCGTCTGTTTCTTGATTAAATATGTCAAAGATAAACCACAAGAACATTTCTCCAAAATGAAACCCCCATTTTAACGGTTGCAGAACATGAAATAGGTAAGTCTCCCAGAAACTCTGTGGTGCCTGTACGTTTTCTCCTTTACCTAACATTTTCACTTACGTTTTCACCATTTTCTCTGTGGGCTCCCCTTCAGATGACGTCACAACATGCGCGCGAGCAGACCTTATATTCTCTCGATCTTGTTTGAAATAACGTACTGGACTATGGACGCTCTGGTATATAACGTCAATGCATTAACTAGGAGAGGTGACCAATTTGATCTTGTTTACTTGAGCAAGAAACAATCACAGAAACATATTTTGAAAAATCTGATTGAAAAGATTAGATAATAAAACGAAAATTTACATAACTAAATAAAACAATAGGTAGACATATCAATAGGTAAAACAATTGAAAAATAAATAGATACAATATAGTTATTTCCCTTTGGTAGGACACTTTCACCCCTTCCGTCTTGGGGAACATTTGTCCTTCTGGTGGATCTTGAACCAGACGGTTTGCTCCCAGTCGCGATTGGAAGTAAATTGTAATTGATAACGATAACAGTTCATTCTATGACTCGTATAATATTGCACTAGAACGTAGATCAACGTCTCTAAATTGAATACAATCGTTTTGTGTCAGCCAGGACTAAATTCCTAAACGTAGACACAGTAGATTCTTGAGTTGATCCTCCAGAATAAATGTAAATTTATCCTTACATTCCCTTTGTAATTGGGTTTTCTCTGTTAAAGATTATGGGGATAAACAGACACAGAGGCACCTTTTATAACAAGTGAGGAATTAAATGTAAGAAAACAATAACGATTCCTTGACCCACTCTACCCAATATAATTCTCATCACGAGGGACCACGGCATGAAAAAATTGAAATGAATTTTAGGCCAGGCTACCTATTTTAAGAAAAGATAACTTTTGGTTGTTTATCGTTTTCTATTGTATTACTGGGGACGGACGACCAAAACTGTTATCTTAGTTTCAAGAAGTGCAAGATCGATCTCAAAATCCACAGTCTTTCCAAAAATTCAGTATAAGTCATTTATTGTGTCTTTTTTTTTTTTTTTTTTTTTTTTTTTTTTTTTTTTAATGAAGACGAACGACCGAAACTGTTATCATGGTTACACCAGGTATAATATCGACCTCAAACTCGACAACTTTTGCAAAAATCTGATTTTGGGAAGAAAAAAACACTAGTACTAATTTGGATTTAAGGTGAGGAGGCTACACCAGGAGGCTCATAACTGCGGCCGATCCCGTCACCTTTACTCGATGTTTTTAGACTGTTGGTGCAAGTAACACTCACTGCTGGGAATCGGAGTGCGGGACTCGAACCCACAATTAAGCGAATTCAAGATTAGTACGCGTACGCTTACGCCACCAGCACTACACCGTCTTGTTAGTTTTGTTATTCCACAATTATGTTGCCTTATCATTGGTTAGTTAGGGTAGTCCATATAAATTCTAGAACAATTGTTAATTAAACGTCTTGAAGCTTACATTTAGACCCAAGGCAGGATTAAGTTATGTCTTATGCCTATCGGCTCCCGTGACCTCATTGCTGGTGGGAGTACGGTATATATACTGCTGCTCGCTCTGGCTTCAGCAGATTCAGCTCGCTCTTCCAAGCTCAACGCCATGAAGATTTTGGTGAGTAGTGGGCTTTTATCTCCGTTGTGAAGAAAATATAAAAGACGTGTGGTTGACATATATCTCCAGTACTCGTTTGGGAATCGTGATAGAGCCAGAAAGTTATTTGCTATAGCATCAATATAGTCTTGCCGAAATTTCGATTGATGTACAGTATCAATATGTTGATATTACGGAAATCTTTTTATCGATAAGTATTAGACCTTGGTAGTAGTGAGTTTTTCGGTCAAATTCCAACCAGTTTATAGATATACTACATTTTTGTGTTTTTATATAATGTTTTAAGGATCAGTAGGTATTTGGTGTTACGTTTGTACATGTTGGAGTAGATGCAATTTTGGTTACCATTAAGTGGATGATAGCAACTATTGAAGGATATCTCTTTTAGTCTTGTTTAGACAGTTTATGCTGAAATATTTTTAATTAGTGATTTAGATCCAGGTATATAATATTATATGAAATGTTGAATTCCAGAATAATGTAGTATCCCAAAGCCCTGTAAGACGGAGTTAAAAAGGGTTGGTCGGGACGACCAAGTTGTAGCTGTCGAGCTTGAATATTCAAATGAAGGAATGTGTAATATCTTAAACAATTATTTTAGCTCGGTATTCGTAAACGAAACACCTCAAAGTGAACTCCAAACTGAAACCTGTGAAAAGTCTAGGGTAAACTTACTCACTACGGTAAATATAACAAAAGAAAAAATTAAAAAGTGTATAGACAAACTCAAAGTTAATAAAACACCAGGGCCTGACGGTTGGCATCCAAGAATATTAAAGGAAATGAAAAATGAGATTGTTGTTCCATTAGAAATTATTTTCAAGAAATCCATCATATCCAGAGATGTCCCAAGAGAATGGAAGCTAGCTAACGTTACTCCCATATTCAAAAAAGGTGACAAAAAGAAACCAAATAACTATAGGCCTATAAGTTTGACTTCAATCGTAGGAAAAATAATGGAAACTATCATCAGAGATGCTATCGAACATCATTTAGAAAGTAACCGTTTGATAAATGATAGCCAGCATGGTTTCAGACGGAAACGTTCTTGCGTGACTAACTTACTCGAATTCTACAACACAGTTATCTCGAATTATGACAAAAGAAACAATATAGATTTAATATATCTAGACTTTGCAAAAGCTTTTGATACCGTCCCACACGAAAGACTACTTACTAAACTAGCTTTGCATGGAATAAGTGGTAGCCTATTAGGTTGGACTAGTAATTGGTTGAATGGGCGAAAACAGAGAGTTGTTTTAAATGGAAAAACTTCTGGATGGAAAAGTGTTGCAAGTGGAGTTCCTCAGGGTTCCGTTCTTGGGCCACTTCTATTCATAGTATATATAAATGATATAGACCATGGACTAAAATCTACTGTTTCCAAATTTGCTGATGATACAAAACTGTGCGGAGTGGCAAATGATCACTCAAACCAATTAGATATTCAAGAAGATTTAGATCAATTACAGCAATGGTCTGAAAAGTGGCTAATGAAATTTAACACAAGTAAATGCAAGGTAATGCACATAGGTAAAAATAACAGTAAGTACGATTACAAGTTATTTGGAAATTCGTTAACAAAAGTGGATAGTGAAAAAGATCTCGGCGTAATTATCAGTAACGACCTCAAATCATCCAAGCAATGTATTTCAGCCTCTGAGAAAGCAAATAAGATTCTGAGACTGATTGCGCGATCTTTTGATTTCAAAAGTCCATCACTCATTAACAAGCTATATAAATCGTTAGTTCGTCCACATTTGGAATATGCTGTTTCCGTATGGTCACCGAATCTCATTAAAGACATTGACAGACTGGAAAAAGTACAACGGCGAGCCACAAAACTGATTCCAAATATCAAAAATAAATAATACGAAAATCGACTAAAGCACATGAATCTGTTTTCCCTAAAAAAACGTTGACTCAGAGGTGACTTGATACAGGTCTTTAAGATTTTAAAGGGAATTGACAACATCAAAAGTGACCAAATTTTCACATTGAATGAGAATCAGACAAGAAACAATGGTCTCAAACTGTCCGGAAATAGATTCAATTTGGAAGTAGGTAGAAACAACTTTGCCAACCGTGTAGTTAATGAATGGAATAAACTTCCTGCACAGGTAGTGCAATGTAGTTCAGTTCGAAGCTTAAAGAATCATTTAGATAAACACCTAAGTAAGATGCTGTAATGATTATAATTTATCTTATATTGTTTTTGTTTTGTTATCATTTGTCTGTCTGATTTTCATTTATCATTAGTTATATGTCAATTTATTATTTACTATTTATCTGTTTGTTTATTATTTTAACTATACCTATGCATTTATTTATGTACTTTATTTGTTGTTTACATTATTATAATTTTATTTACTATTTTATTATTATTATTATTATTATTATTATTATTATTATTATTATTATTATTATTATTATTATTATTATTATTATTATTATTATTATTATTATTATTATTATTTTTTTTTTTTTTTTTTTTTTCTTTCTTTTTTTTTTTTTTTTTTTTGCATCCGACCTAGATATGGATCAAAAGGTCTCCTGTCGGCATGCTCCGCCTTTGTAATCCTTTGTAAGGGTAGAAAGATGGTGAGGATTGCAT